>NC_142189.1:32321964-32654464 GCF_026936395.1 Plectropomus leopardus | reverse complement strand
ATGTCTTATGATAATCTCAGAGAACACTGAATGCCTAGATGGTCTGGCGGGGATAGAGGGGTGGAGCTAACAGCCCCAAAAAAAGCCTGCTTGTTTCTCTGGTCTGGGTCAAGTAGACCACAAGTAGTGAGTGCTTGCTTTTCTTTCCCACTGTGACTCCTGCCGACTGGCCAATGACCCAACAAAGGTTACCAGATCTGTTTCTATTTGGACGTCTCACAGCGTGGCGGACAGTTTAGAATACATTTGAGAGGAAGTGTGTTCCAGGAGTCCAGGATCCAGCACCGCAGAGCAGCATGTGCACCAGCAGCACTGCAGTGGGCATTATGTCATGAGTCCAAGCTTAAGTGGAGAAAAGGGTCAGGAGCGGTCTGTGACCACACTGACTGGGATCTTCCCAAAACAAAGACCCAGGTCCAGACAGCATGAGAAAAGATCCAGTTCACAGCAGAGGACAGCAATGTCTCCACACACTGCTCAGACTTCAACTAAAGTCTGCTGACTGACTGTCCTGCCTTTGTATGGTGAATCAAATCATTTAACAGGGGAATTTTGGCAGCTTCATCACTTCCCTCAGATTTGGAAAAAGTAATAAATTCTCATTTGTAGTTAGTGGACAGAAACAAAGGAACAGTCAGATTAATCAGAAAGTTTTGTTTGACGTTAATATGTTGAAAGTAATAGAAAACACTTTCTGCTGGCTGTAAACTCTCGTGTAATTAGAGGGTGAGATTTGGATCTTTTGTGTGAATATACATTCACTGTTGAAATGAAGTACAACTTAAATTAAAGCCACAAGCAGTGATAAAAAGGCTCTCGCACCCCCACGTGTGTCGGGGCACTGGTGAACTCCAGCTAAAGCAGTCATTAATTTCTGTGAAAGTTGGATAATGTATGCAAAGAGTTTGGACCCTGGAATAAAATATTTTACATGATATAGTACTTCCAACGCCCACTAGATGGAACCGGAGGGCACATCAATTCCATGTAATTTTGGTGTACATCATTTGTTGACCAAACCATAAAAGAATGAATTAATGAATTTCATTAAGACAATCAAAACACTGCACATGATTTATCGGATAAAACAATATATCACTCAGTTATATGTCACATATCCTTTTGGCAGATAAATCAGGTGAAGTGTTTGGGTTGTCTTATTGACAAAATTATATATATTTTAAGAGACAATGTAAGATTTAAGATGATACTATATAGTTTGGTATTGTGAAGCACTTTGTAACTATGTAAATAAAATCTTGGCTAATATCTGTCTGCTCTGCTAATAAAGGTCGGCAGTGATGTCTGTCAATTTTAGATATACTTCACTGCTGATACTGAATTTTCTGTTTCCTGTCCATATGACCCTTATATGAAAAGAGCAGACAGATACTTGGCAGGGAAAATTCAGTAAATAAAGTCAGCACAAAATCATCTTAAAATACATATATATAAATTATATAAATATATAAAAATGCCAGATGTCTCTACTGATATTGAAATCAATATCAGTAGAGACGTCTGGCACTTTCTGTATCTGTTCCAAGAAAATATCGCCTCATTCATTAGTTTAACCCAAAATATAAGTTGTGCTTTTTAAGTAACGTCTTCACCGATACTGAATTTTGCCTACCAAGAATGTCACCAAGTGCTAGGAGGATTAGCTCTGAGAGTTAAGGTGCTGGCTTCATGAATGAAAGATCATGAGATCAAATCTTACTGGTAAGAGAAATTTCAGTTTCAGCAGTGTGTTGATTCATCTGTCGATACTGGTTTGACCTGTTTCGGGACCACTTCACCTGATTTATTTGCCAAAACGATACATTACTCAACTTTTTGTGCCTTAATTTGTTCTGCAATATCACAAACAGTATGAATCTACAGCAACATGATATTTTATGGCATAAATAAAATATTGGCTGATATATCTGTGTGCTCTACTGATATAAGAGTCATAGGGTGTCTAAGCCAGAAAAGGGTGGAGTGCCCTCTCCAGATTGAGGAGGAGATTCTGCCCCAAGTGGAGGAGTTTAAGTACTTCAGGGTCTTGTTCACGAGTGAGGGAAGGATGGAGCGGGAGATTGACAGGTGGATCGGTACAGCATCTGCATGTGGACTCTGCACCGATCTGTCGTGGTGAAGAGGGAGCTGAGCTGAAAGGCAAAGCTCTTGATTTACTGGTCAAGCTTCGTTCCTACCCTCACCTATGGTTACGAGCTTTGGGTACTGACTGAAAGAACAAGATCGCGGGTACAAGCGGCCGAAATGAGCTTTATATTGTCATACAGATGTGTTCAGGGCGGGACCATTAAAAAACCTATGAGGTTTCAGGCAGATCGGACAATGTACACTAGAGTCACAACAATGTCCTGTTTTGTTGCGAAACATCAAAATTCAACACCTCTTGCAGGACAACCGTAAAAGTTTTGCACGTACATTTGATGATAACTTTCAGTCGGGAAGGTCTTAAGATCATACAGATGGAATTTCAACTGGATTCAATTCATCGTGTAGGCCAAGTTCATAAAAGTATTAAAAAAATTGATATTTCCTGTGGCCACTAGGTGGCGCTTTCAAGACTAGTGAATATTCACATACAGATGTTTTCACGGTCGGACTCTTATTAAACCTATGAAGTTTCTGGCAAATCAGACAATGTACGCCAAAGTTACAACAATTTCCTGTTTTATGGAAAGACATCATAACTGTATACCAAGCCATGGGAAAACCGTAAAAGTTTTTCATGGACCTGTGATAACTTTTAATCACCAAGGAGTTGAGAATGGACACACCACATTTGAAGTCAATTGGATTAATCCTGTATTACAAGATGGCAAAAGTATGAGGCCCGAAATAGCCAAAAATGAGCACAAAATTCAAAATGGCCAACCCTGGGGGTTTGGGGGTGCGTCTAAGAGGCTTTTTTGTGTGTCTGGGCATGATTCATAAGTGTACCGAATTTCGTAATTGCAGGTGAAACTGGCCATTGGGGCTACACATTAGGGGCGCTGTGGAGCCATTTTGCCAGGCCCATTTCCAAAACCACCAAAATACGATTTTTTTTTGCCAGGCCAGACATGTGTTCCAAGATTCATGAGTTTTTGAACATGTTTAGACCTCAAAAATGCAATTAATTTGATAAAAAAAATAATAATTCCTTGCATTCCAAAAGGGTCCTCGCACCATTCGGTTCCCTAATAAATAGAGATAGTAAAGCAAAATGAATCATATGAAATGTTTTTGGTTTAAAGGAAAATGACTCCCCATGCTAAATTAAGTAAATGTATTGTTAAGGAGAACTGTTTTACTGAGTTTGTTGCCAAATATATCAGGACCTTTATCTTTATTACTTAGAGCAATAGATTATGCATGAAAAGGCAGATGTTTTTATTTTTCATGAAGATGACTGACAAAACTGAAAGCACAGATGTTTTTCCCCAGGTAAAGATAAATAAGTAAACACACCTGGTTTTAATACAATTCATAATGGAATGTCAAATTATTGTTATCGACTAATCAGCCTAAATGAGTCAATTGATATTTGTCAGGTGTACTTTTGGCCATATATTCTTACTTGCGTAACAAATGCTTCATGTCCTTTTTCAGCTCAGTCATCAGAAGTGAATGTTGAAGTGAATGGCATTGTACATTTCTGCAAACCATGAATATGTTCCTTTCATTGTACATTTAAGAAGTATCATCTCAATGTTTCTAAAGTGATGTAGTATATGAGCTGACCTTGCCATTGGGAGGTGGAGAGGATAGAGTGTCACCTTTGCAAGATGCCTCCCAAGCTGCAAACCACAGTTAGAGAACAACAAACAACAAAACTGGTTGTGACCTAGCCAATCGTTGTTTCCAGCAGGGATTGTGCAACCAAAACTGGGTATTTTAAGCCGAAACGTGGGGCTGTCCATGAAGTGTTTTGTGCCTAAACCTAAACACATATTAACCCCAGCAATGTTCAAATGTAACGTTTAAATGTATCCACTTAATAACAATGTGGAAATGTAACTTATTTATGGTTTGTAGAAATGTATAACACCGCCATTTTTGGGTGATTTTACTAAAACCCTCTAAGTTATTCAACAGGGAAGATTTGACTTGATAGGTAAATTGTTTCTTGGATTAAATTTAAGTGAAAAGACACATTTCAACACTCTCTATTTACTCTTTCAATATAATATTAGTTAATATGCAGAATTGCCATCCTGCATATTAAGTAGCCATGTTCTTTGTTGTTATCAGACTTTCTGAAGTCCAGGAGCAGAAAACACTGGGTGTCAGACCTTGCAGTAGCATTACTTACACTGTTTATCAGCCCTGGAATTTAAGCAATAATCCAATGGTCCAAAAATGTATTTAAACAATCAGAAAATGTTCATGTAAAGCACTTGGTGCATGTACTTTCTTTGTTGTAAAGCACATTGGGTTGCATTGCTTGTTTGAAAGGTGCTATACAAATAAAGTTTCTTATTATTATTACCATTAATATTAAATTTTAAACTTGAATGTGTTGCACATTTTACAAATTTCTATGAGACTGGGCTGGTAAGACCAACTGGTGTCACCCGTTTAGTTTGCTCACTACATACCGTTTGGCTTCTGTTAATAAACAGTCAGTGTTTGTTTCTTTTAACCACCATGAAAGTTTTCAAACCTTCACTGTGTTATAACTTCAACCATACCAGTACAATTTCCCCAACGTTGTTTACACCATTATTTGAACCAAAACCATGACCTTTCCCAAACTATTTTTTTCATCAAAACTTAACCAAACATTAGATTAGAAAATGGTTTTATTTCTGCCACAATGACTTGTCTTGGTTTTGGAAGGGACAGACAGGTGCCCAGTAAAGTCATCATATTGGTAGATCACAGTTGACAGGATTCAAGAAAAATCGTTGGTAGTATACTGTTTATACATATACTGGCATCAGAAGTACCTTTCATCACACAGGAAGCACAGCCTAACAATAGTTGCATTACTGCCTACAATACAACCAGCTGTTTGTGTCAGCACTTAGTTTGACCTCAGACACACAGCAGACAGAAGCTGTTGACTTGGACTTGGTGTGTTTGCATCTAACGAGATTATGCAGAAGGCTTGCAGCTACTGGCCCTCCCACTTCCTTGTGGATTAATGTCTGTTTTCTCACCATTAGCCACATTAAGAGGAGGCTTTGTCATGCCATCACAGTGTTTTTTCCTGTTTCTAACAGTCCCAGTTAAAGGCTTGACTCTCTGCACTAATGAACCTTTGATTAACTAAAACATGTCTCAGGGAGCAATGCCATGGCGGGGTGTATGGCTGGGTTACGGGGGGGTTAAATGATTCCAAGGTTACAGAAGTCAAGCTCCAGCTCCCATTACATCATTCTACCCACATGCTGAGCTGGGCCGCAGTGATGTCATTCAGTTTACTCAGCTTCCAAGCCATTTGTTTTCCTATGAGTAGCCCTTTTGTTTATTTTCATAATTTTGAATATCACTCTTTGCCAGTTTTACATCGACTCTAAAACTCAATTAGCTTAATGTCTCTTGCATTCTACCCGTGCTGCCGTGAGCCCCCGAAAAGTGCCCATTAAAACGCCATTTCTGACGCTTTGTTTGCTTTGCAGGGCTCAATTATCAATGCACCAGCACCTTTTACAGGACCCCTGGCTGCAAGATTTTAAGAGCTCCAGGAGAGGTTAGATCTGCGATTTTTCTGTGGCTTTCCAGGAGGGACCTTGGGGGGCGCTAAACACCTCCACTGCTGCCAATGTGAATGTCTTCACAGAAAGAGGCAGAAAACCCCTTTTTTTCCCCCTTTTAGGACCCCAAAGACGTAATTTCACAGAACAACAACCTCCCTCTTCTTGATAACTGTTAGCCTTCAGATGATCCACAGTGAAATTATACAGCTCGAATGTATTCCAAGAGCATTAAATGAGAGTGTAGGTACACTCTTAGATATAAAGGTTTCAAAGGGGTTCTGAGGTTCCACTCGGAACCATTTGCTTCTGAGGAACCCTTTTTTAAAGAAAGGGTTCATCAAGGGTTCACTGCAAGTATAAGAGTTCCAACTATGGTAAGTGGTAAATAGATCTATGGGAAATGTAGTGAAATACTGTTTTTAAAGCCCCCCTCAGTTGGAATAAGAAAGGGTTCTTGTTAGAACCCTTTTGGGTTGGTTCTAGATTAAACCCTTAGAAACTAAAAAGGTTTGTATTAGAATCCCTAATTAAAAAAAAGCATCTGAACACGCCACTGTATGAAACCCTTGGAAAGTAAATGGGTTCTCACTTGAACCTTCTTGGTGGGATATAGATGAAGCCCTTTGAATAAGTAGAGGTTTTGGTAGAATTCCCTGGATGTGTTCTTGTTAGCACCCTTAGAAGGTGGAAAGGTTCTAAACAGAACACCCTGAGAGAGTTCTGGGTGGAACCATACACCATAGAAGAGTTTTCTGTAGAGCCTCTCATGGGGGGTTCTGGATGGAACATTTCACAGATGGTTCTAGGTGTTATCCTTTATAAAGTGCCCAAGGGATGACATTTTTCTGTAGACAACCCTGACAGTTAGCATCGTCCCGATTCCCTCGTCAAAAAGTCTATGCAATTTTTTCCGTTGGATTTTGGATTATTGCAGAAAATTAGCTCTGTGGTAATGAAATGTTTATATCCACATCATTTATTCAGCAAGATGATCTTCACAAATGATCACCACTGTCAGGATTTTTGAAGCCTAAATGCAATCCTCAGAAGTAAAAAGCTAATGCTAGGCTAAAACGAACTACACTACAGTCACGTCACACTTTCTCTTTCACTTTCTGGAGTCCAGGAGCAGAAGACACTGGCTGTCAGACCTTACATAGGATCTTTATATTATATTGTGTTGGTATTACAAGAGCATGAGTTGTGTGGGCTCATTATTATGGTTTTGAATTTCTATAATGTTGCATGGTGTTAAGAACATTACTTATATAACACTGTTTCTCAGCCCTGGAACTCAAACAATTATCTGATGGTCCAAAAATGTATTTAAACAATCAAAAAAAGTTTCTTATTATTATCATTAATATTAAATTAATATCATCACGGTGCCACAGCTATTTGACAATAGTTTTAACTAAGGACATCTAATAATTTGAGTTCTAGTTATAACCAAACCCTCATAAGGCCTCTCATAGGGGGTTCTGGATGGAACCTTTCACAGATGGTTCTAGGTGTTACCCTTTATAGAGTGCCAAAGGGTCGACATTTTTCTGTAGGCAGTTAGCATCGTCCTGTTTCCCTTGTCAAAAAGTCTATTCAATTTTTTCCGTTGGATTTTGGATTATTGTGGAAAATTAGCTCTGTGGTAAACGAATGTTTATATTTACATGTTTTATTCAGTAAGATAATCTTTACAAATGATCACCACTGTCAGGGTTTTTGAAGCCTATAGAAGTAAAAAGCTAATGCTAGGCTAAAGCAAACTACACTACAGTCACGTCACACTGATATGACGTTCTTTAGTCTCATTTAGCCACTTGTTAGCAGTCCCTTTTTCTAAGACACAAAAGCTTCAAAGTTCATGAATGGGGTATTTCTGACATATTTTATGTTGTAGAACAAAACGGGAAAATATCCTCAGCTTGTGTTATAGACCGTATTCAATGCGTCTAACCAAAAACCCATTCAAAACACCCACTGACTTTGAGACGAGAGAACCAGAGATTCAGAAATGCTTTCTGGGTTTTAGGACTCATTACAAGGGTTCTATATGTTGGGTTTTAGGTAAATCCCCCTTAAATGTTTCCAGTTCTCCTGCAGGGACAAGCCATAGAACCATATATGGTTCTAGTTAGCACCTGTATTTCTAAGAGTGTACAGTATCATGCGCAGCCTCCAGGGGTGCTCCAATCGCAGATGGATTGGGCTCAAATTATCTGGCTGTCTTGGTGACTTAGGATGTCAAACTGATAAGATACTGGGACCGTATCCACACGATACACAATAACACAACCTAATCAGGGAAAAAGAAAAAAACTGCACTTCCTCATACCGAGCCTTTTACTTATTACCTCACCGGAGGTAATTGTTAAATTCTGCAGGGACATATTTTGAGTGAAGGCATCAGCGTCATGCTATAAATTCTACCTATGAGTTGAGGGTGGGGGGGTGAAGTTCAGTGAGAGTGCAGGCTGAAGCCGGGGCCCGCAGCCACCTCTGGGTTTCATCTGATTTGCAGTGGCAATAAAAAAATAAAATACAACAAAAAAAAAAGAGTGGGTCACATGCCGGTTGCCTCAGATGTGTTTTGGATTGAAAATAGGATTAATGTGCTAAAGTGTGATTAGAATGGTTAAACACGATTAATTGGAACGGACTCCAGTCGCCCGGGGAGCTGTGGGGGTGAAGGTGGTGTGTGTGTGTGTGTGTGTTTGTGTGTGTGTGTGTGTGTGTGTGTGTCAGGGTGTTTCTAGACAGATTCCAGCTGAACCGAGTGAACAAAGTGCGCTAACTGTCCAGGATTTTCCATGTCTCTCCTCCTGTGTGTGTGTGTGTGTGTGTGTGTGTGTGTGTACGTGTGCGTGCGCACAAGTGCCTTTTCCCTTTGCATTTTCTCATAGCCAGCTTGTCTCAGAGCAGATTGAACACAGCTGAGAATGTTGGTCTAGGCCTGCAGCGCACCATCCTGGGGGAATAGGCAGGAACCACGAGGCTGGACTTGGCTCGCCCCACGACGGCTGAAAACTGCCATGCACCCAGGGCAGGGGTCCAGGTGGATCGGCTGGGGAGAGGGGAGTAATTTGGGGGTTATTTAAAATGATCTATTAAACCCCTGAACTTTAATCAGGGTTGCTACTATACTGACAGCCATGATTTACCTACAAATCAGTAGGACGGGGATGGGAGGGGATGGATAGGCTCAAAATGGAACCACTTCATCTGAATTACTTTCTGGGGCATAGGGGCCGGGGCGTTAGCATTGATGAGGCCCGAGGAAAAAGAACGATAGCTCTTAAGAAATCTGCATTCCTTTCCAAATGCAACAGCTCAACATCATCCGCGCCTGGCTGTTGACAAAGAAATTGCTTTATTATCCTTTTCCATCAGCGTAGCCTCCTGGTATTAGCATGTCTGAGAGAGGGCTGCGCAGCGGCAAATAGGCAACCTTGGTCTTGTCAGTGAGAGCCAGAATACCTCACACGGGGCGCAGACCCCCACTTGTTTGAGCTATGTGTAAATACAGGCGGGCTCTGACAGACACCCAAAGTCAAACTGGTTTACGGAGGGCCCGCGCAGCCACAAAGCAGAACCAAGCTCTCACAGGTCATTACCACTGCCGGGCCTGTCACTGGGAGTAATTGAAAAACCACAGGGGTGTGATGTAATCCACCGCCAGATTACAGGCAAGTACACACGTAAATATACAATCATTGCAGAACAAGGAGCAGGACAAAGTGATAAACACACAATCATGAACACGGGGACCTGTGGGCGAACTCTTTCATAAATAGCTCTTACTGAGTTAATATTGTCTCTGATCAGACAAAACTCCACTTCAGAAGATTTACATGCACGAGCACTGTGAACCACCATGACCACCATGACCACCATGACCACCATTTACAGATGAAATGTTTGTTGTATCCCATGACAAACAATTGTTGGATTTTCATCATTTTATGTAAATATGTCACCTACATAAATAATATTCTGAAATCAGTAAATCTCCTGTAAAGTATTGGCTTATACCAAAATGCAAAATACAAAAAGTTTATTTTTAACAGAACATGTTTTGATAATTGCATTAATTGCATTTATGTATCTATCTATCTATTTATAAAATATCGGCCAATGTATCAATATCAGCATTAGTATCGGCATCAGCCTCAAAAGTATAGTATCGGTCAGGCTGTAAAAAAGAACAAAAAAGTTTTGGTGGGCTGCTGTCTGGCTCTCGCAAAGTCGAACCAGAGACAAAAACAGTGCTTTATTTCTCACTCAATCAATGGTATAGTATGGCTTATTCCCAGCTAGCTTGTTGGTGCTGCTAAGTTGTGTGTGTGTGTGTGTGTGGCCTGACATTTCTTTTTTGGGATGTCTGTGTCTGCTCTAAAGCTGTCAAATAAATCTTTATTGACAACTGTCAATAGCCAGGATGGTCTGCAGAGACCAATGGACCATTTTATTTATGAGAGGAAAGGAAATAATGTTGAAAATGAGGAGCTGTAGACTCCTCTATCAGGTAGAAGTAGCTCCTGTTACTCAGAGCTTCATGATGATCTACACGATCAAGTCTAGCCTGAGCTCTGAGGAAATACCAAAATAAACACTCCAAACTTGGACAAAAATTGTATTTATGGTTATTTATTCTGGTAGCTGTAATTATAAAAGTGCAACTGTTGAAAGAAACTTGCTATTTTTGAAGTTGTTTTTGTGTGCAGTTATTCGGTACAACCAAAAGATGAGTTTCTGTCATAAATAATAAACACAAAAATGTTTCAGCTAAACATTTACAGCATAAGTGGTCTGTTGTTAATGTGGAATCTAAATAATAATTCCTGACTCACCCTTTCAACTTTTCAAATTTGGATTTCTGTTCCAAAGTGCATAATGCTGTAAGACTGCAGCTGAAAGTGACAGGTTGTCCACTTTTATTGAACTTCAGAATACAGTTTTATAATAGGTCTTATTTGTTACATAACCGCAGCTGATGGCTCACCTCGCCTGCTGAAACACAGTGACCTGAGGATGAAGATCCTTACTATCCCATAAAAGTATATGGAGTCAGGCAGCTGGAGCTAATAAACAGCTGCTGAACCCTGTAAAACCTTTATAAGTTCCTGCCGGAGGGTGAACAGGAGAATGGGGAGTAAAAAAACAGGATGAACACAGGGGAAGGCACCAATAAATCTGCAAGGATTAGGATTGAAAACAGGGATCATACGTTTACTGTCAGAATGAGTCGACCGTGTCTTCTGTCATGCTCGCTGGGTGGCGTGACGGGGATGGTGTAAATTGTGCAGGATGGCCACACAGATATAGACAGCTGGGTTTTTAGAAAAAAGTTTTTTAACCTTTGTCACCGTCTGAAAAAGTGCTCCTTCCCGAAATAAGTAGGTGCAATGGCAAGCAGGAAAAAAAAAACAAACCAGCACTTATTGGAGTGTTCCAATCCAAATACCCACCATCGACTTGGCAAACACCTTCAGAGTGAAAGAGCCATGCTTTATGAGAGTGTTAGCTGAATTAACAAATTGCAACGCAAATGAGAAACATGCCTGCGAGTTAAAACAACCCGATATGATTGTCAGATTTCCAGCAGACCCCGCCACCCCTTCTATCTCCCTGGAATTGAAGCCCTGACTCCAAAAGTCGAGCATTGCGAGGGCGGTTTTGTGACACATGCCCCCCCGTTTTTTAAGCCGGAGTGTTTCTCCCTATTAGATTTATAATGTTCCGCAGTTTTCAAGAGAGCCAAACGTTTGCAAGTTGCAGGCTTTTGGCCCCAAGAAACGCATGCAGTGGCTGTGCCCTGACAGCAGAGTAATATGCACTGTCGGGAGAATTCAGACGCGACGGGACTTAAAGAGAGGCTTCGCTGATGCCTGTCTGTAATTGCCCCAGGTCACGGCCGCCGCTTCACTGCAGATGACCCAGGCAGGCATTATATATTATTACAAGACAAGGACTTCAAACCCCTCATAAAATGAACTATCAAGGGTATTTCTTCCCAATTTTTAGCTCTGGAGTCCTGGACTTTGTAAAAATCAAGACCCCCACCCCTCCTTCTCTGATTTTTTTTTTTTTTTCCACCGCCCTGTCTTTTTTTGAACATTAATTCCCAACAAAGGTACTTTTCATTTGAGTGAGAACAGAGCAAGGCAAGACTCTCTCAGCACATGGTGAAGAGTGAGGGGCCGGCCTGACTTAAGTATTTTTTCTGAGTGGGATCCAAAGATGACCTGAGCGGTGGCACATTCGGTGTGTGCATCCCAGGATTCAGCCCACAATAATTCTAAAAATAATGTGTTATAAATAGCCCCAAATATCTATCTATCTATCTATCTATCTATCATTTAAAAATCAATAATAGGCCTAAGTGACTGTTCTTTATTTACCGGGGACTGTTATGTTTTGCTTTTTTGACCTTCTCAAAAGTGTTTTTTTTCCTGAGCCTCCCTAATGAATTTGGGGGGAAATGCATGAAGAATTCCTGTTACATGATGTGTTAAAAGACTGTCAAATATTTGAAAAGACATCAGTCTTTTTTTTTCTTTGGCCATCTTTCTTTATTTTTCTTTGTTTCTTTCAAATTGAAAGAAAACATTTCAGAGAAAACAAGAAATGCCAAAAACATGACCCCAAAAATAAAAAGAATTTAAAAAATTGTACACTATCGGCAAGATTTTTAAAAACACCAAACCTTTAAAAGGAAAAAAATTGCCAAACATTTTTTTTTTTAAAAAAAAGTCAAACATTTTCTGAAGAAAAAAAGAAGTTTTTAAGAAAAAAAATGTTCCAAAGTTTTTTTTAAATCACCAAACCTTTTAAAGGAAAAAAACACTTTTTTAAAAAAAAAAAATTTTTTTTTTTGGTGGGCTACTGGGCGCAATAATTGTTGGTTGTTCATCAAAAAGGAGGATTGTCCGCGCCCACAGAGGTCTGGGCCAAGCCCCCAATGCCCTAAATTCCTAGAAACGCCCCTGGATCTGACTAATGGGCCATCATCAGTAGGGAAATATCTATGCCCAAAATGCTACAGCCTGAGGCACATTCTCTCCTGACTCAGTTAAGCAAGTGTCAGAAATATCCCAGACTTGGCCTATTGAGTCTCAAGCTGCTAAATCGGGGTACACTCCCCGCCTGTTAGCTCATTTTGAGACAATCAGCATTTAAAAACCACCATTTGAAGGGAAAGTGAGCTTCACAAGTTGCATGGAAGCTAATTTTTAAAACATCTGTGCACGAGTCCAAATGTCCTGAGGAATCTTAATGAGGTATTTGGAAATGGCCATCAGGCACAAGTCAACCTCCATTTGATTAATGCTCCCTTTAAATGACCCTCTCCCACCATGTTCACAATCCAACTGTGTATGAGTATGATATGTGGACTATTACTGATAACTCTGCTTGTTGAAAAGCTTTGGTTAAGTGGATAGAAAAATCCCAGCGAGAGCGATCGTATATCTGCTGGAAACCAGACCTTAGTTTTTTCATACAACACTTAATCCTTTTTTCCATTATGAAGCTAATGCAGAACTTTAAAAAAAAGGCGTCAGCAATATGTTGCCATGAGCATGCGTCTGATATGCGACCAAAGAAAATGAAGTGCATAAAGGGATTTATGAAAATAGCTCAGTGTTTTATAGTGTTTTTTTCTTCATTTTTACAGGGCTTATTTTCACATTTAGTGTTAATTTAACCCATATTAATGCCAGGAACAACACACAGCCTTTGTGTAAAAAGCTCCCAAATCCTGATTATTTATTGTGGACAAGCATTACAGTCCTCCACTCTCTTCTCTCAGAGGGCTGTGTGAAAGGTACATTGATCACAAATGCCATTTTCATTCATTTGTAACAGCAACAGTTACATTTTGGCAAGTAACACAACTGTTACCAGCAAATCACCCTTATCTTAGGAATTTCTTTTTTAAGGATTTATAGCTTTGCATTGAATCAACACTGTAGGCACCTGCAGCATAGGCTCTGCGTAGATACATAGCTATTCTTTGCCAAGTGTGCACCGTCATAGAATAGTTACTACATGTGACATCACGCCAACGCAAACCTCCTGTTTATATCTGTATGCTGCATTTCCCTCAGAAACAGAACCTTTATTAACTTTTATTTCCCAGAAAAGAATAAAATAAATTGTGACAACATTAAAGCCCCCACACAATGAAATTTTACTTTTTTTGTGTATGATCCTGGCTTCATATGAGTAGAGAAAAACTCAGATCAAGAGTCATTTTTGAAAGAAAAAGAAAATATTTTTGAAGCCGCCAAACATATTTGAGCCATATAAGGGAATGCAGCCAAGTGCATTTCAATTGGCCTACCAACATCACTAATAGGTGAAAATGAGCATTCATTTATATGTTTTACCATAAGGTGGCTCACTGAAGTGGACTATTTATGATTATTTGGTAACTTTGCAGAGTTGGCCCTGAAGGCAAACAAATCTGTCCACCCATTATTAAATTTTCTATTTTCCTCCCAGACTTTGCTTTTTAAAAAATTGATATCCAGAGCTAGCCTTTGATAAGATTCAGCAAAGTTTCACAGAAAGTTTGCACCAAGTCATCAACATATGATGCACAATGTAGTTGACGAATTGTTAAGATTGTTTGTTTTGTTTTAGTTTTGTTTAATTCAATCTTTACGCACACGTTTTTACAGTTGGAGACTGTAAGATTTTCTTTTTAGAAATAAAAATGTAATTAAAAAAAAATAAAATAAAATAATTATTATTATTCCATGACTGTGTAGACAGGGAGCTACTGGAGAGGGGCTTAAAGGCCTCAGGTTGCCTACCCCTGCACTATGCTAATTTATGCAATGAAAATTGTCACTGGCTTGTGCTAATAATATTAGCATACTGTGGGCTATATTTCTCTAGTAGCTATGAATCAATTTATAAACTGATTTTTGTGTTTAGTTTATTTGTACTGTTTGTTAGCTGCTTTTGCTTATATTTTAGGCATTTTTGTAACAATGTTTTATGGTTCCCTCTTGGCCAGGTGGCCCTTGAAAAAAAAGATTTTAAATCTCAATGAGACTCTTTACTTGGATAAATAAAGAATATTCTGTACATATAATGAACCTTGTGAGTTATATTGTAATGTTACCTTTCTTAAATGTTTCTGTTTTCTGGGCTACATATGAGTAGAGGAACACTCTGCTAGTTGCTAGGCCAATGTATTTAATGTAAAATATCATAGGCTTATGCTAATGACATTAGCCTGTATTTTTTGGGGAGAAAAATGTGTCTTGCAAAAGATATGTTTTGTCTGCGGACTTTGTGAGAAATAGCGGAGCTGGATTTTGTACTTTAACTAGTTGTTTTTAAGTTATGTTTTATGTGTTTGAATCAATCAGACTTTACAGCCCTGTACAGAAACTTCACACAGCGAATAGAAACTCTACTGCCAGCTAGTGTTTTGGAGGTGTAATTGCAGAGTGACACAGACTGCACAAGTATAAATGCTTTCAATGCTTACAATGGCTAGGGCACAGAGCCTAAACACAACTATAAATCAGCCTTTTCTGGACTATTCTGCTGGTCACAATTTACTTTCAGACCCAAAATTGTAGAGCTGAAGTTGTATCTGCCAGTTGACGTGCCCCTGAGGGCTCCACACCTACGTTTTTGTAATTGGAATCCATTGTAAATGACATGAATTCAAGTTTACCACTGCTGCTGTGAGAAATTGCTGAGCTTTTTACAGCCACCTTTCAAGCCTGAGGGTGAGTAGCTCAGAATAACAAGATAGACTTCTGGTGCAGTGTTACTTTTTTTTCTTTTTTTTTTTGCACTGCAGTCATATTCAGTCGACCCAGCCAGTGTCTCACCCCCAATCAGATCCAGCGATTCAAATTTTCATCAAACCCGTTGTAACCTTCAACCTAAAGTGAACCATCTGTAACTCAATACCTGAAGCTTACTGTGATTTATGGAGCCTGTTAAGAGCACACAGCCTGCAGAGGAGACCCTCCTCGACAGGCTGAATTTGTGGTAAAAAGTATCTGAGAAACGATGAAGTTGGAGGCTAGTTGACTTTCTGGCATAAACTTTTAAACATAATTTTAACTCTAACTGAAATTATTATAAAGCCTATGTTTCCTATCTTCAAATTAGCACAGTTTATTGTCAAGGTCTTAAAGCCCCTGAAAGCCAATTTTCTTGATCTGCATCCACAGAGCCCCTGTCTTCAGAAGAAAAGGTTGGTATTGTATGTTTCAGCAAACCACAAAGCTACATTTGCATGTTTCATATGTATCATATCAATGTTTCTAAAGTGACCAGGCCCCCAGGAAGTACACCAAGCTTTGAAGCCAATTTTCATAGCAGCCAATCAGTCTAATTACTCTGTCACATGATGTCCTGTGGCCCCAAAAGACATTCTCCCATTGACTTACATGAAGAAAAAGCCCTTTTTTTATCAATGGATACATTTTTTGAGTGTCACAAGTCCTGCAAAATGACTTGTTTCACTATCAGGACTTGATCTATGTTGTCAAATAACATTTTTAAAATTAAGAAGAGCCACGCAATTAAATCACCGGAAGTTACTTCCATTTGGCCTTGTTTGTCTGCCATTAGTTTCTAGTGTGTTTGCTCTATGGGCCGATCATCCCAGGATCATTCAAGTAATTTTATACATGGCAGTTGAACCAATTTGGCTTTCATGTGCCACTGAGCATCTCTCTGTATGTAAATGGAGGGGGTCTTCACATTAAGCACTGCCCACTGTGTGATGATGTTGAACCAGGAGATTTATGTGTCCACCCAACACATTCTCACCCCAACTTGTCACATGGTGCCGCTCTGTCAGTGACCCTCTGCATCTACTTCTGCAGTTTTTGGTATGCCCTTACCACAGTGTCAACAAATGTACATGGTGGGATGACGCTGCATGGTCCTTTTGTTTACACAACAGCATGTGGCAACCTGTTACAATGACTGTTATAATGGTTAGGATAAGGCAACGAAGTCGTGAGCAGTTAGGTTTAGGCAAAAGAGGCACATGGTAAGGTGCAGAAAAAAAACAAAAAAATGCACATCCACACGGGAAGCAAACTCCAGACGCCCACATGTTTGTGGGACCTGTACACCTCTCAACCCACCTGCTCACCCTAAAAGCACATTAGTTCCTTTTATATTGAGTTGTAACCAACAGCATTATTACCTGACACCAGGCATGTGACTGATTCCCTCCTTCCAGCCACGTTCTTAAGTGACGCCTCGCATTCATGTTGTATGTGGACACGGCTGGTGCCGTCTGGCTGTCTGCTGGTGTATAATAACAATGCCACTGGTTCTGTCTAGCTGCGTTCTCATCTGACGCCGGCCAACCATGTTCTAGGTGGACGTGGAAGTTGGCTTTTGTCGTCACGTTCCTATGCAAAAAGAATTGATAGAGCGGTGTTATTTGATGAGTTTGGAGTGAGAACGAGCTTGTTATACACAGATTACTGGCTCATGATTATGTATTTGGGTGCATTAGTTTTCATAGAAAAATGTACAAATAAACTGTGAGAACAGCCTGACTGGTGACAAGATTGATAAGAGCTGTCGGACTGAACAAATTGGTAAAGTTGCGGATCATATAACTACAACAATATGGTAAAACAGACTAAAAAGCTCCATGGAACCAAGGGGAACCATTTGGTGATACAGCTCTGTAGATTTATCACTACGCACCAAGCCTATCACACATTGTTCTTTATTTAAGTTTACTTAAGAATTTTGATTAGTGCAGCTTTAAATTAAAAACAAACCTTAATCTTGCACAAAAGCAGCAGAATTTCTAACCTGCAATAACCTCAACAAACTTTGGCAACTGTTGAGAAATGGCTCTTTATATTTTTCAGGAGAGCAGGCAGAGCAGAAAGCCTCACAATGCAGCACTTGTGTTGGTGAAAAGCAAGTGCAGACAGCATTATGAAAGCTGGAATACATAAGCTTCAGATAAACAGTCCTATACTGTAATGCATTCGATGCTAGATTGCCTTAATGTTTCTCAGCTCTTTGGAGCTGTAAGGCCCTTATCATCTCCCCTAATGCATAGGTAATCACATGTGTGTCAGTTCTCACCACTTCCCCCCCTGACAGGCCAATCGGCCAGGCACTCCAAACATGAAAAACATCCTTTTTACAACATGTTTTTTTCCCTCCTTTTGGATTTTTTTTTATTGCTCCAAAGCCTGTGATGGACACCCAGGGAGACTGTGTGACACTGATGGCTGGGTGAGGGCATCATTTCCATGAGTAAAATATCAAGCCCCTGTCAGAGCTGTCAGCTCTCCCACACACCATTGCACAAACACACACACAAACTCAGAGATATGTATTTTATTTCATTGTTGACTTTTCCGTTTGAGTGTCAAATGGATGCAATAGCTCATGGGAAGAAAGAAAACATTGGTATTCACATGTGTGACAGTTGAGGGGCCGGCGGGACGCTCCTCTTCGCTCAGTGTCAGGTGGTTTACTGTTTGGCTGGCCGGGGCCTGGAGCAGACGCAGAGAAATGGCAGCACTTAGCCCCGGCACAAGTCATTTTGTTTTCTGCTGGCACCATTCACAGACACCATGTGGGTCATTTGTCTCGTCTGTTTGTTTTCCTTCATTCTTGTTGACTTGCAGACTTTTTAAAAAGTTGTTTATTTTTCATGGACATATAGCGTATGATTATTCAGATTTTAAGCAGTTCATAGGGCCCTTGAGGTGCAAAACACGCCTCATAATTCATATCATAATGACCCCATTTCACAGTTCACATCATGCTGCAGCAGCTTCCAGTAAGTGTGAACAAATGATACTGCATTATGTGAGTGTACAGACTGGCCTCATTTACTTTTACCTTTTACACATTTTACACTTCCAGAGAGAGTATCAGATATACCCAGGTCATGAGTCACAGCCTCCTCTGCTCCTACCACATTTTACTCTATTATCTGGATGGATTTTTCATATTTTATATATATGGTTAGTTCTTCACTTGAAGTATTTGCACATAACCCAAAATGTCTCTCAACACAGGAAACTAATCTGCATCTTAAAGAGCTATGTAAGAGCATTGTCTTACTCTGTACTAAACACATATTGAGCATAACCTCTTTCCAGAACACTTTCTATAACATTATTAGGAAATGTTACCACAGTGTGAAAATTTTATTTCCTAACATGAAGGTCTAAATGTTGTTTTAAAGCTCTCCATTCAGCTGAATAAATACTAAATTGAATGAAATACAAATTTATTTATTCTTTATTTAGTCATTTTTATTTATTTATTTATTTTTTTGCCTGAAAGTAGTCAAATTTAAATATTATCATTTTAAGATATTTAAAGTGGCCTAATAAAATGTATAAATGTGCTCTAACTTCAGGTCATAATAAATCCTGAATTCCCAGAAGAAGAAAAAAATACTAAGAACATGACCTCGATGTAACTAAGATGTTGTTTTTATCTTTATACTTTCATCATCCCCTCTTGGTCCTATTTTGTTGTGTGGAATTACTTTCAGCTGCTAATAAATTCCTGATCTCATGTCACAATGGGAGATGAATTACAGTTTAAGATTGTGATACTTTAACTGCTGACTATAAGCCTAGTTTCAAATATAAATTATTTCCCTTTATTTGTAGCATAAATTATATCAGATCTGGATGCTAAATCGGCAATGTATCCTTTTTTACAGTTACGGGAATTTATAGCACAATAACAAGCAGAGAAAGACTGTAATAAAATAAAGCAAGGGCAGTAAAAGGTGTAAAATAAATAAATAAATGAAATGTTGCTTACCACAGAGAAGTATTTATTTTTATTATTTATTTATTAAATCACATCAGTGTACACTTCCAACAAACAGTCAGACAAATTATAAGCCAACATCTGTAACAAAGTATCAGAATTCCATGACTGAAGAGAAGCAGGACAGAGAAACAACTTATATAACCACAGTACTTACTTCCTTTTGCACACATCAGAATACAAACAAGCACGCTCACACACACACACACAAAACCGACAGGTAGTTTACTTTGAGCAGAACTGAGACAGTTGTTTTTTTTCAACATTTTAAACATGAATTAATTGTAATCAATATATAAAATCAAAAACTTTAGGGCCCAGTACAGATCCTAGGGGACTACACATAGAACCTATATACACTGACATTTACCAGCAGCATGAATATTAACCATTTCTGAAATGTCATATGGTATTTATGAATACCGTTTGCCTGTAGTTTGGAAATTTATAAATCATGATTTATGATATGTTACTATATATAGTTATATTTTTCCCTGTTAAAGGGTCTTTTGAGGAGTTTTTCCTTATTTGCTAGTCATTATTTGCTAGTGCGAGTCAAAGGACAGAGGGATGTTGTATGCTGTAAAGCCCTGTGAGGCACACTGTGATTTGATGGCTTCATAAATAAAATTGAAGTAGAATGGATATTATCTTCAAATAAATATCTAATATTATATATAAATAGATTTATGAACATGCATATTCACATGAACATCTATCCATACATGTATATTATACAAACTATTTTTTTAAGTTTAGTATTGCAGTTTACCTTTAAGCCATTTAGCCCATTTTCTTTTAAATATTATAGACTATCAGCAAAATACATATAACATAATGTAATAATGTAATTTAATACCATTACACTATTTAATAATTACAAAAGCCCCGCCAAAACAGGTAAATATGTATCATAAATAAAATAAACATGTTGTTAAAAAAGGTTTTGTTACCCTTCTGCTCTGCATCACTACATTTCAGGTCGTTGCAACCCAAATTCAAAATAAAATAAGAGAGGAAAAAAGGCAAACACTGTCACAAAATGTCTCCTCCCTCTGAAAAGCTGACACCTCGAGGTTTTTGTCACCGAACACAGTCTGACTGATTCTTTTCCTCATTTTTTTCAACAGAGAGATAAAAGTGGCAGCCAGATAACGGTCAGACCTCGAGGCTTCATTTATCAGCTTCAGCTGACTTGACCCTGCTGTTTGCTTAAAGCAATAAGTAAAAAAAAATTTAAAAAACTGTGACAGTGGAATTCAGATTATCGGGTGGCGACTCCCCGCTCCTCATATGTTTTCTCTGCATTTGGGGGCCTAATAAGGAAAGCAAACACAGATATTGCTGCTTCTTATTTGAGGACAATTGTTGCTGATGAGTTGGAGGGATAAGGAGCGGAGGATGTGGAGGAAATCGGGCTCCAGGGTTCTTTCTTCGGCCCCAGCAGGAGGCTGCTCGGCAAAGCTTGAATAACAAATGAGTTTTGCTGAGGATTTGGCTAATCATCTCAGGCCACCGCTACAGCCCCGGGACAACTAGACTTATCAGAGAGAGAGAGAGAGAGAGAGAGAGACCCAACACTTGAACTGCGGACCCCAGGCCCCAATTAACGGTGACCACAAATGAAAAGCAGCTGGCAATAATTACATAATTAAAGTGCCTTTGGGGGGAAGAAAAGCATAATTTCTGCAGCCATCGTCATAAATCTTGTGCTGTCCGAGCCCATACGTTTAACATGAACTTTTCCTCAGCAGGTTAATGCATTACTCATATAAAAACACAGTATCCCTTTGTGTTTTGCTTGGACCTGCTTAATAACAAAGAGCACGGGGCGGCCGGGCGGCGGATCGCTCTGCCCATGAACGTCTCTGAGAGCTGCTGGAGCATGAAGAGCGACACCTCCACTTTACCTCCATGTGTTAACTTTCTCTGCTTTTTTTTTTCCTCTTCCTCCAAGCCGAGCTGAAGTGGATATATTACTTACTGTACCATAACAGACTGTTGCCGGGATAAGGCATGTTCCGGAAATCGATCTTGCGAGTTACGTTACTAAGCAAGGAAGGTATTAGGCCTGCAGCCCTGTTGCCACGAGGCAGGAAATCTAGTTGTGAATTTCTTTTCTTTTCTTTCATGTATGGCTCGGCAATTTATTTGGCGATGGCCACCTCAAGCTTGAACGATACCCTCTATGCGCTGCAGAGAAAAAAAACCTACGAACACATTCACATTTTCAAATTAGCAATGAAAACCTCAAAGTGAACATTTGGTTTTACTTTGGATAATTCCGCTGAAACTCAAGTCAGACGGTAACTTTTACCCTGAAACACCACAGCCACCAACAGATGAGCAATTAAGCAATTACACCCATTTCACAAAGTAAGCCATAAACACCTCTAAGTGTATTGTGAATAGGCCCAGCACGTTCCACTGGGCCCTCGCCGTGCTCTTTTGTCAGATGCTCTCGGGGATGATTAATAGTTTAATTTTTCAAAATTATTTAGGCACACAAATAATTTGATAGAACGAGGGGCTATTACCACATCTTGTAATAGACGTGTTACAATGATGAAAGCTTTAATTTGTTTTTAGAGCACTTACAGGGGTTAGAAAAGCCACCTCGCTCCCCATCATCAATCATGTGTCACTTAACAGAAGTGTTATATTATGGGAGAAATGCAAATATGCCGTCTTAAATGCATGCTGTCCGACAGCTGGCTTTCCCCGGCTCTTTGAATCTCTGCTTACTGTTTTCACTGTAAAGAAAATTACAAGGAGTCATCTGGCAGAGGATTTGTCCTGGCTGAATGAGGGATGGGACTGGCAGCAGGCACAACGCTGCTTTCAGGTAGGCTGTAATTAAAATGGACAGATGCTGTGAAGGAAGAAGTGAAGCTTTGTGGATGTTATAGAAGAGGCAGGCAGACGGAGATAATACGTTGGTATTGTGGATTTGGCCTAATAAATTTGATGCAGTTTAAATATTTTTTCCCAAATGTTTTAACAGATCACAACACAGTAATTTATCTGTTATGTACAGAAGCAAAAAGCGTCTTATATATATATGTGTGTGTGTGTGTGTGTGTGTGTGTATGTGTATATACATACATATATATGTGTGTGTATATATATATATATATATATATATATATATATGTATATGTATATATATATATATATATATATATATATATATATATATATGCGTGTGTGTGTGCCACAATATTCAGTGATGTTTGTCACTAGGTTAACCAAACATGACCCCAATATTTTCCAATCAACCTCATAACTTATAGAAGGTCTTTTTATTAGGAGTTTCATCTTTTTTAGAGAATTCTGCTGCCTAGTTTATATTGGCTGACAGTGCCTAAGCATAGAATGGCAAGATGTTATGTTGGGAATCTTAATTATATTCCTATTTTACTTACATTCTTTATTTAGTGTTTTGCTGGAAATTCATTCAGGCATGCAGAAGCGAAATTTTAAAATATCAACTGCCAATGTGATTGTTATTATTATTTTTGTTGTAAAAGAATTTCCATTTATTTATTTATTTTTTATACATACCATTTATGCATACCATTAGGGAAAGTCCTTTTTAAAGAATGTCATGATAGGACTCTCCTTATAAAGTTACAATTGGCTCATTCACAGTTTTGGCCCCTCTTAGCTTCCATAAAATGGTATGCAGTTTCTTCTAAATTCATTCAACCCAAGCCAAGGCTAAACATGCTTCAACCACAGTACTCCCTGTAAACTTAAAATGAAGCGTGCACTTCGATTGACCTCACAGTAGCCACCTTTAAAGACATTTTATCTGTCTCCAGGTTAGCGGACAAAATAAACTGTGAATGCACCTATTTATACATAGGCACATATCTGGGAGTTCTTTGGGACGGAAGCAGAGGAGGATTACAGAAAATGAAACAAAAGTATAATTATTTACCAAATTCAATTCTTGACTGTGCAGCAAAGTGTTCCCTGCAGGAGGCTAAGTGCTGTATGTGCAGTTCAAACAGATTACAAAGCTCCGAGCTGTTCAAGGTCTGGGAGTCTCCTCCACAGAAGGTCAGCCCTGTTCCCACTATCCCCCCTGCTCCTCTCTTTCAACCAGACCTCCGTGTGTTTTCTTTTCCACAAGCGAAGATGATGTTTTGTTGTATTGCAGACGAGTTCAAAAGGTGGCACCAAGTATGAAGGTAAAAGGTTCCTGCATTAAAGGTAATCACTGTGGCAGGGCCAAAATCTGAAGCAGATTTATCAGTATTTATGTTCCTGTGGGGGGATTTAAACAGTCCAACATTCTGCTGCACTCAACCCATCCAGTTCTGTACTGTAAATGAGTTTTCTGTGCCTGTTTTTCTAACTGGCCTTGTTGACACATCAACGTGCTGCCACACAAACGCAGAGCTGATTGGGACCATGCGTGTTCCAGTGCATTTCAAGCGTCTTGACAGACTTCAGGGTTAAGATGTTCTGAATTAGATTTGAATTACAACCACTAAATGCCCCTGTCAAAGCTAATTACGGCTGACACTGCCCATGTGCGTCGGGCTGAATCGCTCTTATAGGAGAGGCACAGAGCTTAAACAAAGAAATACTCCGAAAGCATCGCCCCAGAAATTGTCACAGTGTAAAAGGGTAATAGGGAGGTATTTCTCAGCTAAGAATGCTAATCCACACTCAGTCCTCTGGCCGTGGCTCTGCAAATATAAGAGAACATTTTCACTGGAGGTGTTGTTTTGCAGATAAAAGCCAAACAGCATGATTTTGTGGTAAGACCTTTTTTTTATTATTATTATTTTCAAGAAGCATTTTTTGACACAATTTCATGTATTTCACCAGGTTAACCCTTTAAAACCTGGATCATCAGTTTTCATGTGCTGCATTCAGATGCCTTTCACAGGCAATTTGACCCCTTGAAACTTGATTGAAATGGTTTAATTTCTTTTGAAAACATGGAGGAGAAAAGGCAGTGACCAGCTTGGCAAGAAATGTTGCAAAAAGTAAAAGAGGGGATGACTATAATAGATTATATTAAAATTATGCTGAAAAAAAATAACAAAAAAATATTTATTTATAGAAAAAGTAAGTATACATATGCACTTTTGTCCTCTGTATGAATTGTTTGATTTCCTTTTTTTTCTCCCCATCTTTCTTTCTTGGTATTTCTATCGTCTGTTACCTGCCAAGGGACTACGGGTGTAAATTACTAGTCCTGGAAAGTCCAGCATATTTACATTTGATTTTTAAACTGATTTTCATTAATATGCTGTATCCCTTTTAAATAAACATTACATGAATATTTATTTCAGCATTTTTTAGGTAATTTTCTTGTTTGTTTTTGTGCTTCCACTTTTAGGGGCTTATATGGAGGTAATTTTTTTCTTTTCTAGTAGCTTTTTGGGTAATTTTTCAGCCATCTCCTGTCTATGTTTTTGAAATAAATCAAACCAATTTGCTAAGTTTCAAAGGGTTAAATCACCATCGGTCCATCTCCTCTGATGCTCACAGAGATGAGTGTTTTGCATAGAGCTCCACACATAGCACGGGTTCAGACGGAGCAGCTTTATAGATGCAGCTAAATCTCCCTCAGCGGCTGCAGATGTTTAAGCTCACTCTTCCTGACACAGTAATTGCCAGGGAGCGGAGGCATCCTTAAACAACGGTCAGAGTCACCGAGAAAAATGAAAGGACGATGAAATGAATTAAAATTCTTGTGTGAAACGGTGAAAATAAACAGCATGCCTGAAGTGGCACCAACAGTCCACAGAGAGGGACTCTGGGAGTTCTCAGGCGTCCGAACTGCCAGTGCTGACATCGCGGGGGAAGCTGCTGCTCGCTCGCTCGCTCGCTCTCACTGCACTGACAGCTCAGGTGTGAACGTTTCACCTTCTGAGAATCAAAGAACCCCCTGCACCTTAAATCAGGCTTAAATTAAACTCTAAACCAGGCCATGTCCAGCCTTAACTGTAAACAAGGTCTTTTTACGCTTTTTCTTTTGAAATTTGGGTTACAATGTTTTAGGGTTCCAAGAACAGCTTACACCAGCAGCTTCATTACTGAGACTTTGGGACAGGTTGACTCTGCAGGACACAGTACCAATCCCAACTCTCAGGGAGATCACACCCATTAATGTCATTTAAAAGTGCATCTTCACAGTACACTACACACAGTACATGTACACCTTTAAACATACATGTACACCAGTACACTGCACTACTACTATGATAGTTCTACAAAATCAAATGGACAACAACCAGTTACAATAATTAGGTTGTCAGTTTATCAAGGTAAGCAAAAAGTATTAAGGTCATGTCTATATATGGAGGATATTGCCCTTGTTGGTACATAAGAATGTTATCAATAATTTAGCAGACCATTATTGTGCTTGGATGCAGCACCTAAGATTTTTTTTCATAGCACCTAAACTGAATGAGCTGGGTAAAAACAAAAACAAAAAAAAGTCATTTTTATTTAGGATATTTTAATAGATATATTTTTCATATTCCAACTCCAGGGTCTGTATATTGTTTTAATTATTATTTTGGGGGGCTTTTTGTCTCTATTTGATAGGACAGCTATAGTGTGAAAGTGGGAGGAGAGAGGGACAGCATGCAGCAAAGGGCCACAGGTTGGAGTCAAACCCACAGCTGCTACAGCGAGGACACAGCCTCAGCCACACCGGCTCTACAGGTCAGCTTCCAGGAGAGCTACCTGGCATGGTGCCCCAGTGTCTGCATATTATTAAGAATTAAAATTTCTTTGCTTTTTGAAAGGGTGTATGCTATTATATAATCATTATATCAGTAGCATTGATTGGTCTTTAAATGAAAATAATTTTGCATTCATTTCTGGGACAATAAATCATCCAACAAAAGTAGTTGCAGTGACAAACAACCAGTGATAGTTTGGGAAAAGAAAATCATTTTGATTTTTTTGACTTTTTCCAGAGATTCACCTCTTGTACTGAAATGATTTATTTTTAAATTTGACCAGTCTTTTTTTTTCTTCCTTTCGTTTTTTCTTTCTGTCTTTCTTTCTTTCTTTCTCTTAACTCTATTTCTATTGATAAAATACAATCTCTCTCTCTCTCTCTCTCTCTCTCTCAACATATTCTGTATTTTTAATTGTAGTAAATTTTCATTTGCAATTTTTGTTATCAAAAATGATAACCATATTCACAAAAATAAGACAAGGAAGGAAAGGAAGGAGGGAAATCCTTTAAATTAGACCCTTCTAGACAAATGGGTCTGATTTAGCCAAATTAATTGGGTTAATATGATTTAAACACATTAAACCAGTTCAACCAAATTAAAGCAAATTAGGGAGCAACTAAATTCTAATCATCTTACTTTTTTGGGGCGGCAGCAGAGATCTTAGGACAGGCCTAACTCAAAACCAAAGCTATGTGCATGGCTAGATACCAATGAAGGCGTGTTGCTTTTGTTTGTTTGTTAATTTGTTGTTTTGTTGTTTGTTTGTTTGTTTGCTTGTTTAGCCTAATCATCTTGGTAAAAGACCCTTTAAATCGGACTGTTACTATCATTTTTTTCCCCCCTTCACTTCTGACGTTTAATTTAAATTACAGATTTGAACCAGTCTTTACCCTCAATCAAATCATGAGTTACGAATGTAACTATGGTTCTATGAGTTATCTCTGACTGCTGGAGATGGTATGTAAAAACCTGGAGGAAGAAAATGTAGGTCGTATGGAATGGATGGACTTGAACTTGTATAGTACTTTTCTAGTCATTGGGCCATTTAAAGTACTTTCACACTATGTGTCACATTCACCCATTCACACACTGGTGGCCAAGGCTACCGTAGAAGGTGACACCTGTGTTTTTTGGTTGTTGTTTTTTTAAACATGCATTCATACAGAATCACACTCCAATGGCACAGCCACAGGGAGCAATGTGGTGTTCAGCATCTTTCCCAAAGAATACTTTGACATCCAGACTGAAGGAGCCGGGGATCAAACCACCGTTCATCTGATTAGAGGACAAGCTGTTTCTCCTTCAGTAATGACTTCACACCTTTGTTAAAAGCAATAAAATTGTTTTGCATTTTTAGCTCAGTGGGTAGACTATTCCAAAGTTTTGCTCCAGTAACAGAAAAGGTTGATTGTCCAAATGAGGTTTTGCACATTGGAATGCGACAGTTTCCATTTACTGAGGCCTGTGTGTTAACTCAATTACAATCCTGATTTCTTATGACCAATACATCAAACAGAGAAGGAGCCAGACCATGCAAATATTTAATCATCAATTTCAGATTAAAGTAGCCAACAAAACTTTATACACTTGTTCTGAAACATTGAGATCTTGTTTGATATGTGATTGCAACAATTATATAATATTAGTTGGTATGGCAGGTTAAACTCAGCTATGTGACTCAGGTATCTGTCTTAATTGAGCCTTTTTAACCCAGTTTGTGTCCTTAAAGCAGGCTTTAAACTTGCTTTAAAAGTCGATCAAAATCTCCTCTGCATCCTATCAGCAGTGTGAGCTCTGGCCGAGTAGCGACATGTTTATGTCTATTACATTTTTGTTTATAGTGGAGAATAAAATGTTAAATCACCTTTATCTCTGCCAACAGAAATTTCAGAATGTTTTTTAAAACACAGTATTAATGCCTTTACGTCATTTTTGTACAGGCATATTATTGTTTTCTCTCAAATATCGTTTTGGAGCACAGCGCGCTGCATTCATGTTTACAATGGCTCTCATGAGCTCTGATGTAATTCGATTCTAAAAAGCAGGTCCAGCAACACCTCGTTACTCGCTGAGGTAGCCCTGTTGTTGCCTTTGCCCCCTCAACCTCTCGAGGTGCCCATTCAGTGACGCAAACAGGACCCCCTTTTTTTTAGAGCCTCCACCCCCCCACACACACATGCTGCAGCAGCCTGCCACTGACCTGTTGTGCTACCTCCCCTCCCTCTGTACATCGGTGTGCATTACACACAGCAAGTGCAAATTAGGTTAGTGAGTAATATCCACAGAGCCGGGGCTCGTGTGTCTCCAGCCAGTGCTCATGAAGCATGTTTAAGGAAAACAGTTACCGGGCTGTTATTATCAGGGGTGGGATTAGAGCGAGATTTGGCTGGCCATAAATATATCACAGCTTCATTAAACATGGACAGCACCAGAGGGGGAAAATGAATGGGACGGAGGATTTGAGAAGGGTGCTGTGGGGGTCTGTAGGTTTGCTGTGCAGGGTGGTGTGGGCAAGGGCCTGGACAAGGCTTAGCTAATTCTCTTATTCTGGACTCAAAGGGGGGTTGTTAGGAGCACTGCGAGGCCTGAAAAGCCTGAAAAGTCTTTCCTTCTGAAAGCACTTCATTAAGGGCCTGCGGCTCGGCTGCTCCGGGAAGGCATTAAACAGCTGAGGGTGAAAGCTGAGAGTCCTGAGCCCATTCAGCCCAAAGTGGAGCCTTGATTTGGTCCGTTTATGCCTCATCATCGGCCAGCGGGTTCTCAGCTTACAGCGCTGGTGGAGAGTCACTGGCGGCAAAATTAGCTTTGATGCAGTTTAGGGATATTGCACAAACAACCAGTTGCGAGTTTAGAGGGATTACTTTGTCTGAAACAATTTATCTTGATAGGCTCCAAAAGGAGAAAAGTGCAAAAACCCAGAGAGGCCAAACAAGGCTGTTTGTTTTTGAAAATTTGAACTGTAAAATTCTAAACTCCGCTTGAGTTTTGTGTGAATTTGAGCAACTCACATTTCTTGTCTTTTTTTTTTTTTTTTTTACAAAAATCATAAATCAAAAATCTGCATGGCTCATTTTTTAAAAAATGATTAGCATTTAATATCACTGCTCTTTTATTTATATGTCTTTGATGCTTTTAAGCTGCATTCATTCATTCATTCATTCATTCATATTAAAAAACACATCCACATTATTACCTTTAAGTTCTCAACCCTAACATGTTAGCCAACAGTTGCTTACTTATACATCTAACAGACACAAAGCAACATTAGCCTTCATTTGGAGTCATTTAAAATCTAGACACACCAAACCGACGTCAAAGAAGTGGTGCTGAAAACAGACTTTTGTGCCAATGCCTCTGCCAAAATTTGAATGATGGCCAATCAACATGTTCTGCGCCTGTGTGAAAGAAAATAACTCTCCATAGAAGTTGACTGTATTTATTCAAAAAGGGAAACCATAAGACCAACAGAAGTTAGTTAGCCAGTTGGCACATTAACAATACAATTCAATGTTGAAAGAAACAGATTTACCAAAAACACAAACTATTAAGAAATATTTCTGCTGTAGATCTCAATGACCAAAGTAAAACAATCTCACCTTATAGAACAAGTTTGTTGATAACTCTCCTCTCTTCCGTTTTTCTACTCATGCACTGATGGCCGATTGTCAGTTTGGCGCATCAAAGCCTTTAGTGTCCTTCTGATAAATGAAAGTCCATTATTTACTCTGAATATACCTGTAGGTTGGGAAAAAATCTGGCATTTTACTAAAGGTTGAGGAAAAAGGTAATGCCTGCACACTTAGTCCATGCCACACAAATTTATTTCAAACATTTCAAACTTGCTTGGATCTTTGTCAGGTCAAATGTTTGAAAAGATGAAACCACCCCTATATTTATACTGGACACACCAGCAGGTTAATGAGCTCTATGGTGACAGGTGTCATTAACCATCTGAACCACTAAGGGTGGTAAAACAGTTGACAATCAACATTTTACAAATTACAAAGAAAATACATAGAAAAAGTACACAAGGAAAAGACAAGCAGTGATTTCAAGGCTATACTACAAAACATCAAATGTGTCTTTTTTGATAGCCCTGATGTGCAAATAAACTACCCTCTTTCATCTTTTCTAAAAGTTACCTTTTTGGGTATCAGGTATTGGGTATTGGTATTTTTGGCTATTAGTTGCTAATTTTGTCCATCTGCACTTTAATGCAGTTTTACAAAGTGAAATGCTGACGGGTTTATTTGAGCTCTTCGCTCAGAACAGCATCAGGATCATTCATTAGGTGTGGAAATATTGAAATATATATACAGTTGGGGTTATTTATTGCACCACATTGCTCAGAGAGCAAAGTGTACTCTGGGCACAGGTGGAGCAGCAGAACATCAGCCCGTTGAAAATGGAACTTAACAGTTCAATCTAGTAGGTCTGTAAGTTTGGATTCACTTGCAGCAGCTGCTCCTCTCATCCATCGATCTGATCAACTCTAATTGGATCAGATCCACCCTATGAATCACAAACTGCTGCTGAGGAAAAAAAGAACTTATGAAGAGCTCTGGCTGCTCTGTGTTCACTTACTAGCAAAAATCTCCAGATTTAGAGATGAAACAAAGAATGATACTAAGCACATTAGTGGTGCACACAAGTACTGCCATATATACTATGTAAAATGTTGGGAACTATGGATGTTTAAAAAAATAGATGCCACCCTATGCTCATTTTGCCATGACAGAGCTGGATGAAAATCAGAAACCTTAACTATCCATGTCACTATTCTCCAGGCTACAGGTGCTGTCATATTTCAGTGGCTGTAGCAATTGAAATCAGCCTGCACAAAGCACAGCGCCAGGGGTCGAACTACTTAAGCAGACTTTTTTCATGAATATGGCAACCTCTTTGAATCGCTTTACTAATCAGAGATGTGGGCGGCAACTCAGAGGACTGGAGCCAGGCTACCTATGAAATTGTATTGAGCTAAAGGGAACTTGGTAATTCTCTAGGACTATCACTATAATGGGCTGTTACATGGCAACAGTTCTTGCATGAAATTAATTACTTTTGTTGGGGTTCGGCCTTTCAGTCATTTGACAATGACGTTTTCGGGGCCTGAAAATGCAAACTTCTGAAAGTTCCAAAGTGTAATCTTTTGAAAACGCCACCCCTTCTGGGCTGTGTAAACTGGAAATGTGCAGATCCTGTGAGAACGGATGACATCATGGCTGCACTTTGCGCGTGTGTGGTGTTCTATGGTGTGTCATTACAAAGTTACATCGCCAACTACTGGCCTGGCATACTACAGCGTGTTTTTGTGGCGCTGAATACAGAACGTTTAGAAATTTTATCAATCAAACGTTGATTTTTTTAGAAACACAAAGGAAAGAATTCTAGTAGATTCTAGTAGGGATGTTCTCGTGTAAACTTGGCCTGAGTTACCCCTGTAGTCGTTTGATTTGTTGTTACAAATAAAATATTCAAATGCACAACTTTGATGTTTAAAACTGACAAAATGCCATATACGATTTACTGGTACATTAAAACAATAAAGAAACATTTGAAGCAAAAGAGCACTAAAATAAATGTCTCACCACCCTGAATTCTATTGCGTGCATGCCATCTGTCAAAAGCTCTCATGCAAATATACCACTGTAAGTCAACTCAATGCTAAAGCTGCATGGGGCCAACACAGAGGTATTTACAGCAGGGGAAAAGCCACCCTAATAACACTGTAATATTATACTTATGCTCCTTATTTTTCTTTCAAAAAGTGCATGTGTCATATTGGGCTCCCTCATACAAATAGGAATTGAGGGTATTGCACCGTGGCATTTCTGTCTGGCTCGTGAACAGACGGTCCAAATGGAACCCAGGTCCCATCTCTCTGCTCCAAAATGGCACGGTTGTTAAGAAGGAAAATACATGAGACGAGAGGCTTGGATATCAGATTATCATTAAGTAGCACCAGATCCCCTGGTATTTTGTCGAAGATTTTGGTATTAAATCTCTGCTTCAAAGTGACTAATTACGCTAAGTCCTGATTTCATGGTCACAGCTGTACCGTATTACCAATCACAACAGCTCAGCGTGGACTGCTGCGGTTTCGCTGCACAAGGAGATGCTGCGGCTTATCTATGGTGGTATCAATGTCGCTGAGACGCTCAGCAGAACCATCTGGACCGATACCTCCATCTCATCTTCATCAGCCTCAGCAGCCACCACAAGCAAGACCCAAATTCCAGGGGTTTACCTTCAGTTTTTGTATTTGAGGTAAAAATGTAGTAAGTCTCCATCGCCTTCCCTTCACGGTCCATTTCATGACTTACTCACACTTTAAGCAACATGTCACACTTTATCAACAAGTCGCTGGGAGTCCTGTTATACTCCACAGAGCTCAGTGACCATGGGAGATCAGCCAACGCGTGGATTGCCAAGAAAAGATGTCCACAGCTTAACTTTTTGCAGTCATCGGCTGTTAACAGCTAATCAGATTTCTGGGCTTCCCTGTGTGATTTAGTTTTATGAACAGTTCAGCCTGTTGAGGATAAAATGGTACAAATTTGGAGTCATGCTGTCTCCGATTCTGCAGTGCTCACGACATTCCATGGTCAGAAATATTTCTACAAAATAAACAATGTCCAAGGGTTACAGGCTAGTGTTTGCCTTAACAGTGCAGCAAGAGGACAGTTCTGGGACCATAAGGAGAGCATGAATGGGAGAACAAAGGTCCTGAGCACATTTTAAAAACTGGAGTTAGAATGTGACATATCTAACCCTATCACCAGACAGAGTGACAGTACTAAATGATTAGGCAAACCCAAGCTAAATTTCATGGACAAAAGAGAAACATGTTTTTAAGATTATTTCTATGTCTCAATGACAACCTAATAAAATGGTTAAGGAAAGATTGAGAAAATAGGAATTAAATAGTGTGAAAGAGGGTTTTTTTGCATTTGGATGACATACCATACTGTAATGATTATTTTGGCATATTAGACTATGATGTTTTTTGTTGTTTTGTTTTTTTGTTTTAAAGAACATCATATTATAGTATGTCTTACAAAAACCATAAAAAAAATCATAGTATTGTTTGTCATCCAAAAGTCATGAAAACCTCATAGTGAAGTATGATGTCCAAAAACCATACGGGATGTCATAGTATTGTATGACGTCCAAAAAGCATTAAAAAGGTCTGTTGTACAAAAAAAACATCATAGTAAAGTAGGTCGTGAAAAATCATTAAAAGTGTAGCATGCTGTCCAAACATCATATCAAACATAGGATTATGTTGTCCAAAATTAATTTAAAAAAAACATCATAGTATATTATGATGTCCAAAAAATCATTAAAAAAATCATAGTATAAAATGACATCCAAAAATACAAAAAAAATGTTAGTATATAGTATATCGTCGAAAAATACACGAAAAACCTCATACTATAGTATGATGTCCAAAATCATAAAAAATGTCATAGTATAATATGGACAGCATAGTATACCAAAAGTACGGGACTTGATGATGCAGTCAGATTTTAAAATTGAGGAAGAAGGCAGCGGAGCTTTAAAAATGACTGCTTTGTGGTCTGATACAAAGACATTCACTAATTCCATATTTTCTGGGCAGAGACCAGAGGAAAGAACCAAGTCTAAAATATGACCTTTGGAATGTGTAGGCTGTTTAACAGATTGAACCAGGTTAAAAGAATCTACTAGATCAAGAAACTCACTAGACATGGGGTATGAAGGACAACACACACCCAGAATAAACGCTCAGTCATATTTGGATAACAAAATGGATAAGAGTTCTGAAAATTCAGTAATAAAGTTGTTGTGGCATGGTGGTCTATAAATCAAAATACATAATAAAGGAACAGGACCTGTGTTAAGAAAGTTTAAGACTTCAAATGAGATAATATTGCCAAAAGAAATAAGAGAGCACTTAAAGCAGTTATTGTAAAAAAAAAAAAAAAAGCTAGACCACCGCATTTTTTAAATGGTCGAGGAAGATGGAAATGTTTAAAATCAGGCGGTGAAGCTTCCAGTAAAACAGCAGAGCTGGCAGGGGACAACCAAGTTTCTGCTACCATAAGAAACTCTAAGTTATTTGCAACAATTAAGTCATTAAAAAGTTAGTAAAGTTTTGTTGCACAGAGACCTTGCATTAAGTAGGCTAATTTGTTTGATTGTATCAGACTGACTTGAGGGCAGCTGAGCTGTTTCCCTTCTAAGTAATGTAAATTGCAGAAGTTGGCTCCCCCCCGAGGCCTTCTGGGGCGAACAAACAAACAGGTGGTGAAGGAGCTGGAGGAGGCAAAGAAGGAGGAGGTTTTGGGGTGGGTGTGTCAGATGTCAACATTTAGTAGGTGCCTGATCCGTTCTGCAAATGCGCAAGCAATCCACCATCATGGACAACTACCTACAGCAGCCCCACTTGAACAAACAGGTGTTTCATCCCTAACCTCCAAAGGCACCCATAAAATTTCAAAATTGGCCAAGCAGTTACTGATGTACTCTCAATATATATAATTCATATTATAATACAATAATTATGATTATATATGAATAAATAAATAAATACATGTGTAGATATATATGATATTATTGTAATGTATTATTATGAAATATTTGTTGTGAAACTCCTCACTTGCAAACCTCTTTTTAAAGTTGTTTTCATCTATCAATAATCAGTTATACTCTTGCACGTTTTGCTTTTCTACTCTTCATTTTTTTTCCTGAGACAAGCTCTGTTAGCATGGAAACTGGTTTTCAATCATTATTTCTCTCCATATAAGTACTCACAGTTTGGAGACACCTGTCTGTCAAAGTGAGGCTGCCGTATGGAGCTGTCCAAAATGGCGGACAGCTTGTGCATGCAAGGAACAGATCGGACAGGTGGAACGGATCAGGTACAGACTGACTACTCTATAATACATCCATGGTACTGACACTAACCATGGATGTATTATACAGGTGCATGAGTTTAGAAATGTGTAAAATACCCGAATCTACTGGCCTATAGAGCACGCGTAGTAGAGGATAACGGCAGCTGAACACGGCCGAGCGCGACCTAGTGCAGCCGGGCGGGTAACTTCCTTTGGCATAGCGACCGACGTCCGGATTAGCACCTCAGCTCGCTTGCGTAGGGTGGTGAAGTAATGAGTCCCAAAATACGGAAGTCCGTTAGCCTTTTAGCACTTCCGGTTCCCTTGTCTTAAAATCTATGGGTTTTTTGAATGGGTTTTTGGTAAAATGCCATAAATAAGGTATGTGGTTTATATAGGCTTGAGGTATTTAGATGTTTTTTTTCTACAAAATAAAATACGTCCGCACAAACACAATTTTTGAAGTTCTAAGGTTTTACACATCTTAAAAAAGGCAGTTGCTAACAAGTGGCTAAATCGGACTACAGTGTTTGTCGGGGATGTTAGATGTCATCACATTGGACATATAAATTCACCCCCTTTACAGCTTTACAGCAACAGTCACACTCCAGCTTGTAGATTTATCTGTTTATAATAATTTTCAATTGTGTTTTGACATGATTTTACAGTGAAGTTTAACGATTTGAGGTGGTGACGTTTACGTCATGCAACCACGATGTAGTTTGTTTATAGCCTAACAATTTCTTTTTACTTCTGGTGATTTCATTTACGCGGCAAAACATACAAAAATGGTGTTCATCTGTGAAGATTATCATGCTGAACTAACGTGTAAGTATCATAAACTTGTGTTCGTCCCAGAGCTTCTTTTTGGCAATATTCGAAAATCCCATTCAAAAATCCCATAAGGATTTTGACGAGAGAATTATTTACTGATGTCTCTTTCCCCATGTTAGTCAATGGGTAAAAGTCTTTCTGGGCAAGTGTCATCACGTGACCAACTCAAAAGGTGTAATTCCACTTTCGGCCACTATGTAAATTTTGCATCATCACATGGCGCACTTGTGTTGATGCAAAATGTGCCATGCAAAAATCATTAAAAATGTCATAGTATACTATGTCGTCCAAAAATCATAAAAATCATCATAGAATAGAATGTCATCCAAAAATCATGAAAAACATCATACTAAAGTATGTTCAAATATCATCAAAAACATACTAGTATTTAATGTCGTCCAAAGATCATGAAAAATGTCATAGTAAAGTATATCGTCCAAAAATCATATAAAACATCATACAATAATATGTTGTTCAAAAGTCATCAAAAAGGTCATAGTATAGTGTGATGTCCAAAAATCATCAAAACCGTAGTATGTTCAAAAATCATCAAAAACATCATAATATAATGTAATGTCCAAAACTCATCAAAAATGTCATGATATACTATGTCATCCAGAAATCATCAAAAACATCATAGTTTAGTATGTCATCCAAAAATCATCAAAAACATCATAGTTTAGTATGTCATCCAAAAGTCATCAAAAACATCATACTGTAGTATGATGTCCAAAAATAATCAAAAACATCATAGTACAGTATGTCCAAAAATCAACATATATATAATCAACATATATAGTAAGATAAACAAAATCATCTAAAACGTTATAGCAAAGTATGTCGTCCATACATCATCTAGCATATCATAGTATAGTATGTTGTCATAAAATCCACGAAAACGTCATATTATAGGTATCCTCCAAAAATCATAAAAAAATGGCATACTATAGTATGATGTCCAAAATCATCAAAAATATTATAGTATAGTATGTCGGACAAAAATCATAGAAAACTTCATACCATTGTATGATATCCAAAAATAATTAAAAACATCATAGTATAGTATGTCGTGCAAAGATCATCAAAAACATTATAGTATAGCTAGATGTCTAAAAATCATCCAAAAAAAGTCATAATTATTCATAATTATGAAGTCCAAAAATCATTTTTAAAAAGTCATAGTATACTATGTTGTCCAAAAATATTTTTTAAAAAAACGTCATAGTATAGAATGTCATTTAAAATCATGAAAAACATCCTACTAAAGTATGATGTCCAAAAATCATTCAAAAAACATCAAACTATAGAATATAATTGAAATCATCATCATCAAAAAAAATACGTCCAAAAATCCGAATAAACCTCATAGTATAGTATGTCGTCCATAAATCATGAAAAACATCATAGCGTGTCATGCAAAAATCATCAGAGACTTCATTGTATAGTATGTCATACAAAAATCATCTAGCACGTTATAGTATATATGATGTCCAAAAATCATCAAAAACATCATACTATAGTATGTCGTCAAAAAAATCATCACAAACGTCATAGATATCCAAAAATCATGAAAAAGGTCTTAGTTTAGTGTGATGTCCAAAAATCATCAAAAACGTAGTATGTTGTCCAATGCATTTTTTAAGAGACTAGCTCTGAATGGGCAAATGCCTTGGTCTTTGGTGTTACGTTTCGCAGCCACATCAACTAAACACCTCCATACTCCACATCGTACTTCCAAACAGCTATAGATTTTTTATATTTACATATGAAAAAAAAAATTATGTTGCTAGTCTTACTTATTGTGCCCCATAGCACTTTAAAAGAATGCAAACCAAAAGTATACTGGGCTACTTACATAGCTGTACTTCCACTACTTCCAGAAACACAGTGAAATACACATAAGTGAGACTCCATGTTCTCATCTTAAATCATCACATGTTGCCACTTTGCAGTAGACCTTCATGTCTACATATTACATTTAGGTATCCTGCATCTGCCCTTTATGTTTCAGGATGCTGCTACTGTGATGTCAACACAAGCACATATCGGGATTACACTGCGCATGGGTATGTTTAAGCAGCAACAAGAACATGGCAGCCAACGCCGGGATTTGACAACAAACACACATGTTGGCATGGATGGTTTGGATTAGTGGAAGGAGGTAGATGGTAATGCTTAGGAAAAAACATCACAATCAGACGGGAAGCAAACACTGGACTTCTACATGAAAGTCCAGGATTGGTTGGGTTGTGGGGTTTGTTGGACTCATCCATTGCTCCTCCTGCATCCCCTACTGGCGGCCTCGCACTCCTTACAGTACATCATCCAACAGTATTTCATCCTTTCCCCGTGTCCAGTGGTGTTTTAATGTGAACACAAAAGGTTGCTTTTGGCTTGTGATCTTACACTTAAAGCACTGTCAAAGCAGCAGATTAACAAGTTTGAATGACGACCGGCTGCTCCTGGCAGTTGTTCTACTTATACAGACACTGTTTTGGCGCTGGCGGCTTAAAGGCAAGCCAAGTCTATGTTACATGCAGAAAGGCAAGATGGCATAAAGGCACAATAATATAAAAGTATTCTTTTGTATTTCAATGCAAATAACTCTTTGAGATAGATTTACCGTTATCAGAAGTACAAGATAATTGTTAAGTGGCAATATGTAATCTCCCTTTTACAATCAGTGCTTATTTACTCAAAGTCTGTTTTTATGAGATCGTCTCACTGTGTAAGGGCACTCACACACACACACACTCACACACACACACACACACACACACACACAGAATAAAATCCTCCTAACGTCAGTGCCAATCCCTCTACTGTGGTGCTTCATGATTTGCCGCGTAAACATGATACTCAGACGGAGGAACCTGACATGATCAGTGTCTAATTTAAAGCGACACGCCAATTGCTGTGGTCCAACACTCAAAGCACACAACAATCACTCGACTTAGTTTCTCCTCTAATAATGCATGTCTGCTGTTAGCGTGCTCTGCCTTCAGAGCACCAGGCTCAATCAAGCTAATATTTTCGTCTTGAGTTACTAATGACTAATAATTAGAGGCTAACAGAGTGGAAATATAAAGCTAAGCTGGGCTCCTTTACACAGGCACCGTGCCAGCCTGCTATCAGATAGTTGATGTAATAAAATGCAGTACGTGCCTTTTAATGTCTGGGAGACTAGAAACTGTCAGTCATGGAACACATCAAATGAAATACAACTGCGAGCTAAAAACCAACCAGTTCTGGTGTCACAATTAATATCAACAGCTCATTAAACTCGGTCTAAACTTTATTTATCTAAGGGGATAAATATCTATATAAGTGTCCAAAATCCAGCTTCAAACTGGATTGATTTAAGAAGCAAATTGAATACTGTAATCCATCTTCACAAGCATGAATTAAGGCTGCACAAATGTTTGTATCCATAGATCAAATGGCTACAGGCAATGTCAAAAGTCTTGCTAATATTGTTGATATTATCCAAAATATGCTGTCAGTGTGTTTCAATTTAACCCTTAGGGCCCGCTTTAATACTATACACACTCGCTTTGGAAACAAAAAATGTGTTTTTCAGAATCAAGTTTTAAAAAAGTATTATACATTATGATTTTCCACCTTTACTGAGTTAATTTCTTGAACCGTCAGTCCTAATCATAAATATCAAATATTATTTTTCAGAATTTTAACCCTATAAATTCCAGCTTTTTGTCATGATGCAACTATGTTTTTAGATGAAAGAAACAACACACACAAAAAGAATTATTTTCAATATACTACATGCCAACTAGATTTGATGATGACGGTGGCAATGATTTGTAGCTACACTGATTGGGACAGTGCACCTAGTGGAAATAGCATGTATTTTCTCCATATGCCAAATATGATTAAAAAAAATAATTAATTAATTAAAAAAAGGATGTTCTCAAATGCAAAATAGTAAAATTGAGAAATTCCAAGGCAAAAGCCCAGAATGACACCCAGACATGATAAATTGCATGCCTTTGCTATGATGGCTGTGGTAACAATTTTGTTTCCACTGTGTGTTTTAGACTTACTATAGGAGCTGAGCTGGAAATTCACTGATTTAACAAAAATAAGCAATCTTGCCATAATGTGCATGAAAACAGCCAAATTTTTCAATAAAATGAACAATAAAAAAACACATATAATGTGCCTAACAGTCATGGGTAAGGTCTTCTATTGGATGTATAGGTCTGGGAATGATAATAAATTGCACATCAATTTGTGAAATTTTTTACCAATGCAGCAGTATTTTTAATAGTCATAACTGCAATTGTTTGTTTAAATCCCTGTAATTTTTGGACAGACGTTTGGAGCATTTTATTCTGTGTGTGTGTGTGTGTGTGTGTGTGTGTGCGTGCCTCTAATGTTTAAAGTCAAGACAATTGCCATCATAAGAGGTGGTCTGATCAGGTTTTATAAGGCTGAAAAATAATGCCACAGCAAAAGTGCCAAAAACTGCAGTTTCTCTAATGTCCACTTGAGTCTGGCTCCAAAACACAGTTAGTCCCCATAGACTGCCTTTACAGAATTAGGCAAAAGTGGCACATGGTAAGGTGTAGAAAACACTGTTACTGGCAGTTTTTCAACCTGACGCCATCCTGTGGTATATCATGATACGCAGCAGGTGTCTGGCAGCGTATAAAAACACCACAACAAGTTCTGTCTGGCTGCATTCTCAGCTGACACCGTCCAGTGGTGCATCACATGGACACCAAATGTGGCTTTTGGCATTGTGATCTTTTGCCGAAATCACTGTAAAAGTAGTGGTATTTGACGAGAACGGCCTGGTTCATCCCTCTGTCTTCTTCGTGTGATCGGCTCACATTAGTCTTTAAAACTTGAGAAGTAGCTTTGACCTCGGAGAGTCTGAGAGCTCTGAGTCCTTAAAGTGTCCTTGCACACTCTAGTACACCTCTTGTGGGAGGAGATCAAATCATATTTCTCCTCGTGTTTGAATGAAGCGCACATGATTAATTGAACTGCAGAGAGAGTGAGATGTAGTGACAGCTTGCGGTCTGTGAGGACGAGTCTGGAGCCGACACCAAAGCTGATATGTTTTGGACATATTATTATCTGCATAATAAGGTTTTTTTTTCTTCCAAGAGAGTTGACATGACTCAAGTGATAACACACACACACACACAAACCTCTGATGGTGTGAGTATCCCTTTCCATCAGCCAGCCTAATATCATGCTTGTACAGTGATTCACCCCCTCTAGTTCAGCTGGGCTCATATCATATTTAAAGTCGTGATGATTGAGTCCCCCCTATTGATGGCATATTTCTCATTTAGGTTAAATCAAAGAGACGTGGTGTCAGACCTAACCACAGCTCATTACCATCATCGCAGGAGTACAGGGAACAATTTACCTGTGGAGACGTGGTAATGCTGAATGGAAATAAGCCGAGCAGGAGCAGAAATGATATTTTAATTATGTCGCACCTCTCCCATCGTTCTCATGCTGCTACCAGAGCCTCCAACGCCCAAACCTCATTTCAATATTTGCGTCTCATCAGATGGAGGGGAAGGGGACAAACAGCTGAGGGGTGGAGGAGGACCTGTTTGGGCGGAGGGAGGTGAACGTCTCCACACAGCAACCTCTGCACAAACAAAAACAGCAGCGGGCGCAGCGCCGCACAAAGTTGACGTTGTGTTGATTATCTGGCTAAGCGGGCACCGTCAGCTCATTTTCCTATTCGCTAACACTGTCTAAGGCTTCAATCAACAGCTTGATTCTCATTTACTTCTGGTTTGTGCAGGTTTTCTTTTTGGAGGCGGAAGCTGCTGTGAGATCAGGTGCTAGTGAAGCCAGCAACTAAAGCTGGAGACAAAAACAGTCATCAAGCTACAGAAAAAAATCAGAAGGGAAAGAAAGTATTGTGAAATTAGCTCAGTACACCTTACTTCCCTCATCTAGCCCTTTTAACCTGGACGAATTAAAACAACACACAGTGGGAGCACCTGATGACTATGAGAGGTCCAACCCATTGTCATTCCAAAGTCCTCAAATATGCCGCTTATGCAGTGATTTCGGCGTGAGATCCCGACTCCAAAAGTCACCTTTTGTGGCTGTATGATACACTGCTGGTTGGTGTCAGCTTGAGGACACGGCCGAACAGAAAAGTTTGCAGTGTTATAATATTGTGCCACATGGACTGACAGTACCAGGCATGGCAGCATGATACGTGGATGGGTGGGGTCAGTTGAGAATGTTGCCAGTTGGAACCTGTTGCGTCCACATGATACGCGGCTGGACAAGATCAGATTGAAACACTGCTGCTAATGACATAATATAAGGAGCACAAAGGTTCCTACAGGGCGAGCGGGAGGAGTGGTGGTTGGGTCCAATAAACACCAGACTTTCATGCAGGAGTCCGGTGTTTGCTTCCTATCTGACTGTGATGTTTTTTTCTACACCTTACTATGTGTCTTTGTTGCTTAATCCTAACCATCCATGCAAGCATGTGTGTTTGTTGACATCCTGGCATTGGATGCCATGTGCTTTTGTTGCCTAAATATTACCATGTGTAGCGTAATACTACGTGTTTGTGTTGACATCTAGGCGTCAGTAGCAGCGTCTCGGAACATCAACAGCAGATGCAGAGGGATACCTAGGGCAGAGTATGAAGATGCCGAAGTCCACTGACAAAGTGGCAAAATGTGACGACTAGGGATAAGAATCAGGGGAGGACCAGGGGCTAAGGGAATAAGGACTTTTGATTCAGACAAGTGTCGTTTTGTCAGTGCTTTCAGCATACAAGCTTGACACGAAAAACGACCTCCAACGTCCAACTGGAACCTAGCTGGCAGGCGTCAGATGAAAATGCGACGGGACAGAACCTGTGGTGTTGTTATTGTACACTAGCAGACATCCGAAAGGCACCAGGCACGTCCATGTGCAACGCCCTCAGGCAGAGTCACATGAGAATGCGGCTGGACGGAACCAGTCGAATGGGCATGAAAAGCTGAGAAATGGTAAGGTAGCAAGGACCAACTTGGAAGAAGAGATTATCCAATAATTAACATGAAAGTAGAAAACAAAACAAGACAACAGAACAACAGTACAAAACAATTACCAATTAGCAAAAAAGAAAGTAAAAAAAATGAATAAGGAAGGAAGTTCTTAAAACATGTAATTAATGAATAATAATAATTATTATTATTATTATTATTATTATTATTATTATTATAATAACAATAATAATTTGTTGCATAATTTTAAATGCATGTAACATTTTTCTAAACATAGTTTTCACAAAATGTTTTCCTCACTTTTTAAAATTAATCACAATAGACAACATGGAGCCTTCTGACAGGGCAGCACAAGGCCAGATTATCTATCAGAGTTCATTATTTATCATTTTAATACTAGATAACATTGTTTTTATGTTTTTGTTTTAATGTCCTTATCTTCACATACCTTCACATTCACTACAACATTTTACAATAATGACTTGAGTTTTGATAAAGTAAATGATTAATAACTCCAAATGCCAAATGAGCATCACAGGCTACAGTTTGAAAAATGAGTTGACTGTAAGTGTGTTTAGTCCAGAAACCTGATCCTCGGTAAACCTGCACTCTACCTGATTCTGCTGTTTGGTCCCCAGGGGCCACTAAAGCTGCAGCAGTATGTAGTCATCAGAATCCTTAGACGGAGCCAATATAGTGGGTGCTGCTGATGAGCCTCAGAGCCAGCAGACTGCAGGAAGTGAGCTGATGAGGGGCAGGCTGTGCTCACTCTGAGCTGAGGGAGTGAAAAACAGGTTTCTGTCCTGAGAACTACAGCAGGCCACCAGGACAGAGACCTGAAGCATCGAGAGAGAGAAAAACATAATCAGAACATTGCAACAGTGTAGGTACACTAGCCATTATGGTTGTCTTATTTCTGCACGTGTTGTCTTAACCCTATAACACCCATTGTTGCAAAATTACAGCGTAACTTCCTTCCTAAACAACAATCTGTAATTTTTTTAACCACATTTACATAGTTAGTGGGTCCTATTGTTCAGTCTCACAATGCTATTGGATAGCCTTATGGCCATGAACTCACACAACCTCCCAAGATTTCCTTCGATCAACATCTCTTTGTTTCATTGGACTGCATTTATCAGATTCAAGTAAGTAAAATGTCTAGAACATGTACATATGTAGTTATTGTTGAATAGATTCATCAAATTTCATTTAGAGCTTGTTATATTTTTGTTGCAATTCTACATCACTGGGTGAGTGTGGTAGTCAAAATAGCAGGCTTGTTGCAGTGGGCACAAACAGGATGTATTCCCTCCACTACAATATTGCCTGAAACAGAGTATTTTCTTTATACATGGACAGTATACATACTTTAACACTTGTGTTGTGTTCCAGTCAAATTTGACCGATTACAAGTTTTATCTCTGAAAAATGTAGTTAATTTGATCAGACTGACCTAAAATTCCAGGACTTTGTCCACCAAGAGGCCTAACCCAAACACAAAATTGTTTAACATGAAATGAACACAACTAAGGTAAAACATATATCATTGTTGCTACAGAATATCCACTTGTAGTCAGAGTATAGCCACTTACTTAGTCACCACTATATCTGGTTTTGGGGGTTCTTGTAGCATTGTTCTGGGAAAGGTGAAAATGTTCCTGAAAGTGGGGTGTGCATATAAGTGGGGGTATGCATATATTCCTTTTAGTCTGATAATTAGAGAGCATAATAAGCTGTCTAGGTAGTATTGTGTGACTTAATGGCCAGTGATTGGAATGCATATGCCTTCATACATATGAATTTATTTACAGTTTATTTTCAGAATGCCACCAGCAACGAGAGAGCCACGATACAATGTGTAGGATGTGATTGCTGTCATCCAAAATGGAGATTGACATTGAGATGGAACTAGATGACACTGATGAGAGTGATGAAGACTCAGATGAAGATGTCTGTGGACAAGTGGACAAAGAAAATCAACCACCCACGGACTGTCCAGCTGATGATTATGTGGACATCGAGCCCCAAACAAACACACCATGCCCTGTGACAGGTATCGCTGGCTGAAAAAATGGTTTCATCAGTCCCAACACTAATTTCTCTGGTCTGGATATCACAGGAGATGACATTTCCCTCCCCACACCATTGGAGTACTTCCAGAAGTTTGTGTCCGACGACATGATTCAGGCTCTGACACAAAACACAAATGAGTACAGCTTTCAAATACATGGAACATCTGTAAACACCACTGCAAAGGAAATTGAGAAAATGTACCTGAAGATGGGCCTAGTACAAATGGCTGAAACCCGTATGTATTGGGAGACAAAGACACAGCACTCCCCTGCTGCTGATGTGATGCCATGCAACAGATTTCAATCTCTGTTGATGTCATTACATTTTGTAAACAACTTGACAGTATCGGAGACAGAAAGGAAAGACAAACTCTGGAAACTCAGACCATGGCTGGATTCATTCGGAGAGAATTGCCTGCAGGTGGTACCAGAAGAGCACAACTCTGTGGATGAGATGACTATTCCTTTCAAGGGGAAATTCTGCAGCATCAAGCAATATATGCGAGGCAAGCCAAACCCGTGGGGATTTCAAGTGTGGGTGAGAACTGGAGTCTCTGGCATGATGTGTGACTTCCATGTCTACTAAGGCAGTGTCAACGGAATACGAGCCAAATCTGAACTTGGTTTGTCTGGTGGTGTTGTGATGAAGCTTGTCTCCACACTTCCAGAAGGTCAGAACTCCAAGATCTATGCGAACAACTACTTCACCTGTGTTCCATTGTTAGTGAAGCTCCTCGATCCTGGAATTTATTATGTAGGAACAGCAAGGCAGGTGCGCCTAACCAGCTGTAACCTTGAAGACAAGAGGAGGTTGAAGAAAAGGGGAGGAAGCTATGACATCAGAGTGGAGGAGAATTACAACATCTGTGCTGTCAAATGATATGACAATAGGGGCATCACACTTGTGTCAATCTTGCTGGACCTGAACCTGTGCAGAAGATTCAATGCTGGGACAAAGCCACCAGAACCTACATTGAAGTTGAGAGGCCTTACATTGTGGGTGCCTACAACAAGACTGCAAAGCATGTCTAGCAAAGAGACAATGAACAGGGGACAGTTTCAGGCACAGCTAGCATCCTCTCTCATCCTGGTGAACACAGCACTTCAAACTCCAAAGAGAGGATAACCATCTTCAGGCAAAGGGAGCCCAGCAACACAGACAGTAACATCAGGAAGCCAGGAAGCTAAATGCTCAGAAGAGACCATCCAAGAAATGTGCACATCCCCCATTGGATGTACGTAAGGACCTAATTGCACATTTCCTAAGGAAGACAGGGAAAGGACGCTGCAGATACTGCAATAAAGGATACACCAACACGCAATGCAGCAAGTGTGATGTTCGTCTTTGCTTTTCAGGGGAAAAAAACTGTTTTTGGGACTATCACTACAAATGAAGATGTATCTAGAAAAAGCTAGCGTTAACCTTTTTAAATACAAGTTTATCCTGTTTAATTGTTGTTGTTTTTATGTTTTTTTTAATAAATGACTTCATAAAAAAATGACTAATGTGTGATTATTATTAATTATATAGATCTTTATGGACCGTTAGTTGTTCTGAATTGTTCAGACAATGTGAGTACAAATACAGAAAATCTGCTCCCAACTCAACCCAACTCAACCCAATGTTGCAATATTACAACATTTTTCTAATAACTTGCACAAAAAAAAGCTCTTTAATATCTGCATCAGAGGCCTCCTAAAACAACATCTGAAAGGTAAAAAGTATAAATAAATAAAAATTCCAGCTTTTCTATATTTGGGTCTTAGAGGGTTAAATGTTTTCTAGGTTTTATGTTAAAGGATGCTTCTGTTTTATCATACTTTGAGCTTGAAGGTTTAATTTGATTTGAAAATTTGTTTCAAACATGTAAAAAAAGATAAATAGAAAAATGATTGTACAAACAAAAAGTAGGAAATAAAAGTATTATTTACAGACAACGGAAATCATAAAGCAAAATAAATGGTCAAACACAAGATGACTTGGTTGACTTAATTGAAAAGGAGTGAGAAGAAATAAAAATGATTTAATTTCACTACTTCTTCAAATCTTTGAATTGTAATTAAGTCTCAGCAAATAGGCTCAAGTTATTTTGAAAATGTGCAAAGAAGCTAGGAATTACAAGTAAATACTTGAAATGTAGCTGAAATTCAAAATAGACAAGAAAAAATGTAAAAAAAAAAAAAAAAAAAAAAGAACAAATAAATAAATACATAAAAATAAATGAATGAATAAATAAATAATAATATGATTGAATAATTACTGTGGATTAAAAAATAATAGATAAATAATAGATAAATATGAAGATAAAACAGTTCAGAACAATCATAATAATAACAATTATTAAATATAGTTTTAAGAACATATCAACCTATTTTTCAATTTGTGGGACATTTCTTGCCAAGTGGCTCATTGTCTTTTTAGCCAATAGTAATCAAACCAATTTTCTCAGGTTTCAGAGGTTTAATCCTTATTGATTTAAACCTACACTTTAATGATTATATATTTATACAACTGCATACCCAAACTCAAATTATCTGCCACAATATTATATGGAAATGGTCAGCCAGATGCTCTGCCAGAACTATCAGTTTTATCCAGTCTTTAAACAATATTTCATGCTACACCTTTAGATCCTTGTTGCCTTAACTGAGTATTTTCACATTATTAAGTATCTTCACAATCGAATGCTTGTAATCTTAGTTTTTAGTCTCCTATTGAGACAGCATGCAACACGTGAGTCTACCGCCAGCACACCAGCCGGTGCGTTAGCACGGGAGCTAGCTAACCACCAAGGACAGCAGAGAATAGAATCCCAGTCTGAACAACAACCATGGCTGTGTGTGTGGTCAGTCTTACCTTAGTTCAGCTAAAGACAGACATTGCCAGACTACATGCCAGTCGCAAGCAGAAGGACAAGCTCATCCTGGAGCTGGCATCCTTGCACCCAGGACCATACAGCTCTAGCCAGGGACAACGGCTCAACTATTACATGGTCTGGAGGTAAAGAGTCCCACTCCTTGGGCCTCCCTATCTGGGCAGAGGATGGATGGCTAAGCCGTGGGACGAAACCAAAGAAACAAGCCTCATGGACTCCTTCCATCCCAGAGCCTTTGATCCAGGTTACGAGCCGCAAGCCACGCCGGGGTACACATCACCTCCAGCCGCTCTCTCAGGAGCCTCCCCCACCTTGTAAATAAATTTCAAGTCTTGGAAAACCTGGCCTCTCCACTTTCCCTGGTACACCCTAGCCCAGCTAGCTGTCCGACCTGCCAGCAAATGAATTTAATATCCTGGATGAGGATGATTTTCCTCCGCTGACCCATCACATCTGCGAGTGGAGCACTCCTCATCAGCAACTGCACCCCAACCGGGACCCCAATCTTCTGCATAGCGGCAGTTGCTGAAGGAGGCATTGTGCAGACACTGTCTACTCCTAACCAGCTAACAGCAACACCCATCCCGGTGCTGTGTCCTCTAGATCGCAAAGGAACCCCCGTCCACTGGCGAGGCATCGCCGGGGTGAGTCTGCTCACGGGGATATCAAGTCCAGCAGGGCTGCAGTACATGGCTCCCCAGGTCTCCATACTCCACAGATTACAGTAACACCTCCAGCGACACGATCATGGGTGATTCCATCATCAGAGATGTGAAGTCCAAGCTAGCCGTATCCATCTGCTACCCGGGTGCTAAAGTGTCCAACATAGCTCATGCTATCCCCACACTTCTCAAAAACCACCCATCTGATAAGGCAGTCCTTGTTCACATTGGCACCAATGACACCAGTCAGCAATGATCTGAACTAATGAAATACAACTTCACTGGGCTTTTTGAGTTTTTAAAAGCCAGTGGGAAGAGCAATTTTATTTCAGGCCCCATTGCAACGCTGGGTCGGGGTTCTATGTGTTTCAGTAAGCTCCTTAGTTTACATCAGTGGCTTCAGGGTCAATGTAGATGTCAAAATTTTGGTTTTATTTACAATTTCAATCTGTTCTGGCAGCGCTCTGCGTTCTTCAGACGGGATGACACGAACGTAATCTACTATGCCCTGTCCTGCCGACTTGCATGACTGTGTACTATCACAGACACATGTCCAGCCCCTAATACTCACTTCTCATAGGCCACCAGCTCACGCTCTGCACAGCCATCTAAATGATCGCCTCAAGTACTACCACCCTCTGCTGGCCACCTACCGCATTACATCCACCACACTGATGATGTACCCGATGATAAGGCTGCAAATGCTCAGCTCCCAATCCCCGTCATTATAACTGCTAGGACCCCTTACTTACAGCGCACTGACAAGGGTGTTGACTGGAAAAATCTTTTAACCCTAAAAACCGTTATCCCTTATTTCACCACCTCAGTCCCCTTTGTTTAAAATGTCTCTTTTTAATGTAAGGTATTCGTTAAATAAGAGATTTTTTCTAAATAATTTTATTAATGCTAGACACTTTGACTTTATGGTCCTAACAGAGACCTAGCTAAACCTAGCTAAATGCATGCAAGCTGCTGACTATGACTGCTTTAGCTTGGCAACACCATGTGGTCAAGGTGGTGGTATCGCTGCTATTTATAAAATTACACTTTAAATGCAGTCTACTCTCCACTACCAATTTCTTAAGCTTTGGGGGTTATTTATCGTCCCCCCAAACCCAATCCATGCTTTTTCAGTGAATTATCTGAATTTTTATCTTCTAATGTACTGACCTATGACAGTATTGTTATTTGTGGTGATTTCAACATCCATATAAAATATCTCTTTAATCCCACAACTACTGAATTCAAAGCCCTTCTAGAAAATTTAGATCTCACTCAGAATACCCTTGACCTGGTGATGCCTGTGACATTATTAATGCCTTGGTGACTGATTTAACTGTATCTGACCTTTTATGTGTTTGATTTGATGCATATTTGCCAGTAACAAAACGCATAGATAAAGCTACCATTCAAAAGCGATTTATTGATTCTGAAGCACATCTACCTGATATAAATGGCTCACTACATGAGATGGTTGCTTCATTTAATTTATATTTACTTAATAGTCTGAATACTGTAGCCCCATTAAGGATGATTGAGAAATTCCAAAGAAAACCATTGCCATGGATCACAGACTCTGTACGCCTGAGACTATGTCTGTAGTCAAGAGATCATGCAGAATAACTGAGAGAAAATGCTAGAAATCTGGACTAGCAGTCCATTACAATATATACAAAGACAAAATAGCCTCTTTAACACTGCTATACAGTCTGCTAGAAGAGCTTATTTCTCCAAGGTGATAACAGAGAGTGTTGGCAATTCAAAAATACTATTCACTACTACAGTATAAATCAGCTTTTGAATCCGAGGTTAGATAATGACCTTCTCAGTCAGGAATCTCCTGCAACATGTAATGAATTTGCCAATTTTTTTAGTGATCATACGTCCTCTATTAGAGCAGACATTCTCAGAAATCCTCATAGCTATGACTGCCATTCTGTGGGGTAAAAAAAGATGATCATGCCAAAATTCAAAAGAATCTCGGAGTCTGAACCTTGCAAAATTGTGTCGAAGAGTAACTCTTCTACTTGCTGCCTTGACCCTGTCTCCAGCACACTCTTTAAAAAATGTTTTAATTGTGTTCTTAAGCCTGTCAAAGATTATTATTGATACATCCCTGCAAGCTGGAGTTTTCCCAGATGCCTTCTAAATGGCAGCCGTAAAACCCATACTGAGAAAAAAACAAACCTGGACAGAGAAGTTTTAAGTAATTATAGACCAATATGAAATCTTCATTTTTTAAGCAAAATAATTGAAAAGGTTGTTTTCATTCAAGTTAATAATTTCCTGGTTGAAAATGGCGTAAATGTTTCAATCTGGTTTCCGGGCTAACCATAGTACAGAGACAGCCCTAATTAAAGTTGGTAATGACCTCAGGCTTAGTACTGATGCCAGTAAGGTCTTTGTCCTTATCCTTTTGGACGAAAGTGCTGCTTTTGATACCATTGATCATGGTATTCTCATTGATCACCTAAAGAACTGGGTTGGGCTGTCTGAGACTGTTTTGAGCTTGTTCAAATATTACATTGTAGGTAATTTTTTTGGGATCTATTGAAGCTTACACATCAGATAAGTATGATTTGCTTTTCAATGTTGTCTTGGTCCACTTCTTTTCTCCTTGTTTATGCTGCCCCTAGGAAATATCATCAGAGAACATAATCTTAATTTTCATAGCTCTGCAGACGATACACAGCTATACATTTCATTAGACCCTGGCGATGATCTCACCCTTTACTCCCTAACCACTGGAATAGCTGCTGTAAAAAAACTGGATCAGTAATAACTTTTTAAAGCTGAATGATGGCAAAACTGAAATAATCTTAGTTGGCCCCAAAGCTAATAGAGATATACTGTCTTGCAAACTTGCACATCTGGGTCCTGACATTACATGCCCCTGCACTGTTCTTGGCTCAGATTTAACTCATTTAATTTAATTTAATCCCATTTAATGTGTCATTAGTAACCCTCTGAAATAATCAATCATTATTTTTTCTAATTTTTATGGAAAATTAGGTGAAAATGCATGCATGTCACAATTGTAACCGGTGGGACAACATGTTGTATTTAATATTTATTAACTGAATTAACATCTTCTATACAGTTGTCAAAGTTCTTATATATCCCAGCCCAGAGGCCAGAAGTGGTTCTAGCCAGTCTGTTTGGTTTGTAGAGGCCCTTGACTCAACTGACTGGACCCTCTGGTGGGTATAGGGCCTAAGCTGTTCTAGCTGAATCGTCTTGTAGGTAGAGGCCCTCTGGCAGTGATACTTAACTCACGTCTCGTGGACCAAATCAGGTCCCCAATAAGGTATCAGGTAGCCCCCCCCAACCATTGTCTTATTTACAATAAAAATATAATGATTGACACTGGAAATTATACAAAAAGAGCCACAACTCCCAGCAGAGGTCCTAGATAAGACCCTAATGTCCTAATATCCTCAATCATACAATCATATGCACAAGAAATTAGGCAGTGCGGCTTTTATAAACTACGCTCCAAAACTATAGTACAGCCTTCTAAAAGCCATAAGAGAAACGGGCTCTGTAAACATTTTTAAACTGCAACTGAAAATCTATTTATTTAGTCTGTCTTTTAATTAATGTAACTCTTTCTTTCAACTCTGCTATTTGCACTGGTTTAACTGGTCTCTGTACTTTTTACTTAGACTTTTATATCTTGTTTCTCACCACGTCTTATGCTTTGTTGCACTTCTTTTATTGTGAAGCACTTTGAGCTGCATTCCTTGTATGAAACATGCTCTATACATAAGGTTTATTATTATTATTATAAATATCTACATTAGTATTTACAGAAAAAAGAGGTAGATACACTAGGAAAAAAATAGATATTAAGTATCTTAATAAATGAACAGTTACCCATGTAAACACCTGCTGAACACCCTGGGCCTGGTGAAAATTGTGTTTTTATACATTATTTTAAACTGGGTTATGTGTGGACACTGTTAAACTCCACATTAAAACCAATCTGTAGCTTTTTACACATATTAATGCACTAAGTTTAGTGCTAACTTGGAGACAGCAGTTTGATAAAACTATCTTAACTCAGGGCCCACTTACCTGCTCATTCTACAGCTCTCAACTTCTAAAGCAACATGGAAAAATGTCCCAGAAGTGCTCAGAAACATGTAGAGAACTACAAATAATCAATACATCACATTAGTGAGAAGAAACCCAGATCAGTCACACTTACATGCTCAGAGGTGTGAGGTGAATCCTCTTGTGGCACTCCTGCAGCCGGTGACCGTGAGCTGCAACATACCTGGAAGGTGTCTGGTGGGAGAACTATACTGCATGTCATTCATCTCCACTTTCAACTAGTAAATAAAGGTGTCAAAATAGACAAAAAAACCCATTTACATCTCAAACTGTTTGCTGTAAACATCCATTTTAGTACAGAGCCTCTTGCGTCACCCTTGACCTCTAACTACCAGACCTCATTACACACAATTCCACAACACACGGGCAACTGGCAACTTGGTAATAAATGTTTCACAAACTGCAAGAATTTATTAGATGTAGAGCATTAATTTTTAAAAGCCAGGGAAAATGTCTAGGGAAAAAAGAAAACTATGTTTATAGCTAATTATCATAATTTCCAATCAAAGGCGACATAGGCGTGTTATGGAGCCATAATGGAAAGGCGAGCCTCTTATATGTGGGAGCGGCCTCGTATGAGGAATTTCTGGGAGTGATAGGCCACAATTTCATTGAGGAATTGTGGAGTCAAAACTTTTGGATAATCTGCTCAACTTTTAAAGAGTTATGTGATATAATAACACCTCTTGTAGCAGCTTTTTTTTTTTTCCAATTTCACGTTTCCATTCCACGTATTTTATATTCCCAATTTCAATTTGTACAATTTGAAGGTTTATGGAAACCTGTCTACTATTACTAGTGTTGGGGTATAAAAATATGTTCAAAAAGCTCTGGGCCCGATAGTGGCATTGAACAAAGGATGAGGGAGTCATCAACTGTCACCTTCATGGTCTAGGGAACATGAGTCCCCATATTTGAGCAGATTACATTAAAACATTGCCAGTTGCTGAGACACTGCACACAGTAGATGCAAAACACTGAATAACCCCAACAGGACCCCAGGTGAATGACCATACCATTACTTTTATTGTAGATATACTGGGCTACAATTATAAAAAAAAAGAAAAAGAAAAAAAAATCCCAAAAAACAAAATTAAAGGTATTTGTGATCCATAAGGTGCAGACCGCAAACCACTGCAGCACGGTATACAGTATGAGTGAGGAGTTCAATTTCTATTCCAATGTCCCTTAAACATTTGCTGCAGGTTGTGATGGCCCATAATTCCCCATACTGATAACAGTTCATCGCTCCGTCCGTTCAGCTCCACTCTGCTGGTGTTCTGCTGCTCAGTGACCACGCTCCCCCCCACACCCCCACACACCCCATCCACCGTCCCCCAAACAGTCACTGTCGGTGCTCTATGCTGGCTTTGTGAGACCAATATCTTGTCTCCCCACTTTCATTGTTTATCAAAGGCATTTCAGTTTTCTGTTAAGATTGATCACAATAAAAACCTTCAAGGAAAAATCCACCTGTAAACAAGACTACTGTTGGAAACCTTGAGTTCTGGCATTCGTTTGAATGCCACTTGACCAAGTACACCCCCCAATGGCACAGACAATACCCAATGACGGCACCCACCATGCAACAATGCACCGTAAAAAATGCCAAAGAATGGCCAGGCAAATGTGATCAAGAACTCAAAGTTTGTCCGGTCTCCAAATTCCCCAGATCCCAAATCAATAGAGTATGTCAGAGGCATGCCTGTACCCCACCTTGCAACCCGAAGAACTCAAAGGATCTGTCGCCAAAACCCTTGTGCCACACATCACACAACTCCTCAAGATGTCCTTTGTCCTTGCCTTGGCAGGTCAGAGACAAGTTAAATCCAATGAGGCACCGTGGATCAAACCTGGGGTTCTGGCACATTCTACAGATGCTCAACTGGATTGGAATCTAGGGACTTTGAAGGCCAGAGCAATGCCTTAAACTCTCTGTCACTTTACTTGGGCAATTCCTGAATAGTTTTTGCAGTGTGGCATAGTGCACTGTCCTGCTGGAGGAGCCACTGCCACTAGGTAGTGCTGTTTCCATGAGAGGGTGCACTTGCATGGGTGATGCCAGGACCAAAAGTTTCCCAGCACAAGTCAGAAGAATCTATCACTTAACCTGTTAGTACTTTCAATATTGTGGCTGATTGTTGTATAACCTAACAGAAGAGACCTTTGTCACGCTGGAAAGATCAGGATTTTGTGTTACTATGAATCAGCCTAATGTCATTTTTTCCAAATGACTGACCACCATCCAGTAGGTGGAGTGTAATTTCAATTCAATTTGTAGGTGAAACTTTTTAGACAAGCATTTTACTGTTGAAGAGTGAACACTATCTGATCAGGGTCCTTTGTCATGTTTCAGGTGTCTGAGTTTTTAAAAGGTTCTTCCAAAGAGAATCCTCCAAACGTATTTTATACTTTACAAAAACACGACAGACTAAAGAGCAGTCCAAAAACGCAAATGTACAAGTACAAGGCATGCCCTGTTACAATTACACAATTAAATTTTTAAATTTGAATACATAGCAAATAAATGCTTCAGTTACAGTTCCAAATCAGAAGAGTAACTTTTTTTTTTTCAAATAAAAGTGACAGCCCCAGTTTAAAGGAATTCACAAACTGGTGTCGTAGTAGGCTAGGCTTGTTAAAAGCAAGTGTGAACACTTCTGCAACATGTGATGACATATCATTATAGCAATGATTTATCCCAAAGTACAGAAGCCAGTTTGAGTGGATTTTTCCTTCAAGTTCGTGATAAAGGGCTGGGGGAGGTTTGTCTCGGAGGAGAAAAGAGGCTTGGGAGAATCGCTCTAATGACATGTCCATATCAAGGTAGTTAGAGGAGAATTAAACCAAGAGTGTCAGTTCATCATTCAAGTCATGATTGGACGTGCTAGTTTGACTAACAGCTTGTTTCCAAAAAGCTGTTTAAGGCAAGACGTCTGTAAGTGGCGTCCAGACATTTTAGCCCCAAATTGCAGATTCTTTTTACAGTGTATTAGTCAGATGATAACATGCAGGCACATTAACTCTCCCCTCCCGTAGCCCTTTATTCTTTTTTAAATAGGTTCGTTATACCAGCAATTGAAACAGCAGCAAAGCCTGAACCACAAGTTAGTCCTCTTTAACAATACGGCATCATATATACACTTCTTTTTTTTATCTCCTCCATCGTTCACTCCCTTTCACACTCTGACATGAGGTAAAGTATGGCGCCCAAGTGCAATGCTCAATTGTGCTACATGTACAAAAAGAAAAGAAAAACAAATTGCCAGTACGAAAAAACATAGTCTGCTCTGAAGAACGCAGGACTACCTCAATTTCAGCACTACCACACACACCTCCGTCCTTGATTTAAAAAAAAAAAGAAAAAAAATACAAGGCTGTTGGATGTTGAGAAGATTAACTGTGATCCTTATTTCATCAGTCACAGACAAAAAAAGAGTGGGTGTGGCACTGTATGAGTAATTTCACATTCTTTTTTTTAATAATCCCCCCTCCCTCATCCCCCTGGACACAAGTAGCGGGTTGAATGGGTGGAAAAGTACTAATGGCTGTGTGTGTGTGTGTCTGTGTGTGTGCACTACAGACAGGTGTTGGAAGGTGTGTGACTCCAAATCTGACAACATCTCTCTAACGGGGAAATCTTAAATGCACATCCCACATTAAATGGTTTCCTGTACATCGGTAGACTTGAGAAATAATGACAAATTGCACTCTTTTTAAATTAACCGATTGTAGAAAGATGTGCGAAAGTTTCATGATATAACTTAGTTCACATTGATTTGAGCTGAGGGATTTCATCAATTCACACTTTAGAATTCCCCAAATTAACTATCAGACCCAAAATATAAAAAAGTATGGCACCTAACGAGAGATCGGAGGAGAAGTTCAGCTGCAGGCAGACGAAAAAAGTCCCCAAAAAGAGTAGATTTACATGGATGCTTTTCTTTAACATGAACCCATTCAACAAATTCAAAGTGAACATCATGAACTCTGAGCTGTAATGTTTCCATGACGTTGGAAAAAGTCAAAATAGTGTGTCAGTCCAACTAAAACTGAACTTTTAAAATACATGTCCATGTTAGTCTGACTGAAACTGTATGACAGCGAATTTCTCAAAGTAAGGCTAACACCTAGATAATGCAGTAGGGGGTCGATTTACTCTTTCATGTATACAACTCAACCGGACCTGAACTGACCTAGGCATTCTGCACATGCTGCATAGTCCCAGCACTGGGCTCAATTAAACGGTATAAATTTGTGGTAGAAAGCCGTCAAAAACAAAAGAAGAAAGCAAGTTAACAATGCAAGACAAAGGTACCAAGTAAAACATTGAGTACATACAAAATGTACAGCGCTGACAATGTATCCATGTTTACACTGTTCTACATGTATCCTGTTTGCCACTTGCTAACTTGTCTGATAACAGGTCAACCCAGAAGACGGTCCAACAGCAACCAGCTGAAAGGGGCATATCTCCACCTTCTGTAATGGCTTTGAATGTACTTCTGTTAAAGTGATTCTACCCAAGTGCTTGTATACTGGGACAAGGACTGTAGTCCACTAAACTGTGAATGCAAACGTACTGATTGAGGGATGTTGAGAACACTTGGACCGGATATTGAAACAACCCAGTATCAAGTAGCATTGTCACTTCTCCAGTAGGGCTGGGTACTGTTTTAAATGCGATACTTGTACAAATACCAGTACCCTTAAAGTTATACTAATACTTTAAATGAGAGCAGCTCCGGCAATGGCAGCAACAGAAAGTTTGCTGATCCAGTGTAGAGTCAGGACAGTCCAGGATCAGACCCCTGGTGCAAAAACCATCAAATGCAGGTATCATTCGACTGGATAATTATTTTTTTTTTAACTGGGTTTTCTAGGTCAGTGAAGTGCTCCATTGATATCAGTATGACTTTAAACGTATTGGTATTAACATCACATTTTTTTAACCATATCAAGCCAAAGAGGAAACAAATAAAGGCTAAATCTAAAAGTGGCAGTTTGTAGCTGTACTTGTTAGCTGACATTTTGTTCTCATCCATACTTGGCCTTTTAACGAGAAGCCCAAGTCCCTGACCCTAAGTGGCTCTCAGGTTAAACTTGCCAATCTATTCTGGTTCTAGCCGAAGGTTGTGGACCCAACAGGAACTGAGAACAGTCTCTAATCAGCTTGACTTTGTCTTCATCATGCCAAAATATATAATGAGCAAATGATAACTGTCAACCCTGCAGCAATGCTGAAGTCAACCAAGCCAATGGAAGTAATTTATTCACAAATCTGGGAGCTGGATAAACTGCCTGCTTCAAACCAACTGGAGGCACCATCACGACCGGATTAAGCCTTTATGGGACCCGGACTGACCTCCTTTCCTTTCATTCTGTTCGTAATGAATCAATCAATTATTATTCAGTCTGTGGTGACTTCTTTAGACACCCTTATTTAGGAAAATGCACACTTTTAGCTGAAATGTTGGAGGCCATAAAACTTGACTCAGACCACCTCTACAACACGGGGTCCTGAGTAATAACGCAGGTGGCCACCATCACTTTAGTTGGTGTTATGTTTATGGATACCACATAGAGAACCAGGAGTCTCTGGGGCCTTTAGGCAGGCATTTGTTGCTTTGTTGGGTTGATAATCCAGCTTTGGATAAAGCATGAGACTCTTTCATTGCTACTTTTTTGGACCTTGTGCCAAATGTTGAGGGTTCAACTGCTGTTGGGTCAGTTCAGTTCAAGTCTTTGTTTCATGGGTCCCAAAGTGTAGACTTATTTGTCCCTCCAGGATTTCAAAATGTTGCAATCGCAAAAATTAACTAAAATTAAGCCAATCCCTGTGATTTCTGTGCATACTCTAACTTTTCTTCAAATTTGACTATTTACAGCTTCTTATTTCATGGCAGAACTGCGCACAGTGTATTGATTCGCTAAGCCTCTCTCTCTCTCTCTCTGTTTATCGTAAGACCACTGCTGCAGGAATAACTTCTGTGCCTGGAGTCACAGACACAAATTGACAAGGCTAACTGTTAGCGGCACACGGCTCATATTTCCTGTACCCCGCAATTTCATTACAAAATGCGCATTTAAACCGCAAAATATATTGCGGTTTTTAAGAAAAGCTGCCGTGAGATCAGACATTTCAGGCCGCAACAATCACAAGTCAGCCCTTGAAATCCTGGAGGGACTGTATGAGGCAGAAAAGATCTCTACTCCTGCGATCTCTGGCTCAAACCGTTAACTCAAATTTGAATTCAACTAATTAAAATCTATTTTAAGCTGACACTGATCTCCCTCAGAGAAGGCACTGAGTTTTGTTTCTATTCAAGACATGAAACGCAAATCACTGTGAGGGAATGTCGACTCACTGAATGTGACATAGACAATAGAGTTATCACAGTAAAAAGAATACAGTATGTCACCGTCCGAGAGTTACTGAATTGAATTGCAGTTTTGTCCACAAATGAACACTGAGTGCACTGTGTGTTGAGGTAGAAGCACCTGTGGGTGGGATTACATGACTGTGAATCTGATTTCAGATAGCTATATTAACACAGTTTACAAACCACACAGGTACATGTCTTGTCCAACCCTTTTAAAGAAATAAGTCAAGTATACTCCCCTTTAAATTTTGGAGTAAATGTCAGAAAAGTTTAAGAGTGCAATCTGATTACCTCTACAAGCCTTTACCCATCTGATCAATCATTCCTCTGTTTGCTTAAAACCAAAAATTCAAAAACAGATTCTCAACTAATGAAATACCTAGTGAATGAGGAAAAAGAAGTTATGTGCAGAGAATACATTTCCTGCCCCCCAGTGTCAACCTCAAGAGTATTATGGGAGGGGGAAGAGACGACAACGCAGCTCTCCTCTGCAGCGTGATGGCTGACAAAACGGGACAACTGAATCAAACAGATTTCCAATCATTCCAAAAAAGGTCAAATAAAGAGGTATTATAGTTACAGTGCAAAAAAGATGAGAAATTCAAGCTTAATACAAAAAACATAGCACCAAACAAAAAAAGAAAAAAAAAAATAAAGACAAGAAAATGCATGCAATTAACTGAGGTATTCAAGTGAAAAAGGGCTTATTGATGAGAAAAAAAGGACATTTAGCGAGAAGCAAAATTTATCGAAACCACAAAAAAAAAAGGCTGGTATCCTTATCCCTAGGAATCGACTTCAACCTCATAGTGTCACATCTGTTATAGCTTTGGTAGGTACGGGATGTGAAGAACACTAGTGTGTTGAAATGAATTGGCCTTTTTCACAAAGACTGTATTTGAAAAGATTCTGTGTCTTACACGAGTATCCAATGTAGAAAAGTCTGCAGCATATTGAACCTGTGATATGTCTTTCTCTTCTTATATCAAAACTGGATGATTCGCTCCTTTGGAAAGACATTTAGTGCGCAAGAATGACTAATTCCATCCATTCTTGGTATCAAAACATGTTAAACCAAATCGTCAAGATAATGCCATTAACGTCGAATCTCGCTCTCACACGCTCTAGATATACCCATAGATTTAGAACATTTATAGAAGCAATCCAGTTGTCATGGTTTATACATAAGCTACAAGAACATGCAACCTCAAGTGCGGTTAAAAACTACTTTAAATTACAGTAACTGGGAATGTTGAAATTCCTATCCGTTTTGCAGGATATGAGGGTGAGCCTTAGCATCCAAGGCCAAGAATATCATTCATGTATCTTATTATTTTTTATATATATTTATATACTTTGCTACGTATATGATTTTGGTGTCAATGTGACCACACAATTCTCAAAGTAACAGACCCTAATGGAATAAGTGCAAAAATGATTAAGAATACCATTTCAAGACAGATTTCAGACAGAAGTGCCACCAGGTGTTTGCTCCAGTGGTATCTGTTAGCCAGGTCTGCCATTAGCGTTTTCAAAACCGCTTTAAAACTGACTGGCACTAGTGCACAGGCTGAGGAGTTTAGCGTTTTTTGTTGTTTTTTTTTTTCTTCCTACATACTTTGATTTACACCTTTGATTGAACTATGTACAATCTAATACTACACAATAAGCATAAGCCTCATCTCATTGACAGAGGTTAACAAAAAAAAAAAACGGTGAGGAATAGACATTGCAACCTGACCTTTTTTTTTTCTTTTTTAAACACTTTGCTAAACGTTAATAAAGCACTCATGTGATTACACAAAGCAGAGAGGGAAAGCAAAGATTGTGTTTGCGCAAAAAAAAAAAAAAAAAGTGAAATCTGTTGACAGATCAGTCTGCTTCTTTTGTTGCGTCTCCACACAGTGTTCCCTGGCTGCCTTGGTTGTGCCGCCGCAGCCTGAAGATGCAGGGCTAGCGTTGCGCTGTGTTGGAAATCTGATGTCGCTTTTTTTTTTCTCCGTTATCGTCAATAGCTTAGGTGCTAATGCTGAGAGCTCGGAGGAGGAGCTCAGTTGTTTTGGACCTGAGGTTGATTGGCTTTGAGGCTGCGCAGAGCTCGTCTCGCCGCCGCCGACTTGGCGATCCGGTAGCTGCGGCCCACTCCTTTGAACTTGCCCTTCCCGACGACCTCTACTGTCACCCGGACCTTCCCGTCATACGTTCTCTCTGCAGGGCTGCACATAGAAGAAAATAAGAGGGTTTCATATAGAAAATTCCGTATGTTCCCTAACAGAAGATTGAAACAGGCTGATATCAGAGACAGTTCCTCCTGTTCCACATATCATGCAAATTCTTTAAACGCTTCCTCCAAATGTATCTGTTGTCTTGATAAATTCACTGTAAGGTATAAACCCATTGCCAAAAAAGCTGAGAGGCTGCGTAAAATGTAAATAAAAACAGAATGCAATGTTTTAAAAATCCTGTTAGATCTATATTCAATTGAACACAGTATAGAGACGAGATATTTAATGTTCAAATTGTTAATTTAAAAAATATATATATTTATACATGCACCCGTAATTACTTTTGAACTTCAATGGTATTAACCCCTGAGTTAAGTCCATTCCGATTGGCCTGTCCTTTAAATTGTGTTGTTAGAATGAATACTGTCCAGGTCAGGAAAGAGAAAACCGACATAAACCTCTTTCATATGATACATGTCACAGCAGAAGCAGCCTTTGAATGAAGCTTCCTGCTGATCTCCTACCTGAACTTGGCAGTTTCTGGTTCCATCTCGAGCAGCTCCCTCACAGGAGAGCGTGGCACATTGGCAGAGAATTTCTCTGCAGAGGGGATGGAGTTTGAGGTAAAAAAACAAAACATCATCACTTTCAATTCATCAACAGAGCTGGTTATAGTCCTGAATGTTTGCTGACCTGAATGAGCTACTATGATGGCTGAAAAGTAAATTGATAGAATGTGCTTTTACTGCTCCTCACCTATGAGTGGCCTCATCATTGGATAATACACTTGCCACACTGTCTCCAATGACATCCTGCTGTCCATGTAGATTGCTCCGGCTAAAGACTCAAAGATGTCCCCCATGGCCTTAGGGACCTCGATGTCCTCCTCCTTCTCCTCATCTTCTTCAGAGCGTCGCAGCTGGTTACAAAAAAAAACAAACAAACAAGGTTGACTTATGGGGCTTGTGATGCATTATTAACACCTATACTCATCTATACACACACAACAATTTACTGTAGTAGTAGTACTCATAATGTGCTATAACAGTCCAGAAAGGAATCATGAGTTATCATTGTATGTGTTAAGTAAAGTGAGGCACATATGAGTGCATTTATAACAATTCATGCTTCATCATAATGTTTCATTCTTGGTGTTAAGCCTAATCATGAAAATACATCTAAAAGACTGAAGTCTGACATCTAAAGACAACGTGTCAGAAGTCGGAGAGTTTTTAGTCACAGAATTAGATTTTGCAAAGACTGGAGAACTTTCAGAGTCACTATTTGCAACACTGTTAGCTTCAAAAAGGAAAAAAAGTGGACAGAAACTGTTGCTGACCTAAAAATCTGCAGTGAGTATGCTATATGCTGTAGCTAGGTAGCTTGCTAACCACTGTGAAATCATTATAAGTTACATCTATAATGGTTTATTACTGTTGATATAGTGCATCAGTAAGTGTGTAGTGGGAGTGTAGTCATGAAGCATTATGAATGTATTATAATTCACTATAAATGCCTTCATAAGGCATTATAAAAATGGTCTCCATAGAAACTGTTACCAAACTTTCTTTACTGTTCACAAGATCTTTTTAGCTTAAGGCTGGTGTGTGCCGTAGCGCTGTATGCACTGCTTGCCAGAGAACTGCACTCCGCTGGCCAAGTTACATGTTGCTGAAAGCAGGCGACGGGGGCGCTCTGATATAGTGGGATGGACGCCATTCTCTCTGTTGACAGTTAGTGCTCTATTAGATCAACCTTGAAACTGCTATTTTTGGGTGGAAAAGCTACATAATGTTGCTTTAACAGACATTTATTCAAATGAAAATCATTTTTTCATTACTCCACTACATGTAACAGTTTAAAGCATGCTACATTGGCAGCTTCATGGTGTTATTGTTACTCTGTGTTTCTTTGTGTTGTATTTGCAGTGTGTCTGTGTATGTGCCTGCTGTCCTGAGGCATTCGAGTACCTCTCCAGTAGAAAGAGAGGAGATCTGGTGCCATGATAACCCTTTCCAGGCAAATTAAAGCCAACTGCATGTTCTCCTCAGTGCTGAAATCTTTGGAATATGAAACAGATTCATACAAGCTGACAGCCCTCTTATTCAGGCAGATCTTTGTGAATGCTGACTATTATTTTATGGGGGGAAAAAACAATCACAGCAAAGATTAGGTTTCTTGCTACAGGGCTTTGTTGTTCAGTCCTGATGCTCGCTGTGTTTGTGGCAGGGACAGGACTCACCTCAGAGTCCATGCCTTGCATCTCGTTCTTCTCTAGCTGAAACTGCACAAAGTCGTCGATGACGTGGAAAAGCTCGGGCGAGATGGCCTTGAAGTACTTGTGGTAGTCGTACTTGACAGCCAGAGAGGCAAAGATGGTGTTGTTGACGAGTGCTGAGCGCAGGTCGGTCAGCACGCCGGGAGAGTGCTGCCGAGGGTCTTCATAAAGGTGCTTTGTTATGAGGTAGTCTAGAATTGCATCACCAAGGAACTCCAGCCGCTGGTAACAATCTGCAGAGACAACAAACAACAGTCAGACACGTGCTGAGGTGGAATCAGTATTTGCACGGCATATCAAGCACCAACTTGCAATGGATAATATGAAGTTTTTCCCTAACATTCATTCATCTGTGGCAGCCCACCATGATTAACCCTTTAACACCTGGATCGACATCAGTTTTGATTCAGACACCTTTCACAAACATTTAAACCTCTGAAACCTGAGAAAATTGGTTTCATTTCTTTCAAAAATACGAAGGAAAAAAGCAATGAGCAACTTGGCCAGAAATGTCTAGCAAATTGCAAAACTTTAGTAAAAAGTGAGAAGAAAATGGTATGAAAATTAGGCAGGGATTATTAAATATTATCAAAAAAAAAATAGAATTATTTTAAAGAACAAAAACTTTGGGTATTCTTTTTATTTTTACCTCTTTGTGTGGTTGCTCATTGCTCTCTTTCCATGTTTTATTAAAGAAATCCAATTCTGCTGCCACTTACTGATGTTGTATTTCTGGAGCTAGACCAGATCATTAGGAGTGGGAAATAAATATATGTACACTGCTCAGTTCATCATTGCAGTTACTTGAATGGCCACTTGAGGCTGGCTCCAACAGAATCCCATGTTAGAAAGCCTGACTTTTTCGGATAAAGTGGGTGCTCAATGTACAGACTCTGTGTCCTCGCTGGAACAGCTGCGGGTTCAATTCCAACCTTAGCCCTCTGCTGCATGTCTCTGTCTCTGTCTCTGTCTCTCTCATGCTCAACAACTCTCCTATCAATTAAAGGCAAAAATGGATTTGGTTCAGTTAGAAGGCACTTGGAGCAGAGCTGTGACGTACAGACAGGCTTGCGGCAGCTGTGTGTAGGAGTGTGTGTGTGTGTGTGTGTGTGTGTGTGTGTTCACACACCATATATCTTGCCTGGCTTTCAATACATGAAGCTTGCTCTGGCAGCACTCTCTCACACAGTGGTAAACATTTTGGCTGCCTGCTCCAAATGCCATGAAAAGCACTCTGCCTGTGGGATCAATTTCTTTTTAGAAACTCGAATTTTATTTATTATAGAACATAAGATTGGGGCAATAGTTTGGAAACAAAAATACTCTCGCCATGTTCTCCCTCACACTCTTTTCATACCTAACCAGACCTGAAAATCAATAAAACTGAATTCCCTACTTTTCCATGTCAGAAGTGAAAATCACACCAGGGATAAAATGAGAGTGAAAATTGGCCTTGCAATTATCCGTATTTGCAACCGTTATTTATAAATCCATTACAAGATCTGTGTGTAAAGTCCTCTCTAAGTTCTTGGTAACTTCTATCTAGTTTCAAACAGCTTATTCACTAAATGTCATTGCAAAATTTAAAGTGAATTAGTGTCTTTGTTGTTACACACTTCAGTAATGTGTGAATGAGTTGCCATGAAACATCTGTAGTGCTGTCCAACCAGAAGTTAACTGCAGCAGCACAAGCTTTAAAGAACTTCAGAAAAAATAGCTTTTGTGTGTGTGTGTGTGTGTGTGTGTGTGTGTGTGTGTGTGTGTGTGTGTATATATATATATATATATATGCATACATATACACATATAAATAATATTTTGTAAGATGACCCGCCCAATGAACACTGTCCCTTACATGTCAATCCACTGTCTCATCAATGGAGCCACCTGTCGTTCCAACGTTGGGAACAACATGCATTGACCAATTCCAGTGGAACCAATTTACCCACTTCCAATATTTGCCAACATCAGTCATATTCCATTTAATCTTCAAAAAAATATCATTAAAAAAATATTGTTTTGACCCAAATGATATCTCTGATTTCCAAACACAATGTTTTGAACTGTTGTGTAAGTGACACCTGAAACAGCCTGCTCTGTACAGCACACAGTGAAAAACCACCCTGCTGCTTTGAGGTGCAGTCTGACCTGTAATGGTGTTGTAATGGTAGGAAGCATGGGTGAAGGCTTGCAGGAGGTAAGCCTTGTTCTGAAAGGTGTAGTTGATCTTTCTTTCAAAGTTCTCGAAGCCGGAGATGAGGTGGTTGAGAGTTCGCTCTGCGTCAGGATGGTCCAGCAAGCAGCGGGGCGGGATCTTGAGCCAGCCGTAGCACAGGTCGATGGCTGTGCTCTGACAGCTCTGCACCACCACTCCTGTCAGGGCCCCTCTCTCCAACGGCAACACCTGCAGGCATCAGAAACAACTCTGAATACCTGCATATCCCCGGGGCCACACTTGTGACATCCCCTTTATCTCTTTGAATTTGCCACTTGTCTGTATATGGTGCTGAATCATGCAGTACTGAGACAGAACAGTGTGGGAGGTCCATACTCACCTTGAGGCCCAGTGAGCAGAGGAACATCTGGGCAGCTCTCTCTCCACAGCTGGTCAGGTAGCAGCCCAGCAGAGCCTCCACGCAGTCAGCGATGCTCTTGTCGGCGATGCACTGCTCTGTGTGTAGGTCGTAGGATATTGACTGCTTGCCGAGCTCGGCGCCGCAATTTTCCTCCGATGGATTCCAAAACCCCACCACAAAGTCGTCCTCCTCTCCGGCTTTACTGGGATCCAGGTAGCACATGGCGTCCCACGAGCTGTAGTCAAACTCCTCGGCGGAGGGCCCGCTGGGTACCGGCTCTGAGTGGTAGTGAGCTGTGGTGGGGTGGAGGGGCTTCTTGGGGGCCTTCCACTCGTATGGAGACTCCATGGCGGGGGAGGAGCCTGGGGTCGGGGTGAGAGAGGGAGGGAATCCGCTCAAGGAGATCTTCTTACCGAACGCACCGGAGCCCAACAGCATGTTGTCGATGAACTTGATGTGCTCCTTGTAATACTCCAGATCGTCCTCCATGTTCACTTCATCCTTTGGCTCGTCCTTCAACAACAGCTCACCGTCCTCGTCCACCTCCTCACCCTCGTCGTCGTCTTCATCGTAGTCATTTCCAGACTGCCCATTGGCCAGGAGCTCATCTTTGGCCTGGAAGATATGCATACGAGGAAAGCAGAGTTCAAGGAAAAAGCAAATTTCAAAGAGGGAGTTATGATTAACAACTGACCTAAAGAGTTATTTTCAGGTGTTATAAGGTGGGTTTTCATTCCATTCCATTCTAAATTGAAATTGCGAATATAAAATATGCCAAATGGAAACATGTCAATTTTGAAAAAAATCCCATTTATCACAAAAACACTCACACTTGCATGAGGTGGTATTTCAATGCTGCAATGGAAACACTTTTTGGCTTTTCTAGCTCACATGATGCTATGGCTATGTGCTTGTCAGTAGGAACTGGCTCCCTCATGATGCAGGAGGAGCTACAAGAGCTGTTATTGCATCACATAACTCTTCAAAAGTTGAGTGGATCATCTGAAAGTTTTGAATCCACAGTTCCTCTGTGAAATCGTGGACCATCACCTCCCAGAAATCCCTCAAACGAAGCCGCTCCCACGTAACGTATAACATGCATAACACGTGTAACACGTGTAACACGTGTAACATGTACACACCGTTCTGATCGGAGAAGTCAGATCAGATCCCTAAATACTACCTAGATAGTTTATCGGCTTCAGTTTGGTTTTCCTTGCTCTGGTCTCCTCTCTTCCCTCAGGGGAATGACCCTAATGATTACCTCTGCCCACTTAAAACATCTCAAGTGCTGATTATTTTAGGGGATTGTAACATCAACTTCTATAAGCTCAACTGCTTGTTTGTGTTTTCTATGAGTGTAAGCTGATTATTGTTTGGACTTTTTTTTTTAAAGATTTTTTTTGGGCGTTTTTGCCGATCGATAGGACAGTACAAGTGTGAAATGGAGAGAGAGAGAGAGAGAAGGAATGACATATAGGGCTGAGGCCGGAGTCGAAGCCTCTATACATGGAGCGCCTGCTCTATCCACTGAGCCACCAGGCACCCCATTGTTTGGACTTTTGATCACACTATAAGACACTGATGTCTTGGAAGCTTTTGGAATTTTTTTCCACCTTTTTCAATTTTCTTGACACTTACTGCACAATGATTAAATAACGAATCGCAGATAAATCATTAATGATAAAAGTTGTTAGCTGCACCCATTACACTGACTACACTGACTCTGCTGCTCAGAGAGGCACAGTCATCAGGAGCAATGTGGGGTTCAGTGTCTTGCCCAAGAATACTTCAAAACGGGGACTGGAGGAGCTGGGGATCGAACCACTGATATTCTGATTAATGGACAGCTGCTCTATCTCCTGAGCCACGGTCTTCCTTCAGCCTTACCCCCACTGGCTCGATGCTCCCACAGATCCAAAGAGTCTGAAATGATTGCTGTGATACTACTGACTGTATGTCAAAATATCTCATGGTATCTACCATCACATCAACTCTACAGGTGTTGTTCATGTTATTGTGACCCTTTGGGGAACATTAATTTGTTCGTAAAAACATTAATTCCTGCACTTTGTAAGTCACTGACTGTGTATGCAATGCTGTATTACAAGACTGGGTTATGATTAACTTGATAAGTTGGCAGCTTCTTCACCTGAAACTGTGCTGCATAAAGATATTATCATTATCTCAGTGTAGGAACACATCTTTTTTTTTTTTTTACTTTTACTTAGGTGACTGTGCTTTTGCCATCAGGACTTTGGAACAACCTGCCTGAGGAGATTAGGCTCCCAGAATCAGTGACATCATTTAAATCACTTCTTAAAACCCAATTTTACAAATTGTTTTTGTGTGCTGTCACTTTTATTAATTTATTATTTTTTTAATCTCTCTTCCTTTATTCATTTTGCAGCTCCCTCTATTTGTCCTTACCTTATCCCTATGTCCTGTTCTTATACCTTTTCATGTTTTAATTTATTTGCATGTTCATCTACCTCCTACTCATCTGTTTTTATCTTCTTATCTTTGTTTTGTCCCCACTGCTGTTATGTTGTCTTCTTATATTATTTTTCATATTATTTTTATCACCTTTATTCTTATTCTTTCTAAAACATCATTTATTCAGTACTTTAAATGCCTTTTGAGATCTGCCTGTTTTATGACTTTTATTCCTTCATTTGCTTTATTCTTGTGTTCCTTTTGTATTCACATTTTGCTCTTACCTTTTTGTTTGACTTTTCTAGACTTAACTCTGTTTGGCCTGATTATTGATGTTTATTATTCCCTGAGTTCCAGCCTTGGCTTTGTCTGTTAAAGCACGTTGTAAACATTGCTTCTTAAAGGTGCTATATAAATATAGCTATTATTTTTCTTATTATTACATTAATTACAGTTTATATAAAGTAGAAACTGGAGTCGAACGCGCTGGGACTTCAAACCATAACACAAAGAGGTGTGTTGCCAGACTAGGGGGAAGCCTGCCCTCTAGTGGCCTGACATTGTCATAACACTGACAACATCCACAGCAGACATGAGTGCATCAAGGAATTAACAAAATATACTACACACTGTGAATGGCCCGTCTCTTAGTGCCATCATTTTCAAAGTCTCAGGACTGACCCTTAAACATACCCCCTGCTAAACCCTAATTCAGCTCTCTGCAGACGCAGGTGTACACAGCTAGCAGTGTAAAGACAGAGAGAAGCAGGAAGTGCACTGACCTCCTCTGAATCCAGTTTGTCAGTGCCGCTCTTGTCTTGGTTGACCACGTAGCCAGGAGGCAGCCAGTTAACAGGGGGGTCGAATATGGACACCACCATCCTGCTGGGGAGTCCCTTTTTCTTCCCCAGACGGTACAGGTTACAGTTGCTCACCTGCACATGAGCAGAGTACAAAAGAGTCCAGATCATCAGCATCACACTGCAGCCTTAGAGGAGTTTACTTTCATACAACAGCAACTGTTTTTTAGATACTGAGATCAATGAGAACTGAGTGGTGACCAATCAGAAGCTGCATTAGTAAAGTAGTACAGTGTGCATATTTAATTAAACCTTTAACCAGAAAAACCTTGAGATTAAAAATCTCTTTTTCAAGATTGTCCTGGCCGAAACAGGCAGCAACAGAAGTTAGACAGACAACACAGAACAAAAATACAAAAACAAAATATACAACTCCAAAACAACTAATATAAAACACAAAATAGAGTTACCACAAGGAAGGACTAAAAAGAATGTTAATATATGCTATAAGTGAACCATAAAAACAAGTGTGAGGGGCAAATTCACTAAAGATTGTGTGGCTTTTGCAGCAGCTAAACCTGCTAAAATAAGACAAAAGTCAACAGTGAAATTTTCAAAGCATCCATAAAGGGTGTAATACATAGCCTTGCCTGTCCTTTTTGGTGCTCCTGTGCACAAATTTGAATCGTCAATTGGCACAAACTTGGCACCTTTCTATGGAGATAAGCTCAACGCAAAAACAGCACAAATTACAAAGATCATCTCAAACAGTTGCAGTTACAGTGAAACTATTAGCATCTTCAGAACAGTTGGTGGAAACTGAGATGCATGTATAAACACCTAAAATGTGTGTGTAGGTGTGTAACACCTAAAATTCCCAAAATCAAATTCCTTTTGCAAAGTTTTGAGGTTTACCTCTGCACCTTGTTGGTCAGGTCAACACAAAAGATCTCTACAATCAGCACAGTTTCAGGGTGTCACCAACTCAGGTTCTGACCAAATGTCATTGCTTCTGCTCCTGAGTTAAGTTGCTGAGTAATGGCCAGAAAAGTGTTTAAGCAGAGAATCATGATGTCACAGCAGAACTGACCTTTTGGATATAAAATACCATCACTTAATCATCATATTCTATTTGATATTTTCGTGAAATTTTGTCATAATATATCATTGAATTCTGTCCAAAACTAGTTTTTGTGTGGTTATATAACCGCAAATTCGAATCACTTTGTTCAATCCAAGAGGACATTTGAAATCTGAAAAAATTCCCAGGTCTTCTTCAGGTCTCACTTTCACGAACATGAGTTGAGTGCAAGGTCGTATTGACCTTGACCTTTGACCACCAATATACAATCTGTTCATCGATGAGTCCAAGTTAACGTTTGTGCCAAATTTGAAGAAATTCCCTCAAGGTGTTCTTGAGATATAGCCTTCACAAGAATAGTACGGACACACAGACAACCCGAAAGCGAAACGCCTCCAGCCATGGCTACTGGCAGTGCGGCGGCAAACAGCACTCCACTTTATAGGCAAAGTGTGTGTAGTATCATTAGTGTAATATCTTTTTTCAATCAGACCATGAGATAGTGATATATATGGTGAGATAGTGATTGCAGGTGTACAATTCATAGTGTGATCAGTGGCAGAAATCCATTCTTTGTGAACAGAGTATATGACAGTATTTCAGTGTGCGATGCTACCTACATGACCTCTTATTGCTTGTGATGTGCACTTGATAATATACGTCCTCAATACAGCATCTCCTCATGAGTCTGATAGAAAGAGGAGCGTCTGTATTTTTGAAAGTATTGAAAATCATACTGTCTGGATTTCTTAATACCACGATATGCCTGAATACTTTGATACAGCCAAAGCCTCTGAAGGAGTTTGCTTCATTTAGATGTTTTCAGAGATTTACTGTAACCTTAGGATGGAATCTCCATGACAACTGAGCACACTCCTTCCACTGATAAAAGCCCAAAAATAAGGATGTAAGATTACTTGGTCACAGCATCTTAGTGTGTGCTCACCTTCTTGCTGCGCATGTAGCTAAGGCGTCCCTCATGAGCGTCAGGGTAGGTACAGAACAGGTATGTGGTGATGGCGTGCTTGAGGAAAGAGTCTCCAAGCATCTCCAGCCGCTCCAGGTTGAAGCCGTCGCTGGCATTGGACAGGGTCAAGGCCTGCAGGATGAGGCCTGGGTTTGGCCCCAGGCTTTTAGGGGAGTCTCCTGCCTGGGCTCTGTGAGGATGAGGAGAAGGTGCTGTGGGGGCATCGGGACCTGCGGCTGCCCGGCTGCAGACTGAGGTAGCTTTATTTGCGTGGTCTGAGGTCCTCCCTGGTGTACATTCATCACTAGGCTGTGGAGGACTGGAGCTGGGCTTCTTCAAGCTGTGAGAGGGCTGCACAGGAACTGAGGTAGTGGTTTGTATTGATTCAGGACTCTGCAGCCTGGGGGAGCCGGGCTGCGAGCGTTGGCAATTGTCGTGTTGGTGAAGGTGCTCATCTTGGTGGCCGTCGTCATCGCAGTTGGTGACTAGGGCAGTGCCGTTGGTTAGGTTCCTCGTGCGTGTGGCTTCTCCCGGCTCCAGGGCCGCGCGGGGCCCCTGCTCGGGCAGGGGAGAGTGGTGACTACTGGGATTTGTCAGGGAAGTGGGGTCAGGGGTTACAGTTTCTTGGTGCTTACAGTGACCCTCCCCGTCCTCGCTGCAGGAGTCTGGACAGGAGATGAAGGTTTTGCTGTCGATGGATCTCTTCCAGCCAAAGTCCAGGTTTGGATACCTGCCGCATACACACCAGCTTTACATTAGTATGTTGGGAAACTATTTTGGGTAAGTTTACACACAAATGATTAAGATCTGAGGAGACCAAAAAAAAAAATACAAAATTACATTTCTCCTGTCAGTAGTGTGTCGGGCATGTTTTGATGTGCCAAGGGCTGGACCCAAATATTCAGGTATTTGTTAATTTGGTTTTCAATTTAGGCATTCAGATATTCTTTTTTTTTTTTGCACAGGAAGAATGCCATTTGAGTGTTTGTGATCCTGCTGCTGACAAGAATGTTCATTTTATCCCAGCAGTTATTAACGGGTTAATTGACTGAGTTGAGCCATGTTGGTGTCAGTGTGAGCAGCACCTCAACGCAAACACATAAGCCCCCACAGCTCACCCTGAGTGGAGCTCTGTCCTGCAGCACAGACCAGGTGAGTTTTACCATTTTTCACAATAAGGACACTTACTTTTTCAGATACACAACAAAATTTAACAGACTAATTTAGAGCACTAGTCACACACAGATTATTGTAACGGTCTGAGTTTTTTTAACTTCACAACTCTTAAGTGTCACAACCGCTGACAAGCAGTCGGAAGCACACCCGGCTCTCTCTCATGTAACATCTGAGCTCCGAGTGTATTATTAACATACCACTGACAGTATTTAACTAACATGAACCACCTACGACAGCCACTTTGCAAAGGAATCTCAGAAGTAATTTTATATAAACTTAGCAGGTGTGTTTCCAGTTGCAAGGAGGAACTGCCAGCATACTTCAAAAAAGGGCTTCGTGATTTTTTTTTTTTTTTTTTTTACTAACAATCTATACATTCATGCTGCATTCATGTGTTGACTTCTTTGCTGTGGAACAATCCCCATCGCTATTAGGTGTTTCCTCTAATAATGGGTTCCCCCACCTTTCTGAAAAAAAAAAAATATATATATATTTCTGTTATTTAACTAGTGTATATGCACTTGATTCATTTTAGCTCAGTGTGAGAGTCTTTCCTGTGCTTCCTGTCACTTTGTGCTTCACCAATGCACAGACAGTGGGCAGAGTGAACAAAGGCAGAGAGGGCAACGCAACCAGCAGCACAGGTACTTGAGTTAACAACCTCTCATTTTATTAATGTAAGTGCAATAAAATCTTTCAAATAAGTGTAATTTATCATGTTGTACACATGTCGACCCCAAACTAGCCGAGCCGAAGCTGACAGCCGTCTCCCTCCAACAAGCTTGTTGCAACTCAGCTCCTGTCTGTGCAGCAGCCCAGAGCTTAAAGGTGTGTTCAGAACTTTTGTAGCTTGTAACTGAATCTCTGTAGTTTGAAGTTTACTTTCTCCCCTCTTTTGCTGTTTGTACAGCAATAGGATTCTTGTAAAACCACTGCAGATGGAAAACCAATATTTCCTATTTTGGCTTATCCACAATAGAAACTATAATTAACAAGACAACATGGGACTTTTATTGTGAAGAATTTATAGGAAATTAAAGGTTTACTGTTTTACAGCTGCCTAACTCAAAACAAGTGCATCATATAACGGTAAGTGTATGTGTTAGTTATTCTAAAGCTGTAACATTTCATTCTATTTTCTATATTCAGCAGTATTTAAGTTTATCACTGATGTTCTAGACTAAGAGACACAATATAAGACTTAAGGGTTTTTTGTTGCTGTTACAAAAAACCTTTAAAGTTTAAGTCGAGCACTTTGATATTTGGACTTAAGTCAGCACAGTTTTATGTTCATGTTGCTTGTTTAAAGCCCCGTTTCGACAGCAAGTATCTTAGATGTGTTCTCTCACTTCAGTGTCTATGAGTGCAATAAACATTTTTCTTTGAAAAAGTAACAGTCGTGAGAGAACTGTGATCACTAAAGTCTGAGGGAGATAATCATGATGCACACTTTAGCGAGAATCTTGTAGCCCTTCTTCATATATTGCATTCTAACACAAGTGGGAATTCTGCATGATTTACCTTTGTGCAACTGTAGTGTTACAGTAGAGTATAATGGACTACGATGGAAAATCCGGATTCAGCACATTAAAAAATAACTTAAAGTGGCTCATTTTTATTAAACACTGAATTTGTGTGTTGTGTAGTGTACAGTGTGTGAGAGGGACCTGAAATCAGGCGGGAGGGTCTGGGCTCCCACTCCAGCTTCACTGGCTGTCTGGGCTCGGAGCTCCTCAGCCGTCAGAAGGCAGTGGAGGCGGTAGAGGATGCTTGGCAGACACACTGCTTTCCTCCACAGAGAGGCCGGGATGGGGTGGATGGCACACAGCTCTGGAACCAGGATCTGGCAAACACAGCACAGTACAGAATGTATGGAAGCTGATGGAGCTGAAACTCATTTATACTCACACAGACAAAAAGCAGCTAAATGTATACCAATAGCAGCACTTTGAAAGAGGAAAATCAGGACTTCATCAGTTGTTTTTTTTCAGGTAGTAAATAAACTGGATCTGTATCACTGTAGATGCATACATTAGTTGATCAGTCCGTATTAAAAAGTTTTAAACTTAGAAATGCCCATAATGAAAACAGGTCAAAAATGAAATAAAAAGTAACCTTAGTAAAATTATGTCAATTTTTATAATAATAAACGGCAGTAACAAAGACAGGCAACTGGACAAATGACCATTACTATTTTAACATTCTGCATGGATCTATAGAATTAGGTAAGGAGAAAGGCAAATTGTGGACAGCATCGATCAAAGGTTAAACAAACAGATCCATGAATTTGAAGGATTAGAGTCTAGGTAGGTATTCAGACTAAAACAGCAATGACAAACAGTATGTTAGGTGAACCAAGGTTTAACTAACAGATCCGTGAGTTTAAATGTTTATCGGACACCGAATCACTGCACAGCACTTAATTACACCGAGACAGTTTTGTTTCTACAACTCTGGAAAGTCATACCCCTTTAACACATTGTTATTTGATGATGCTGTATTTCAATGCTGCAAAAGTTATGCCAGGTGTGGCTTTTTTTGCCAGAGCCCAACAGAGTGGTCTCAATGAATTATAACATTTTTCAGCACAGTGCTTCTATCAGGAGCAGCCAGTACCTGTTTGTTCTGCAGACTCTCCCACTTGGCCTTCCTCTTCTCTGCACTGCTCAGAGGAAGGGCTTTGCCCTTCTGGTTCAGGTGCCGAGGGGTTAACAGGTTGAGTCTGAGAGCACAAGAAAACAAGAGCCCATTCTTAACACATGTCCACATACAATTCATACACAAAGAGGCATGCTCAAGTGCTGTCATTACAATGTGACTGTGTGACAGTGCTTGAAAAAGTGTTGAATGCTAATTACATCATAAGAAAAGATCAAGGCTCAGTGACTGACTTCAAATATTCTGAGAAAGTGTTTAAAAGGAGTACTCCACAAATTTTTCTTTGTATTCCTATAACACTGCCAAACTGACAGTGGACAGTTTGAAAAAAGTCATAATTGCAGAACCAGAGATATCTTTTTGACTGTGTGCATTCCTTTTTACTGACTAATGGCCTTATACAACTTTTTCCACATATACAACATAAACTCTCCAACAACTAGAAACACAATTTGATGTGTGAAATGAATGAAGTTCCCCTTTTAAAAACCGTGTAAAGCCTGTTCTTTTGTTTTGAAAAAATTCCCAGTTAAACCAACACAGCTTTCTAACAGAAAATAGTCTGCGATCTACAGCTTAATTTAACTGTCATGATGGCTGTTCTGCTGACCTGGAGGAGGTGTGGTCAACGTCCAGAAGCGGCTGGTTCAGGTTCGACAGGTCAAGGTTGTACTTGGTTTTGTAGTACTCAGCAAACGTCTCGTACTCTGGTGAAGGAAACTTACTGAGCGGCGTCAGGTCTGTGTACACATCGGCAACATAGAAGCGGTGAGGCTGGTCGAAGTTACGATACCTGGGGGAGGAGGAGCAGTGTGATGTCCGTTACGGAGTTAGTTTGTTCCTCATGCATCAGAGGCAAGTATACACAGTCAGTGTATGCACACAGGGTGCAGTGGTACCTTGGAATGATGACGGCGTCCTGGTAGTCCTCCAGCTTGAAAGTGAAGGGGTTCTGCTTGGTGTACTGAGTGGTAGGAATGCCAGTGCGGGCCTCAGACTTCTCAATGTCCTCCATGAACTTAAAGTCCATATCTAGCGTGTTGGAGTCCCCAACTGAACGAGCCGATGCAGCAGCAGAGAGAGCACAATGGAAGGAAACTATTAAGCATCAGCGCATAAGGTGAAAAAGTCATCTAATAAGGTTGACTAATTGTTTGTACTTACATTGATTGTATTAATATTTGTATGTTCAGAGAATATATACTGACTCAGTATAAAGAGCAAAGGGTTGGTGATATATGGAATTAACCAAAGCTGCAAACACTTAGGATCCCTGTGTGCTCAGCTGAGATCTGGTATTTTACTACTGATGGTTGAAAGTGGACGGTTTATGAAGTCAGAGGAAGGACTGAGGATTTGTCGTATGTGTTGTTTGACTGGTACAGAAAATGAGTTTAATTTTGTTTTCTCCTGCTCTGTTTATGTTGAACTGCACACATTTTTGTTTAGTAACATAAAAACAGATATTGAATTAGTACATATGGATTATGTACAATGATATATGTGGTTATTTACATGAAGCATTTAGATTAGCTCATTATCTGGAGAAAACAAGCTCCTTATCAGGATAAACTCTGATCTGTGAAATACAAATAAAAAAAAAAAAATCACAGTACAATTTGTTCATTTTTTTGCAAGAATATTGGTAATATATTAATTTGTGACTTAATTTACTTTATGTATCTATTTTTTGGCCGATATCTGTAAAACCAGAAGGTGAAGCATGCTTTGTATTGTTATAGTGTCTTGTCAAGGGGGATGACACAGAAATAAAAACAACCAAACAAACTCACTCACTAACATACTCGCTCACTCACTTACTCACTTGCTCAGTCACTCAATCGCTCACTCACTCACCAACATTCAGAGGTAGAACGCAGTAAGCCGAGTCAGCCAGCGTGGGCTTGAACTCCAGTGCAGGTTTCTCCAGGCGGAGGATGTGGGAGAAGATGTACTGGTGCAGGCGGGTGATGAGGTCGAGCTGGGCGGTACTGAGCGTGAAACCAGACTTCTGCAACTCGATGGAGATGGTCACCTCACCCGAGCGAGTGTACACCGGGAAATGGGGGATCTGGACAGAAGAAAAGCATCCGTAGGCAATGACGAGAGCACACTGCTGGAGTCATTTCAATCTTTTAGCAAGTGAATTAAAGAGTGAAAACATGGAACAAAGGTGGAACCAGGTGACATACTCGAGGTATGGGTTTGGCAGTCAGGATGCCGAAGCACCTGGTGGTGTCCTCCGGTGGGTAGAGCTTCCTTCTACGGAAGTTGAGTTCATCAGGGAGAGGGGTGGTGAGGACCATCCCTATCACATATAGGTAGTAGGTCTGCTCCGGGACAGCATAACTGTCCCGCAGACACTCTGGTATCTGCAGAGGACAAAACACAAATGGAGAGACTTTTCACAAAATTCTACAAGAGCCTTTTGGATTATTATTGAACCTCTTGGAATGCAAGGAATTATTATTATTCTCTCCAATGAATTGCATTTTTGGAGGTCTAAACATGCTCAAAAACTCATGACTCTTGGTACGCTCGTCTGGCCCATTGAAAAAAATTTCATATTTTGGTGGTTTCAGAAACGGGCGTGGCAAAATGGCTCCACAGCATCTCCTAATGTGTAGCCCCAATGGCTGGTTCCATTTACAATTCCGAAATTCAGCACACATTTGCATCATGCCTAGACGCACAAAAAAGCCTTTTGGACCCACCCCCAAATGCAACATGAAGTCTGCCATTTTGAATTTTGTGCTGATTTTTGGCAATTTCGGGCCTCGTACTTTTGCTGTCTTGTCCTACAGGATTCATCTGATCGACTTCAGTATTGGTATGTCCATTCTCAACCCCTTGGTGATGAAAAGTTATCACAGTGTTGTACAAAACTTTTACGGTTTTCCAGTTATGTGGCATACAATTTTGATGTCTCACCATAAAACAGGAAATTGTTGTGACTTTGGTGTACATTGTCCGATCTGCCTGAAACTTCAAACGTTTGATAAAGGTCCCTCCCTGAACACTTCTGTATAACAATATTCACCAGTCACGATTGCGCCACCTATTGGCAACAGTAAATAACGTTTTTTTAAACTTTCATCAACTTGGCCTACACACTTAATCGGATCCAGTTGTAATTCTGTCTGCATGATCTTAAGACCTTCCCACTTGAAAGTTATCAATGGTCCGCGCAAAACTTTTACAGTTTTGATGTTTTGCAAGAAAACAGGACATTGTTGTAACTCTGGTGTACACTGTCCAATCTGCCTGAGACCTCATGGGTTTTATTAGCGTCCCATCCTGAACACATCTGTATGGCTATATTCACTGCTCATAATAGTGCCACCTACTGGCAACAGGAAGTAAGCTTTGAGGGACAATTATCATTGGATTTACATGATATTTACCAACAAATGATGTACACAAAGATAACATGGAATTTGTCTCTTGTCCGCTGTCACCTAGTTGCCACTGGAAGTACTACACTATGTGAAATAGCTCACTCCAGGGTTCAAACTCTTTGCGTATATCATCCGACTTTCACAGAAATGAACAACCGCTTTAGCTGCAGTCCCACCACTACCCCGACATACATGGGAGTGCGAGGGCCCGTTCATCGCCGCTTGCAGCTTTAATTTCATCTTGACATTTATATCATTTTATTGCTGAGAGACAGACATGTGTGTAAACACATCAAGATGTATAGGAACTATTGAAGGAAAGTATTTCATTGTGATTTTGATGACCAATATTGTCATTGTGATCTAAAGTTCAAATATAGTCTCATGTATCAACATCTCACCTAAAAATTCATATAGAAGGCCTGTATTGGATGTTGACAAAGTATTAAGGAAGATAGGTTTGTACAAAGGAAAGTCGAACTTATTTATGAAAAGAAAACAAAACTGAAAGTGTGATACAGCTAACTGAATTGTTGTACATCAGGTATAGTAGTGCTGAGCAATATGGAGAGAAAATCTAAATTAGGGCTGTCAACATTAACGGATTAATTGCTGTGTGACTGAGGTCCATAATTTATGCTTTAATTCTTTTAAACTGCGTTAATTACCAGCTGACATTCCCCTCTTTAAGAGGCTGCACTGAGTTGAGTTTTAAAGCTACAGTGATGATACTGATAAGATCTGAAACTATATGATCTGTGGAATGCAGCGATAACCAACCATGTCACGCTAGCTTCTCAGTAAGGGGTCGGAATAACCTTTCAAATTTAAGCTAAATTTTAGCGATGGAAGAATGGCAAGGCCATTTTGACCTCTGACCTCCAGATATCTGAATGAAAAAGGGTTCTCTGAGTACCCATGAGTCTCCCCTTTACAGACATGCTTTAGTTAGCTTTATAGCTAGCAAGGTTGACAGTGAGCAAACTTTAACATATTGTTAAAACTTTCGTAATGCAAGTCAAAACTGAAACTGTCTACTGTCTATTTTGAGAATGACTGACTGGTAAATCCTGATTTTAACCTAAAAATAATTTATGACTGGAGACCAAGAGATGACAGAAATGTGAGGATTCATGGGGACACAACTACACATTATGCTGCAGTATGATACGACTGCACATCTATTTGTGAGGTTGTTTTCATGTTAGTATATCAGTGACTCATTTCTAAGCATTTTTCACTTAACAACATACTAATTTCTGTACAATAAGCGTGCCAATGTTCAGTCTCTAGCACAATGACTTTCTTACGGCTTTAGGGTAGCACTGCCTCCTCTTGGTGGAGCCGGGCCGGCCTGGTACACTGGTCTCCTCCTCATCGTGAAGGTCCAGCTCCTCTTCATACTTCACCGTCTCCTTTCCCACTGGCATCAGGTGATCGTCCAGCTCACCTGGTGGGAAGAAGGTCAGACAGACAAGTTCAAATATCTGCAGGGAAAAGTTCTAAAGAGGCTGCAATATTTTGCTAAATCTCAGTTCTGGTTTTACCTATTTTGTGGAGTTTCTCACAACATACTAGTGCAACTGCTTTCTCTGCCAGTCTGGCACAATTCATTGAAGGACCCTGGAAAGACAGAGACACAGCAACACAAGAATTCGTTATAGGATTCATTCTCAGTTAATCCTAGGAGGGAGCTTTCTTGGGAAGTTTATTCCATGCAATTAAACCTTTGATTTCTTTTGAGAACATGGCTAAAATGGCTATGAAAAACTTGGCAAGAGATGTCCCACAAAGTGCAAGGAATTAGGAAAAAAATGACCAGAAAATGAGTTTTAAGAGAGAAAGAGAGAAAAAATTGCATTTGCTATTATTATTGCAATAATAAGTAATAACTATTGTATTTTAATCATTTTGGTGGTTTTTTTTAGCATTTTTCCTTTTTGTTAAACATTTTTCCTTTCCTTTTTTGCCAAATTTCAGGCAATTTTTCTTTTAACTCGTAAGTTGTAACTTCTTCCAGTATTCATGAAGGAAATAAAAAAAGGTTTTAAAAGGTTATGTGTTTGACCATGACCAAATACTCAAAATATTGTTGCTCTTCCTCACCTTAACAGGAACTCGCAGAGGGGAGTTGATGGGTAAGTAGAGCGTGGACTGGAAGCGTTCATCCTGCTTCTCCATAGTTTTACACTTGGGTGCTAAGTGGGTGAACGGGTCGCTGGGCAGCCGAGCACAATACCTGAGCACCAGAGCAAATGCCACATTAAGAAACCCCATTCTAAAGCTGTTGTATATTTCTTTGCATTCTTTTCTAAAAGCTGAAGCAGGTCTCTTTTATGAAAAAACATGTTTTGTCATATTTGCTGACACTATATCCTGAATGTTGTGCATGCAACAGATAATCTGCGAAAAAAATCAGGATCCTCTGGCTCCTCCCAGTGCTCAGAGTGGCTTTTACGAGAATCCACCACCCCTGAATCAAAACATCCAGTCAGAGCCAGAAAGACTCTCTAACGCTGTCTCAGTCACACGCTGCACTAACAACAGCATAAAGACAAGTAAACAATAGAAGACCAACAATGAAAAGGAAACTAAAAAGTGGGACTAAAGGCCCTGACACACCAAGCCCACAGTCAGCCGTCGGTCAATGTTGGGCCACTGATGAGCGTCTGTCGCCCATGTCGCTGTGGTGTGTCTTGTCTGCTTTTTTCTCGCCAATTGCTGAATCAGCATTGAATACAGCAAATTTCATCAGTGAATGAAATAACTCTGACTTGCTCTGCGCAAAACATCAGCAATATTACTGTAATTTCAATAAAACACAATTGTGAGATGACTGAGGAATTGTGGATTCAAAACTTCTGAATGATCCGCTCAAGTTTTGAAGAGTTATGTGATGCAATAACAGCTCTTGTAGCTCCTGCTGCATCATGAGGGAGCCAGTTCCTACTGACAAGCACATAGCCATAGCATCATGGGACCTAGAAAAGCCAAAAAGTTTTTCCAAATATCGTTTTTTTGAATTGCCTGAAATACCACCTCATGTGACCATGAAAACTTGTGCAATAATGGAATTTTTTTAGAAAATGAAGTGTTTCCATTAGGCATATTTTATATTTAAAATTCTAATTTGTGCAGTTTGTGGGTAAATGGAAACCCACCTAGTTACGAAGTGAGGCAACGCTGCGGTTGGCTTTTGTTGCTGCTCGTCCTTTGAGGTCTGTTTGGTGTCCAGGCTCTTAAAGCAAGCTCAAGATAAGAAAAGCAAACATCGAAACAGCTTTCCCAAGGTGGAGAGTAGTAAGGACTTGAAGGGATTCAAATCGACGCCAGCTAGGGCTCAAATTAACTCTCTTTTTGAACTCGCTTTTTGTCATCTGTCTTCTTCTGTTTACTTGCCTTTGCCGTGGACACTGTTGTTGTTAAAGGAAACATGGGCAGTTTTTGGGGGTTTTTTTACGCCTTGTTGTTGCTCAGTCATTGTGTTTGCAAAGCTACTCCTGAAGTGACAGGCTCAGCAAAAATGCCATTTCGTAATTTTTATTAAGAAGTGCCTTCTGTAGGTTTCATGAATTGAGGATTTAAAGACACATCAGCCTACCTGTTGATGTGTCCGATGGCTGTGTTGATGGTGACCCGGGGACCTCCATCTTCAGATCGCAGCACGTAGGGTGGGAGGATGTTGTCATCGTCCAGCACCTGCTCCACTTCAAACTCACTCACCTCCACTGACTTGGAGCACTTGTTCCTCAAGATCTGCTCAAAGTCAAATTAAATCATCCTCACTACCTCCCTCTTCCCTTTCCATTATTACATATTATTTCTCCTAACATACCTCCTCAAAAGACAGGATCAGAAACTAACTTAACACTCACACTTTGTAAATTATGTTATTTATATAATAATCTACTGACTAAATCAGAGGAGATAAAGAGAAAAGGTCACCTTCTCTATGGCCTTGTAGGTGGTGAGATCTTCTTCGAAGGCTTTGGTTCTCTCACTGTCAGCCAGCATGATGTAGTTGGAGACGGGCGCTCGAGCTCGGCCTTTGGACTGGACGTAGGACCTGTACTCTGTGGGCAGGTCGAACCGCACCACCAGGTTACACTTTGGAATATCCACGCCCTCCTCCACAATGCTGGTGGCTATCAGCAGGTTGGTTTCATGGGCCCGGAATTTACGGAGAACCTGTCAGAGAGACAGAGGGGGGCAAACAGGACTGAGTCTTGATACTGCCTTGACAACAGGTCGAGAAATGCTTTCCTAACCATGTTATATGCTGTGATAAAAATCATCACTCAACAGATAAACATTTAGAACATTCACAGGCTTCCCATATCATTTTGAGTTCAGAATTTTTGTTTTGCTTAGTAGGACTTCTTTCTTGCAGTTTTCTCCTCAGTACCAACAAGTAATTAACCACAAAATACACAAAAACAGAAAAAAAAACAAAAAAACAACAACAACAACACAAACCTCATAGCCATCGACTTTGTTCACGATTAGATTTTGAATTTTGGTAACGTCTGGCTCCTGAATCTCCTGAGTTAGAGACAATCATTGAGCCCAACTCTAAGTTTATTTTGCCGTTACTAGTACTGTAACAGTTTTACACAACAGTTTTGTTATATTACTGTAGTATTATTGTAGTAGTAAGTTTTATTAATGATGTGAATGTACTGTATTTTGTAGCTATTCATAATTATATATTTAAGAACACTTTAAACTTTTACGAGTTAATATATCATTCAAGTTCAAATTTACCTTTGCAATAAAAAAACTGTTCTGTATCGACTTTGTCCTTTGTTTTTTCAGTATCGATCCAGGCACCGTTTAAGCACCAGAAGTGTTTTAAAAGTCTTGTTTTAGCACCAGTATCAGAAAAGAAAACAAACAAACAAAAAAAAAAAACGGTGTAGTGTCTGACAATGACTGAGTACCATGGGAAAGTTCTGTGGTAGCCAGAAGCTGTATATTATCCAAACTCGACATTAGCTGTAGCGAGCATGAGTTTGAAACATGGACATTAATGTGAATGACAATATGAAAGAGAGACCTGATGACAAGCTTTCATGAAGAGAACAGGTTTGTCTTGTCTGCAAAAAAGTCATTAAATCTCGAGATTCTTAGAAAGATCAGAGGTTTTGCACACTATACATGCTATTCACACTGTATTATAGATTGATTTTTCTATATTTAACATACTGCAATATTGTATGGGCGAGTACATTTCTCACTCATCTTTATAAAACTTCTGCTGCTTCAGAAACAGTTTGTTAGATTAGCGACCTTCTCTAAAGTTGTTGTATAAAGTGTACCTCTCTTTTATAAATTGCAGTTGTTGAATATTTTTGACATTAATATACTTCAAATCTCTGCATTTGTCTTTAAAGTGAGATATAAGGCTACAGATTTACCCTATACTTTTAGATACTATTTTGTAAAATTATCAATTCCATATTTATAGAACTAGACAGGCTCAGAATCTTCATATTCCTTTGTATAACCATTCGTGTGGTCAGTTTTTTGTCAAATATTGTGGAGTCGTCTTATGGAATGAAAATGTTCATTTACTGGATTCTTCTGTTACGTTGTCTATGTACAGAAAGAGACTTCGAAAAGCTCTGCTGTCAAAAACATCTTATTTGGATCAAGAATGATCCCTCTATGAACTGATGTTCACACATTCAAAATGATTATTCGCACTTTTATTTTTTAACCCTATACTTATACTGTGCCAATTTTTAGCATCTGAATGTATTGATGTTTTGATTGCTTGTATTTTAGTATTCATATATTTTCTGAGTGTGTTTTTTATAAAAGCCAGCGCAGGTTTCTACCACACCCTCACATTTACTTTTTATATGTTTTATCCCATTGTGCTTTCTATTATGCGATACAATTGAACTGAACTAAACTAAACTAAACCTGTGTCTCCGTCGGTTCACTGTCCAACACGATGTGTGCGTATACCTCCTCTTGTTTCCTGAACTCCACCTCCATCTGCTTGTTGCGCGGCTGGTTCTTGCCGATGCTGTGGCCCGTGATGAAGTTGCTGCTGATGTAAGCGAGCTCTGGGTCCTGCTTCCCTGCCTCTTTGATCAGACTGAGGAAGAAACACACAAAGTGTGATGTAATAACACATCAGTAACGTTTGAGAGGTTCTTTAGCTGCAGTAGCACAAAGCCAGAAAGACCTTCATCATTCTCTTAACAATAAGCAAATAATTGTACATGTATAAAGCTTCACAAGGAACCTCTGGGTTCTGTTATTTACGTTTTAGGCAAAAAGGGACAATGGTTTCTTCACATTCATGGTCACCAACAATTAAGTAAAACAAAAACTGATGTAAAGTACAGCTAATGTTTCTGCGTAGAGTCAGTAGAGCCCTCAGAGCACAGTGCAAACAGACAACAGGCCTACCGATTGAGGACGACAGCTGTGTAGCGCCTCTCCACAAAGATGATCCCACACAGGATGTTGGTAAACGGTGAGGGGAAGTTGGCTTCAGGCCTCTCTTTGGCCTCAACCTCCTCGTCCTCATCTTCGTCCTCAGAGTCACTCCAGGACACGTAGTTGTCTTGGTTGCGGTTGTTGTACCACTCCACACTTTCAAACTGCTGCCGCTCGAAGGGCTTATATTCGTGCAGGATCTCGAGTAGCCGTAAGACCTTGGGGGTGACGAACTTGAGGTCCAGCGAGGCGGGAGAGAAGTGCTCCTCACACAGGGCATGCACTTTGCGCAGGATGGTGTCGGTGAAGAGCAGAAACTTGCGGCTGAGCTCCTCCTGCTCATGTTTGATGTACTTCTGGAGCTCCCGCACCATGATACCTGCTGCTTTATCTGCACACCAGGGCCCCAGCACTTGCAGCACAGCCAGGCAGTCACTCAGGACCTGCAGAGGACACACACACTGTCAGCAGCAGTTTCATTTGATCTCTCCTCACTTACAGTCACTTTCCAGCAACATCAACTACACATTAACGAAAGGAAAACAGGTCTTAATTTAGCCCCTGTCCCAAATTTCCTCTAAACAGTCTATGCTCCAGGGGCAGTAGTTTCTGATAGCCCAGGAACCATCATAGCATCACTGACAGGTCAAACACAAGCATTGTGGCTGCTAAAACTTCAAAAACGTCAAAAAAAGTAAGATAAAGTGAAGAAGTCTGCAAACAAAAGCTTTTGAGCAAACTCTGACAATTATATCATGTTTCACCACATGCATACACCCAGCAAAACACCCATTTTCACAATCTACTCAATGACTTGTTGCCAGTTTATGCTTAAATCCCCTCCACATATCAGTCGTTCAGTGCTGTGTAGAGAGGAGGAGAGCGGGCATGAACAGTGAGAATGGGCCAGAGCAACACGCTCGTGCGGTAGAAACAGTAGGGTCATTTAATTCCTTTCTAACCATTTTACTCTTGCACCACAACAGCCGTCCTCCCAGACATTCTACTGGATCAATAGTTATCTTCCTGTACTGCTTTACTAAACACCATTTGGCAATCTTCCTTATTATCTCTGTTTCCAAAATTATTGAAAACATCACCGTCACAAAATACAGTCATTCCCAAAACTGTGATCACTCTGTGTTGTTGTATCATCATGCTGTTGATGATGCATGCATAAAGAGAGCATTCAGATCCTGATTCTGTGTGCAGACTGGTGCTTTCACACAGACAGCTGAGTCTGAACTCCAAAGAGGAACACCTGTTCAATTGGTGTGCTGTAAAATTTACACCCATAATGCCTTCTTTCTTTTCCAGCTGCATACACGCAAACACCTTAACACATATACATGAATGACCTTCATAACCACCCAAAGCAAAATATCCGGTTTGCATATTAATGACAATGATTAATGATCACGTCTTAGTATGTTTGCTGTTGTTTTTGTTCGTTCTTCCTGTTTTTTCTTGTCTTGTCTGGCCTTGTCTAAATTTCTGTCTCAACCTACCCCCATGTATGTGTTGCCTATCAATACCCTGTTTTTGTTATTGTTTTTTTTAGTACTGCCCTTTTGCACTCACTAATAAAAAAAAGAACACCCACAGGAAGGAAATTTGTGTTTGTACGTCATTATACACACACATATGGATACACATCTGATTTTGAAATATTATAATAATTATAATGAAAGAAAACCAAAAATTAAAACACATTGACTGCTTGCATCTCAGACCTGTTTGGAGATGAACGTGGGATCGCGGTCCTCTCTGGCAACAGATATGTTGCAGTCATTCAGGAAGTGGAGCGCTTCATCCAGCTCCACCTGCAGACAGGAAGAGAGGCCGCTCTTATCCACGTAGGGGCCGCAGTCCAGCACCACCTCTCTGGGCTGAGAGGCGTATCTGAAATATAAGAGATAGATATACATTAATCAGGTGGTTTACAAAGCTGATTTTCCTTCTCTGTTTGAACAGTCTGGATTCAGTGAAATCACTTGTTGCTATGTTAAGCTGTAACAATCAAAACTGGACACATTCAGCCACAGATGCAGATGTTGAGTCCTGGTATAGATCATACATATATTTGCCCGTAGTACCTGTCCAGGACCACAAGGTCGGTGGCAGTTTCAGCGTTGCTCTTCAGGATTCTCTCCAGATTCTGGATCTTCTGCTCCAGTTCTGACGGGTCACACTTCCCATTCAGGATAGAGGCTGTGAGGCCCAGAATACGAGGACTGCAGGAGCAGCCCTCAAACAGCTGCACAGAGAGAGAGAGAGCAGAGAGACAGAGACAGAGACAGAGACAGAGAGACAGAGAGACAGAGAGAGAGAGAGTGGAGACTTTGAAAATCTGTATAGTACTATAACACTGGATTCGGCCCACAGTAATCTCCTATCCTATCCTATTGGACATTTCCCTGACATCTAGAGCAAAGGAATTATAACAGCGATCTTTAAAAATGGAAACAAGTTTGACCCAAACAATTACCGAGGCATATGTGTGAGCAGCAACCTGGGGAAGTTATTCTGCTGCATCCTCAACAGCCAACTGCAAGACTTCTTCAGAGATCATAATGTCCTGAGCAAGACTCTGATTGGATTTACACCACAACAAAGAACTACAGACCATATCTATACCCTTCACACCCTTGTTAGTAAACATGTCCACCAAAACAAGAAGAAAATCTTCTGTTGTTTTGTTGATTTCAAAAAAGCATTTGATTCAGTTTGGCATAATGGTCTATCCCTGGAATTAAATGAAAAAGGTGTAGGGGGGAAATCTATGATATAATCAAAACAATGTATACAAATAATAAATGTGCTGTGCAAATCAGTAATATGGAAATAGATTTCTTTCCCCAAAGTAGAAGGGTGAAACAGGGCTGCAGTCTCAGCCTGACCCTGTTTAATAATTATATTGATGATCTGGCAAAATCACCAGAACAATCAGATATCCCCGGCCTCACCCTTTCTGACTCACAGATTAAATGCCTGCTCTTTGCAGATGATCTCATATTGCTGGCTCCATCTAAAGAGGCCTTACACAGCAACTGGATCATCTGTAAACTTCTGTCAGACCTGAGCCCTGATAGTTCATCTGGAGAAGACTAGGGTTATGGTCTTCCAGAAACGACCCAGATGTCAGGGAAACCAAAACAGGTTTTTGCCTGGCTCAACTGACATCGAACACACACACAACTACACATATTTAGACATTACCTCTACAGGACATTTCAATCTGGCCCTGAATGATCTCAGAGACAAGGGGAGAAGGGCCTTCTATGCTATAAAAAAGTCCTCAAACATGAATATACCCATCAGAATTTGGCTCAAAATATTACAATCCATAATCCAACCAATAATACTGTATGATAGTGAGGTATGGGGTCCTCTTGTAAATCAAGACTTTGAAAAATGGGACAAACACCAAATCTAAACCCTACACACTGAGCATCCTCAAAGTCCACTGGAACACGCCCAAAAATGGCTGCAGGGCTGAATTAGGACAATTTCCCCTTTTAATTAAGATTCACAAAAGAGCCATCAAATTCTACGAACACATAAAAGCAAGCAACCCCAACTCCTATCACTACAAAACTCTTCACTGCCAAGAGGAAAACATAGAGAAGAGTCACTGCATTGTGCAGTGCTCGACTGTCAACTTAACGCTTCCCTTTGCTCCTGTCCTGAAGGCTTGTGGCTCAGCCACACAACAACAGAACCAAAAACACTCTTAGTCATTAATCTTGTGACATTAAACAGAAGATTTCTACCATGACAAATAAGACTGGGAGGTATGTTAAGAGTTGATGATCTGGCCCAACAAAATTATTGCTGAAGAAAAAGAACATTACATTAACTACTGGACATCCATCACAAATACTCAAAACAAACTTTATTGCTGTTTGGCTCTAAACAGACAATACACGGTGGCTGGCTGAGCAGCGTGCCTGATCAGAAACTGAGAAAGACATTGACTGTGTACAGACTCAGTGGTCCCAGCTTGGCTATAGAGAGTAACAGACACAGACAGACATGGCTGCCTCGTGAAGACAGGCTGTGTCAGCTCTGTCCACAGAGAGAGGTGGAGACAGAGACACATTTCCTGCTACACTGTAGCACATATGATGATATTAGAACAAAGTTCTTCACACAAATGAAATGTAAATGCCAAGATTTCGATGCTCTCACTGAGCAGACAAAAATACAGTATCTACTGATGGAGAACAGTGTCTGTGTCATAGAAGCAGCGAGGTATGTGGGTACATGTCACAGCCTACAGGACAACCTGAACAACAACCTGACATGACGTTTAGACGTCATTTCTCCTGCATGTCTCACTTTTTGTTTTTTTTGTGCGTTTCATCTATATACAGTAGACATACGACACACACACACACACACACACACGCGCACACACGCACGCACACACGAAACAAAATGTTCTAGCTCTTTTTATTTATGCATCTATTTTTTTATCCAATGGACTGCTGTTGATTTGAATATCATTATTGATTTTTTTGTATTAATTTATATCATCATTTAATTGTATCTGAGGCTTTGGTAATATTGTTTTACAAACATTCATGCCAATAAAGCAGACTGAATTCAAAAAAAAAATTGAGAGAGAGAGAGAGAGAAAAAAGTCATACACTATTCTCTTAGAGAACTGTCAGTCAAACTAAGAAACGTAAATTCACTACACAAAAAATTGCAACCAAGATCTCACCTTCATTATCTCACAGTAAGGGTGGTCTGTGATGGCCAGGTGACAATCATCAAAAACCACCAAGTTGATTTTAGACAACGGTAAGATTTTATTCCTCAGGACGTGCAGGAATATGTGGCAAGTCATGACCAGCACCTGTCGAGAAGAGAGCAGAGAATGACAGGAGGGAGGAGGATATCACTGTCAACAGTGACCACAGCACGAGACAGTCAATGAGATGGCATTGATGATGAAGGTGCAAATAACTGCTAAGTTTGAGTCAACCATGTGACTCATGAGTCCGCAGTAATACATTGTCAGCTGGCGCACGTCGGAATTCATTTGATGAGTCAATATCTAAAGGACGACACAGGATAATAATGCAATGCTTTATAAATCTAGTGTTGTCTCCAATTTACATACAACATAATTGTAATGTAGATAAGCACATGGGTAGCGGAAAATGTGTTTGCGGTCTAACCCAAACACACTGCATTGTGCAGTTCTTGACTGTCAACTTAACACTTCCCTTTGCTCCTGTCCTGAAGGCTTGTGGCTCAGCCACACAACAACAGAACCAAAAACACTCTTAGTCATTAATCTTGTGACATTAAACAGAAGATTTCTACCATGACAAATAAGACTGGGAGGTATGTTAAGAGTTTAGCAGGCCACTTGGATGAAACACTCAGTGGAGGCTGCTTGAGTATGGTGCTCTCTACTGTGCTGTAACTGGGTGGAGGCCATTAGTATCTTATTGCTCCTTATAACTATGCTGCTTGTATTAAATAACCACCTGGGGCTACTATTAAACCTGACCTACCTAACTCTTAGAGACAGTCACAACATTTAAGCATAAAACTACAACCCGATTCCCAAAAAGCTGGGATGCCGGGTGAAACATAAATAAAAACAGAATGCAATGATCTGAAAATCCTCTTTGATTCAATTAAATACTGTATGGAGACAAGATAATAGAATGGCTGTGGCTCAGAGGTAGAGCGGGTAGTCTTGTTAACGCAAGGTTGGTGGTTCGATCCTGATGGCTGTTCCAGTTTGTGAATGTGTATGAATGGGTAAAACTGAGCAGCAGGTGACACCTTGTACAGTAGCCTTGGCCACCAGTGTGTGTATGTGTGTGTGAATGAGTAAATGTGACTCATGATGTGAAAGCACTTTGAGTGGTCATATATAACAAGAAAAGCATTATACATGTGCAGGTCCATTTACCATTACCATATTTGATGTTCAATCTGATAACTTTTGTTAGTTTTGTACAAATACATACATTCTGAATTTGGTACCTGCAACATATTCCAAAGTAGTTGGGGCAGGGACAAGATATGACTGGAAAAACCATGGAATGCTCAAAAAACACCAGTTTGGAACATTCCACAAGTAAGCACATTCATTGGTAACAGGTAATAGTTTCATGACTAGGTGTAAAAAGGGGCATCCTAGAGTGACCTGCCTGCCATTAAAAATGTGTGTAACATCATAAAGGGCAAATTACAACGACAAAGACCCAGGACTGTTGGGCAACTGAAGTCATACATAAAAAAAAAATGGGAAAGAATTTTACTTCCTGAGTGTTGTTAAAAGAAAAGGTGATATCAAACAGGGGTTAACATGCTGCTGTCTCAACTTTTCTGAAATGTGTTTCAGGCATCAAATTTCTCTGAACTGTACTTGTAGTCTACTGTATTAAATTCAATGCATGTCTAAAAGGATTTGCCAATCATTGCTTTCTTTTTTATTTAATTTTTTTGGAACTGGGGTTGTAGTAATAAGTTAATGTTAACTTATTGAGAACCAATATTGTTGATGAGAATGATGCTCTCACCTGATTCTCGATTATCTCTTGACTCCACTGTTGGTCAGTCCATGCTGAGGTCTCCTCCAAATCTGTGTACTCTCCCACTTGGAGGTCAGAGTGAGTCCTGACTGCAGCTGCTTGCTGAACCACAGACAAAGCTAGAGAACGTACACCAGACCAACAGTAAAACATTTGGACAAAGTCAATACAAATAAAAATCACAGTTTCAATGAACAATGACTGGGGTGAATGAACATGTTTTCAATGTATTTTAGAGGACACAAAAGTGACACACGAAAGCCCACAGAAACAACACGTACCTGTGTTCACCAGAAAAACAGTCCTCTTCGCATTTTCTTGGTAACTTCCACGGATTTGGTGGGAGAGCTCTTTTGTTAGAAGTACTGCAATAAAGGTCTTCCCTGAGCCAGTATTCAAGCAGACAATAGTATTATGTTCAAGAGCTGCTTCAAGAAGTTCTACCTGTGGAGGGGAGCACAGGTTCACAGTCAGCTGATGAAGGAAAGGGTCAAGTGAAATACATAACTGATCCATGAAAACAAAACAACAGCAATGAATAGCCCTGAATTTGTTGCTTTTCTCTGTAATACTGACACTTTAGCTTGAGCATGCAGGGTTTTCCCTGCTTATCAAACTCCAAGGCAGGCCGCCTGTGTATTATTACAATTCCAGATGTCAACAGGACCAGACATCCAAACTCTACCTTTTAAAATACTTGACATTTCATTTCAGAAAGCAAACATATTTAGACTATGACGGTTATGCAGTATGGTAAGTTTAATACTGTCAATGTCTCTCAAAGTGTAACACATTCTTAATAAACCAGCCAGTCAGATGAGACACTTCAGGAGGAAAGTGAGGGTCAGTGTAAGACCAGGGTACCCCCAGGGTTGTCAAGGTTAAATTTAAGACTTTTAATACCACCTTAAACTAAATTTAATGCCAACTTAAGATTAGTAGCCCTAGAAATAATTCTTTACCAAATGACTGAATTTAATAAAACATGTTATCAATACTCACATGCACATGTGATTTATGTAGCTTTGTGAGGCATGTGTCTGCACTCTAATAACATTAAATGAAAAAGATATTAATTTGTTGCATTAAGAGTCCCAAAACTTCTAAACAAACTCACATAAATGGCTTTTGGTTGTTCATTCTTACTTGAACGGAAGCACAGTGAGTAGGTAAAAACTCTGGAAAACTGAATGAAAAAGCTGAGTATTTTTAAGATGTAAAAATCACAACTATTCTCAGTGGCTTCACAAAGCGTCTTTGTTTAAAACATACAAATGTCACAGCCGGTGTTGAGCATCCACATATCAAGTGGGCCTAAAAAGAAAATTGAGATTGAGTGTGAAATCCATTTCTGAGAAGAGCTTTAATGATTTCCTTTAACTTACTGAAACTATCGACAAATTTGGATTTAGTCTTCTTGCACGATATACATGATATTTATGATAGGAAAATGGCGACTAGCATTAATAAACTTTTCACAACACACAGCGCATCCCCTGGACAATAAAACACCAGCTAGTCATCATCGAGATGAATGAACACATTATTGATCCATGGCACAATCATTATCAAAGTGAAGTATTATCAGAAACATGGTGCGTTCCCTGGACATTAAAACACCGTGATCACTGACATGACTGAAAACAGCATCTGCTGTCACAGTGGACACTGCAGAGGACAACAGGGATGTCTGTAGTAATGTCCTACATATACATGAATACAGGTACATTTTATGGATCTAAAGATAAAAGGTTATTGTCTTGTACTGTCGGGAACTCTGTGCTCAGCCACCAATGCCGTCGCCTCAGCCTACAGATGAGAGAGCCAGGGTGACGGCTGGCGGACAGGTGTCAGATGTGTGCGGAGCATCAAAGTGAAAACACTGACCATCACGGACTGTCTGTTGTAACATCCAAAACACAGCAGGAAGCCTTACGACCAACATTAATGTGAGAGGACAAGCTTAAAAAAAATGAAATTAAAAATGATGTTGACCATTTTAAGACTTTTTAAGGCCTTAAATTTGGGAATTCTGCATTCAAGGCTTTTGAGACTTTTAAGACCTCACAGAAACCCTGAAGATTCAAACCGGATATGGCAGCCACTTTACCTGATATTTCCTAGGTGTGTAGATGTTATCATGGATAGCCTCCTGCTGCCACGGCAGACCAAAGAAAGGCCCCATGGGTGAAGTGGCAGGGGTGACAAGCTGTAGGCCTGCCATGCTTCAAAGAGGTGGAGGTGAGGGGGCTGGGCTCCTCCAGTCGTCCTCTTTATCTCATATCATCATCCTCTTCTTTTTACAAGTTTACTGGCAGGGGGACATGGGACAACGTACACTGGGTCAATGTAATGTAGACTGCAGATACAACACTGGACACTTTGTCTCAAACTTTATTAAAGAAGCTTAAAACCACATCAGTAAAGCCGGGGTGGAGAAGATAAACCACAGCCACATGAATCACATCAACCCCTGACAAGAAGTTTCAGGCACAGATAGCTAGAGACAGTGACTGGAACAATGTTTTTTAACCAGTGAACTAGTCTGGTGCTGACTATCTTAAACAGGTTTAAGGGCTAGCTACTTTGATCTTTGAACTTTCTTCATCCACTTCCCAAGCTCATAAACTGCTTTTATTTTCTAACTGGGAAAAATGTGATTTTTTTCTGTTCACACTACTCTACAAAAACCAGATCTGTGTCACATAAAGCAAACAAAAAAAATATATATATATATATTTTTTTTTAATCAGTTTTGGACCATATTTTCTTGTACTGTGAATACAGAACACACTGAAATAATGCTGACAAAAACAAAAGCCTTAAATAATATACTTACAGGTAATAAGTGAGACTTTCTGAATATGCAGACAACACTTAATCTGGGCTTCATGATAAAATATCTCTGAATCAACTCCTGATGCTCCCCCACATGCACTTGGAAACAGACCTGAGGAAACATAAAACAGAGAATACAGCACATAAACATACATTTCAAACATGGCACAGGGGTATGCAAGTCTTTATAATAGTATATGTAATGACCCAGAGGTTAGCAAGAAATCTGTGAAAAGAACACAAAAAATTACCTGAAAATTTGACACCCACCCCCCCACACACACCCACACCCACACACCCACACCCACACACACACACACACACACACACACACACACCAAAAAAGCAAGAAATGACCTGGGAAAAAAGCTTAAAACTTGTAATAATTCTGTAAGAATTTTCAATATATAATTATGAATGTAGTTCACTGGACATTTTCCCTATCTTTTTTTAAGAATAGTCTCCTACATCCACTAATCTCTTTTTTGCATCTTTCTTGTTAACTGTCGATAATACTGTCTTCTTTGGTGCTCGTGGTTTCAGTAAAATTTACCGAATGACTGAATTGTAGAGAATCTTACTAAGCTAATGATGTGTGTAGCATGTCCGCATTGACAAAAGTTAAAACATACATATTTGTGTGTGTGATCTAAGCAGCTAACTAATATTATCTCCGGCAGGTAGCCAACAACCTGGTTTAAAACATCCAAAGAACTTCTATAAAAATGAACTACATGGTAACCAGACTCTAACTGAGACAGGTCTTTATTTGTCAAAAAGTTTTGCCACAGGCCTTTAATTGGGGCTAGTCTTTTATTCTACGTTTTGCAGTACTCCAGAATCTCTTCCACAATGAATATAAAATGTAGAGGAAGCATGAAAGTAATCTTGGCTTCCAAAGACACTGCCTCAGTTACTCAAGTGCTGATACCGTGATAGTATGACACACACACAGGTTAAGCATCTCACCTCTGTACAGACAGGAAGTGGCAGGGATTGTGAGCGGGTCCTCCAGCTCTGCAAAACAAAGCAGAGAGCAGAATAAGAAAGGTATGGTGCTGCTGGGTGCCACATGCTGATGAAGGGAACGCTGAGCAGAGGGAACAAGGATCCATCACCAGACTAATGACAAGCTTTTTAACACTTTTTTGACACAGTCCAAATTCGCCCCCACAGCACACGCCTCGACTGTGAGTAGTGCAAAGCCCCACAGCTGGAACCAATCCCAGCAGTCAGCTCGGTGCAGAAAAACACAACAGTCTTTAAAATAATGCAGCAGCTCAAATTTACTGCTAATTAAAAACATCCTGCTCATCTGAGGAGCTTCAGTCAAGCAGCTAATCTAAACTGGTGATTTGTTGGTCTGAGCCAAGAACCAAGAAAAACTGCTGTGAAGTCAGTTCTCTGACACAGACATGCATGGAACCAGAAGCACAACTGAATCAGTACACCAGAACAATCCGTATGTTTCCATGCAGTTTAGTCGAGCTACGGTTAGCGCTCGATAAGGCCTTTAATTGGAGTACTGTCCTTGTCCCAGTATACAAGTACCATGGGAGAATCCATTTATTGATGAAGTATGTCCAACTTCACCACAGCAGGTAGAGATATGCCCCCTTTCAGCTAGTTGCTATAAACCTATATTATTTATAGTCTGTGCCATAGACCAAATCCCAATCAAAACGGTCAATTAACAATAACTTTGAGGTAGAAAACTACCATGTCACATACATATAATCAAACGGCGCTGAGCAAACTCTGCCATAATTGATTATTGTAAGCCACATAAAAATGTTTTTAAAAAAACAATATTAGTTTAAGTGTATCCTACACTATATTTAAAATATTTTCATTAGGGCTGGGGCAACGCGTTGACCTAATCGATTACGTGAATATGTCGATTTACGTCGTGTCGCACCGTTTCACACAGCGCGAGTAATGAGAGCGTGAGCAGCGTTGAGTGTGTTGTTTTTTGTTTCGGCGCTCATGTTATCAAGTCAGAGCGTGCACACTGCTCGCCCGAGTATTTTGATGCAGAAAGAAACCTAGTTATAATTATTTCTGTTAGAGAACATTATAGTGTTATTCAATTTGCACTAATTTTACTATAAGAAAAATAATAGTTACATCAATAAAGAAAATAATCCATAGATTAAACAATTAATAGAAAAAATAATTGTTAGATTAATCAATAAAAAATAATCGTTAGGTGTAGCCCTAATTTTCACTGCTTTACCTTGCTGTAAGACAGCCTTTACAAACAGGGATTTGGAGCTGTTACATCAAAAAACCCCAGTCTCCACTGAGAAATGTGGTCATTTTACTCCACTGAACAGCGGAGCTGGTGCTCTACCACTGCCTCCATCGGCTGTTGTGGAAGGTTATGAGACACAGACCGGGTCCCACATCCCACATGATGTGCGACTGTGATTTATATATCAGAGGAAGAGGGGGGCTGGAATGTGACTTTTTTTTTATTTAAAATAAATATAAAAGACTACCTTTTCAAGTTGTATGCCCCTCACCTGAGCCAAAATTAAAAACAAAAGTCCCTCACCTGTGCTTACATTTTTTAACCCTTTTGCAGCACCCCTTACCCCATCATAAGTAACAAACAGTCCCTATCCCTAACCACAGAGGGAGGCCGGCGTAGCAACTAGGAGCATGCACAGAACGCCGAGTCCAGTTAAAGTCAGACTGAGGTGATGGAATACTTTTACTTCCAATCGCATTATCTGGGCGTGTTGGACCCATTTTGAGAAATTCAAAAAGGATTAAGACCTACAGGTAAGACTTATTATGCCACCATCGACTGTCAACAACTTTTACATTACTGTCACAATGAAAACATACCTGTATCACCAGTACTATTATCATGATTAGTCACTAAAGAGCACCGATAAACAAACGTCAGTCAGTTGTGTTTCAGTTGTCAAAAATAACAGAAGTGATAAAACTAATATCTACTTTTTTGTTTGTTTATTTGTTTTTTAAAGGCCAAAGCAAGAAAGCAGAAAATAGCAGACAGTCTGAAAAAATGGACCTTCAGCTGCTTGAACAGCAACTACAATTCAGTCAGTGAACTCCAAGGTTGGAAATTAGCACCAGCCACCCGCCAAATGCTGGTAAAATATGGAATTGGCTGCTAAATTTGCTTTACCCACAAGACACAAAGACAACAGCAATCTATAAAGTAGCTACTGAAATAGAATAAAGTTACATACACAACTGTTCAAATAACATTTAATAAAGCATGGTTAAAGGAAGTTAAACAAGGTATTGCTATAATTAAATAAAGCAATGGTGCTTTTATTTTGAAAGACCTGGTTCGTCTTTGCCAGAAGTGTCGATGTTTTTGCTGTGGGCTTGAAGTTTCAGGTCAACAGATGGATGTTAGCATTTGCAGACAGTTAAACAGATACCACAGCAGCTTTAATCATTACAATTCATTCACAGCAAGCTGGAAACAAACTGAAAGCTCTACACTTCATATATAACTAATATTTGCAAGACGCACTGGTGCTCTTTGGTCACAAAATGTGACTGAATAGTCATAATCGGAACTCTGCAAAAACAAACACACACTCATCTGCTCACACAACCACCACTACCACTCATTAAGTCAGACTGTTACCACAAGGCTGTTAGACATGATGGTTTATTCTTTGTAAGCTGGAAACAAACTAACAGCTCTTCAGTCCATATATTAATAGTATTTGCAAATTGCAGAACTGCTCCATGATCGCAAAATGTGACTACATAATCACGGTCTGCAAAAGCTCTGCAAAAGCTCTGCAAAAGCTCTGCAAAAGCCCTGCAAAAGCCCTGCTTCATGTGTGTTTGTCTTCTGTGAGAGAGAGAGCAAGCGACAGAGAGAGAGAAAGAGAGGGAGAAAGAGAGAAACAGACAGAAAGAGAGAAAAGCCTTAGCAGAACCAGGGAACCAACACCAGTGACTTATAAAAACGATGTGCCAAAAGCACAGTAGCAGACTGATGATGTCAGAGGGCTGTGATTGGTTGACTGCAATGTTGGTACAGAATCACAATGTGGGAAGTTGGTCCAGGAACATGTCCTCATTGGCTAAACTAAATTATGCCTTTTGCCTACTCTCCTACCAGCAAATAGCCTCCTAGATGCAGTGTAAGCAGAGGGACTGCACGATGCTTAATCTACCTAATTGGTCTGATTTGTAAATAGAGAGAGCTGAGCACGGAGGTGAGCAAGGAGGTGGGCAAATTATTTATGAGTAAATCAAATATGGAAAACACTGCAGGGACAGCTAAATGTGGCACTTTAAATGTACTTCAAAAATTACTTTTTATTTTTTCTATTGTACATGTACAGTTTTTAGTAAGAAAGCAGACTTTATTTTATATGAGCCCCTTTCACACAGAGTGCTTCACAGGAATAAAACTGTCAAGAAAAGTCAGGTAATTTCATAAAAAATATTAGTTAAGTGAACAATTGTCATTGCATATATGATACCGCTGAAATAAAAGTCAGACAGACTGACATGAGATGTGCGTTGTTTTTGAAACTATGCCTCCTGGACTCCAGTCTCTACAAGTGTATACTTCAACTTTGTTCTGTGGTCTAGTATTAAAAAAAACACAACAAACTGTGATATCATAACACTATACTTGTAAAATCCCAATACCTAAATATGCCAGTACATTTAATGCACCCAAGAACCATTACAATATCAAATTGGGATATAAGCATTTTGTGTTAGCACTACTCAGGCCACATTAAGATGAGAACATGCCCTACTAAAAACAGAAAAGTCTTTCCTTTGTGTTTAAAAAACAAACTGTGTGATAACATTGTGAAAACGATCAGCAAAAACAGCAAAAACTGCTGCAGTATGCGTGCCAGTCCAGTGGTTAGCGGTGTAACTTTGTAAGGACACACCAAAGAAGAACGCCGCGCACATGTCTGAAGCGTGGCCACAACGTCACTGTTCCCAAAGGATCCGCACATTGCCAGTTTACATGGCGACTGAAGGGATTGTGTTTTCAAAAGATTTTTAAAAGATTACACTAACACTAACCCTGACCCAGCTTCAAACGTTTGCATTTTCAGGCACCCAAAACACAGTTGTCGTGTAAACAAAAGGCCTAATCGCAACAAAAGTTTAACATTTCATGCAAGAACTGTTGCCATGTAAACAGCCCCTAAGTATATTACCAATACCACTTTATATAATTCTGTGGAACCTGACTGAATTTATTGTTGCCTTGAACTAACTGGTGAGTTTTAAATGAATATGCTGCCACCAGAATTTTGGGTCACCTGATTTTTTTTTAAATTGCTGCCACCAAAAGTGTTCCAGAAAAAATAAATCCAGTGAAAAAAAGATACCATCAACTCTGTCTGGACCAATCATGCAACAGCAAGAACTGATATATAATCAGTGGAGACAGTGTCCCCCTGCACAGACAGCAGGCAGCATGGACAGGTGTCATCACAGTTTGATGTGCAGGATCACATCGAGATACAACGGTGTCCCACTTCCAAGTGCTAATGTTCGAGAAAAGCCACCATTTTAACCCACTCGCCCTACTTAGCCACATCCAGACTACTGTACTGTGATTAATGCTACTGTTAAAGAATCCTGCTGCCTATCTTTATTTCAATAAAACAACTAGAGGAAGACATGGAAAGTGGACAGGATGTCATTTCTGAGGTTTGGCTCTTACATTCTGTTTTCCATACATGCTACATATTTTTGTAGGCGAAGCATTTTGCTGGAATTTTATCTTGAAACAAAAAAATAAAATAAAATTGAAAACTACCCTCCCCATACCATAAAAAATGATCTGAGTTGGATGCCAATTATATCACTGTTCTTATTATTGGTATGTTGCTGCTGTTCTACTGACATACGACACACAAATACAGTATAAGTGTCTGACGTTCTGCTGCTTCATCTGTGCCCACGGTTAGGTCTATGCTCCAGGAGGTGTGATGCATAAACAAATGGTATATATATTTCAATAACGCTCATAATGAACTGTCCAGCTCCAAAAACAAAAAATCTATTTAAGACAGCAGAGCTTTTAATTGTGTTGGGGCTGCCTAAAATAAATAAATGTGTGGGAAACCCTGCATGCTGTTGCAAACTGGCAATGCACGGATCCTGTGAGAACGGTGAAGTCACAACTGCACTTTGGGCATGCGCAATACAATTCAGACAAATAGCCATGCACAAGTATAGGGACAACAATAACAACAATGGCAAACAACAGAGTTGTGTTTGTGTTGTTGACTCTCCTGTTGGTTCTTGTTTGTGCGTTCGCCTTCGTCTAATTGTTTGTTTATACTCAACTCTCTGTAGAAGAACGCCTTTATGCGCAGGCCCTCTCTTTTATGATGTGTCATTACATTACGTTACGAAGTTACACCGCCAACTACTGGCCTGGCATTCATACTACAGCGTTTTTGTTTTTGCGGATCCATGTACACAAGGATCATTCTCACAATGTTATCATATGAACATGGATTTTTTTTAAACGCAAAGGAAAGACTTTTACATTTTTAGTAGGGCTGTTGTTGTCTAAACATGGCCTTAAAAAATGCACAATCACCACATTTTGCTCCTAAAATGACTATGAAACAGAATTGCATCAGAACTGATCAGTTAGCCTATGTGTAAAATGCATTCACGTCTTCATGTGTTAAGATATTTACCCTGACATCATGCATAGTCTGTGTACATGTTATGCTAGGTCCCAATTAGTATGCCAGTGCAAAAAAATAAAAAGACTTAAGTCTGTTTTAAAATCTGACATTGACATATCAAATTGCAAGAACATTTATAACAAAATGTTGATCTGAAAGGGGTTGATCCTCATGTCACTTTTGAGTAACTGAAACTTGTAAACCTGTGAGCTCATATTGACATGACAACACACCTGCCATCGTCCCACAGCTTTGAACCAGGCTGGCTGCAGTTGCCAGACAGAGGACAGGGTCTCTGACAACGAGCAAGACATACATGCAGGACACAATGTCCACAGCATTAGCCAGAATAATTCACTTGTATAGCCCCATACCCAGTGGCTGTCATTAACGCAACTGACAGGGGCCAGTGTGACCATTTCTACAATCCTCTGAACTCAACACACAGTATCACACATTCGTGTTTCCACCACATAAACAGCTTCCTCTCTTAAACTGTAGGCATGAACAAATCTGTGTCAAAAAAACATTTAGCTGAACACTTAGATATTAAGCTAAAGTTAATATTAGAGAGCAATGTGACTAACATTAGTTAGTTAGCAAGTAAACAGCTGAATTTATGTCGAGCAATTGGCGTTAAACATAACTAGCTGAGTCAATACACATGACCATAATGTTAAACGAATTTAATAAATATTTGGTGACTGCTTGTTTTTATCTGCACATTTAAGAGCAACAAAGCCTCAGGAGGTCCTTGGCCTCATTACTGGTGGTCAAATATGAACCGCTAGCTTCCATTAACAAACAACTGGGCGCTAACGTTACCGTACGACACATTAGCTTGTTTATGTTAGATTATACTAGATTATAAAAAGACTATGCACAGATTAAAAAAAAACAAAGAATGTCTCAGACAGCCTATTAGCCGAGTAAAACGCGTTACCGACTGGGCAAAGACCCACATAACCGCAATGGAAACCTTATGGCAGCGTTCAACAGGGTAACCGAACCTAGCATGGCTAGCTAATGTTAAATCAAACGGCTCGCGCCTGTCTAGAACCACTTATTAACTGCACTATTTTAATGGCCGAAGACATGCAGTTATGTCTGGATGTGTTTGCATGGTGTGACTTACAGATCTAACGTGAAACATGACTTCATCCAAAATGTGCAGCGTGTAAACGCAACACAGCGTCTGTACAGTGACTGCAGCCACCATGCACCATCACCATGTCAGCCAGCCTGCCTGCTAGCTAGGTAGCTAACGGCTAGCGAGGCCAACACATGCAGCAGAGTAACGTTATTACGCAAAGATGAATCATATAATTCAGTACATAATCTCACCTGATGTATGTTTTTCAATTGATAGTCTTGGCTAAAACCCCTTGAAACAATTCGTAGGATATCCTCACTGCCATTCACTCTTGCTGTCCCGATTTGGTGGCTACTTGTTCACGGTGGGACCACTTCCTTTCACCCGGGCCTCTGCTGTGCGTAAACATCAACGTAAACTGCGTAACCGCCCGACGCAATCTGGCACGCCGTGGAACTAAAGTGAACGTGAATCCCTGCCCTTCGTAATGTGTTGAGAGTCTGGACTGTCGCTGGCCTCATATCAGGGGCTATACAACAAACCGTTGACTTACTTCTGAAGGCTGTAATGTTATTTTATATTATTTGAAAGCAGCAAAAGCACAATTTAGCAGCTCTTCTAAATGATAATGCAAATCTCTTTTTTCATTGCACAAAAGCATCAGTTACAGAAGATTAATGAGCAACCTGATTTTAGGTAAATAACAAACACTGAAATTAAATATATCAGTAACAGATAAAAAAAGAGAATAAAAATTAAACACGTCACTCGATTATTATTATTATTACTGAATTACAAACATCAAAGCATATTACCTGAAAATAAATAAATAAAACTTTATAAAAAAATTACCCTTCCAAAAAAAGGCATATGTGTGTGTGTGTGTGTGTGTGTGTGTGTGTGTGTGTGTGTGTGTGTGTGTGTGTGTGTATAAATATACAACATTTATGCATTTATATTTTTGCCTTTTTTCTGCTGGAGGGGTTATTTTCTTTGTTTTTTCTAAACTTTTCTTTATCTATATGCTTTGATATTAGTGATGCAGTAATAATAATAATTGAGTAATGTGTTTATATGTATGACAGTATGTGTGTGTGTGTGTGTGTGTGTGTGTGTGTGTGTGTGTGTGTGTGTGTGTGCGTGTTTGTGTGTGTGTAGGGTTGTTAAAGTTATTCCTCACCTCCATCACCAGAATTTTTAATTCTACATTTTAAGGAATTTTATTTGAATCAGATATTGAGGAAGATCTTTTGTGATTGTCAACAAGTTACAACTTTGAACATATCTTTCATTTACACTTACAGATAAAAAGAGAACAGAGGGTTTCCCCCCAACCTAACAGGGTCAGGACATACCTACAGCGAAGCAGCACACGCTCGGCCCTCTTGAAGTTGTTGACTGTGTTCCATGATGTCCTCTAGGTGGCGGCATTACTACAAAAAGGCATTTCTGTTGAGTTACTGGGCCTAACAAGTTCCTTACAAATGAAAAATGTATTTCATCCTTTCCACAGCCTGCAGAAGAGACAGAACTAAAACACGACCATAAACTTGATTTAAGGCCATATTTAAGATAAAACTATGACAGATATCATATTGTATTTTCCTAACTAATGGCATTGAAGTGCTTATAGCCTATACACAGATCAAATCTGGAATTTTTTTTTTGAGCTATAAATTACATATCTTTTTATTAAAACAAATATAAGAACAAAATAATACACACATACTTGTGCAAACTACTAGGACCATTTAAAGGTCCAGTGTAAGATTTAGTGGCAGCTAGAGGTTAAGGAACAGAACTGCAACTTCTATCATGTGCCAAGCATGTGGAAGTATGGTGGCCAACACAAAATGCAAAAATGTGAAGATTTATAATAAATCCATGGCTCAGTGGGGCATGAAGCAGAGAAAACTCTTTTTCAATGGTGTAAGATAGCTGTCAAAAAGATGTAGCCATAATTAATCATTCTTATTTGTAATTTTAACAATTTCTATCTCAAAAAAGTTGTTTTACACAAAATTCTGCTGTAATGTACATGAATCTGTGAAATTGGGTTTGAGTTTGGATTGTTTTTATGAGTAGGAGTGTAAAATCTGAGTGCAAAGTCTTATGAATACAACTCACATTTCTACTACTACGAAGTCTTCACTGTGAGCACGAATCCAAGTTTATGGGTATGAATCCAAAAGTGCTGAAACTGAGGTCACAGTCAGGTCTCAGGGAGAGTAATCGATCTGCGATTCCTCCAACTGAGCATGCGCATTCCCCAGAGGCAAACATAGAGGGCAACAGCGTACCAAGTCCTGAGAAACATCACAAGTAATGTCAGTCATAATGTGCATTGCATAGCCATTATTTATTTCATAAAATCAAACCATTATGTATAATATACATTTCTTGGAGTCACAAACTTATTGCTTTAACTTGCAAGCTATTGCAAGACATTTACATGCCGACGATGCTATCTTAGTGCTATTGTTACTGGGATTAGAAGTTGGCCAGTGCTTAATTATTTTAGTTAGTTAGCACTGAACTGCATGATAGGAAACATATAACATTACCCAAAACATAATGCACTGTCCCTATATGTTCATCACCACAGAATTAACAATCATGCCACGTTTGGGATGATTTGGAGTGACTTTTTTGTGCTCTTTCAGACGCCTTTCACAACTGTTTAAACCTATAAACCTTTGAGTAAATTTGTGCGATTTCATTCAAAAACATGGAGGAAAAGTCAACGAGCAACAAGAAATGTTCAACAAATTGCAAGAAATGAGTGTATATAGAAAATTATTTTCAAAAAGCTAGGGAAAACTATATTATGAGATTTTTATTATATATTGAAAATTATGTTACAGAATTCTTATAATTTTTTAAGCACCTTTGGGAAATTTCTTTGTTAGTTTGTTTTTACTCCCCATTTCATATGTATATATATATATATATATATATATATGTGTATATATATATATATATATATACATTTTTTTTTATTTTTTTTTTACTTATTTTTCAAGGAATTTTTTGTACTTTTTTCTTGCAAATTGTTTGGATCACTTCTCCTTGTGTTGCTCGTTGCTTTCTTCCCATGGAAAGACATCAATTTCAAAGGGTTAAAAAGCGTTTGTTAGCTTGCTTGTTTGTTTTTTGTGAAGTGGAAAAGGTGCTACAGTCATTTGTGCCATAGCTTATGTAAAATATTGATTAAACTTTAAATAAAAAACAAACTTTTACAACATGGTCAATATGTAGGCTCGCATTTTATGTATTTCATTACTTTTCAATCTTATTTTTAACTCTAACTTTACATCTTGGAAGTCAAAACAAAACACAAACAACAAGAGACAAAGGGTTTTATTGCACTTGACTGGTGCTGCTGAAACAATTACAACAAATGAGGTTCCAATACAAAAGCTAATATTCTTTTACTAGGTCAGGCCTTTCAGTGTCTTGGTGGTTGGGGGTGGCTGGGATGGTACTGTGGCCATGGTTACTGGACACGCACACACACACACACACACACACACACACACACACACACACACACACACACACACACACAAAGTCTACTGTATCCTTGTAACGACCTTAAACTGTCTTTCCTTAAGTCCTATCCCAGGGCCTTCCATGTGTTTTAGGACTGTGACCGAAGGGTGACGTCACCCAGCAGCACCAGACTCAGGCTGTCTGAAGAGCAGGGGTTAATAAAATATATTAAGGGTGTCAGTATGAAATAGATCCAAACCTTTGAGGGACCTCTGAGGGCCTTCCATGTGTTTTAGGACTGTGGCCAACGGGTGATGTCACCCAGCAGCACCAGACTCAGGCTGTCTGAAGAGCAGGGGTTAATAAAATATATTAAGGGTGTCAGTGTGAAATAGATCCAAACCTTTATGTTTTCTTGCACACTGAGTCACTTAAACCTAACTCTTATTGTTATTTGAATTTGAAAGGAGGTTCAATTCCAAACATAAAGTTACATATTGCTCTAATCCAGACCTAATTCTTATCTAAATAATATTATACATTATATGTAATAGTTACCTAATGAATGTTAATGCTAATCTTAACTCTAAATTAGGTCATAAAATAAATGGTTGTCTTCATTCTTTCTCTGGGATCACAAGATGATTGTCATCATCATGAAACAATTATGCTTTGATCTCGAGGGTGAACAGGGTGTAACATATTTCATTATCTCCAGCTTGGTTTGGTCACCATCCAAACAATATATGAATCTGCTTTAATTTCAGCATTAATTTAGCTTAGATTCTAATTCACCATTCACCACTATCAAACACTGCAGGTAACAACCTAAACCTGAATGAGCCCTTGTGTAAGTAATGACAGGCTGTAAAACTAAGCTGTGTTTCCATACTGAATACTAACTGTGTAGACTTTTCAGATCAGTCAATATGCAGACTAAAAAAGTATGTTTCCACATGGACCTGAGTCACATGACTTGGACTCTAGCCAGACTTTTTGATGACTTTAGACTTTTTTAACAAAAAATAAAACAAAAAAAGACTTGCAACTTGGTCTTTTTCACGAACAACTCGTGACTTTACTTGGACTTAAGTGTTTTTACTTGAAAATACTTGATCCGGTTGCATCATGTTCATGTTCAAAATATCAACTCTGTCAGTTAATTACACCAGTTCTTCCTCCTAAATACATCTCATCAAGTACTGTGCTTACACACACAATTTTAAGGTAGTGGTATTTCAAAGACTGATGGACATCTGGCGCTGCACAGATTGCATAATTTCCAGATGGTACAAAAGTAGGTGGACTTTTTTTCATAGTGCTGGTAAAACAGAGTACCAGGACCATTAGCATACAGACTACACTGCATGCAGTTAGTAAACAGTATGAAATTAGGACTCAGCTCTAGTTCTCACAAGGATAAAAGTACAAAAACACACACACACACACACACACACACACACACACACACACACACACACACACACACACACACAGACATGACTCTGATGCAGTGTGCCATAGATAGGGCTGACCCACTTTGTACTGAGCTGGAGTGAATGGGTTTTTTGCTGCCCTTCAGTGAGGGGACGGAGGAGCTGTATTAATATCCAGAGTAAACAGAGACTTGGTCGGCTGGTGAGGAAGAATGATCTAACGAAGGATGCTCACTTTGTCATAGTGCTTCATTACAGACATTGTTCCAAAATAACATTTAGAAAGATATTTCATTGTAAAGCATTCTCTTTCCATGGACAAGCTCAAGCAGTCACATAAAACATATCTTTGTCATAAAACCTTTTAAAAATCCATTATGAGCCATAAAATATTACAAATACATAATCTGCCTCAACTATTATACAATATAGAGCTGGGGTGAGTACAAGAGTTAGACTGGACTCTCTGCGGGTTAAAAACATTTCCATACTGGTGAGTTGTGTCCTTTCTGTATGAGCACTTCCACCACTATCTTTGGCAGTTTGTAGTACCTTCCCAAAGTGCAACAGATCAGAATTCTACTTCATAAAATAGTACAGGTACATATGCTCAAAAAGCACATCTGTATCATATATATTCTCATATTCACTTGTCCTGCTTCAGATCAGCTATCTCCAGTTTTATGATCAGCCTAAAGTACCTTTACTTTATCATCTTCATCTGGGTTAAATGGCTATTCAGATAAATCCATAATATATATCTCTATCTACAAATCAGAATGCTGTACAGTCTTATTGTCCTACAGTGTCACTCAGCTCGGTCGGCTTTGCACAGCAATAAACCACTAGCTTCTATATTGTCGTGTCTTTAAACAGGAGCAAAACTCCAACACAATGTTAGGACCACAGGTAGTAGATTTTCAGAATAAAATTGCAATATTTTGAAAAACAATGTTGTGTCACACAAATAAAGCCATTCCTTTATGATTAAATGGTCAATAATTGTTAAAAAAAAAAAAAAAAGTCACAACTTTACAAGAAAAAAATGTCTTAATATTAAGAGCTAAAGTATTATTTTAATAAGAAAAAATCAAATTATTAGAAAAGGTCTCGATTTAACAAGGAGTAATGAGTTATTTCTTATACAGGGCTCCTGCAGCTTAAGGCAAATAATTTAAGACTTTTTTATGCCAATTGGAATGAACTTTAAGACCAATTTTACTATAAAAAAAACAAAACAAAAATACAAAAAAAAAAACCCATGATCCATCATCATTGATTTAGGGACATTTTTGCGCAAATGTGTATTGTGACATAAAAAATAGTGAATAGCCCATGTTTTCTTTTCTTCTATTGGCTGTCCTGATTTGTGTGATAATAATGCGATGGGCATTTGGTAGATTATTTAAAAAAAAAAAAGTCACTATTTATTTTGAGATTTTATAATGAAATGTTAGAAAAACTATTAATAAAATTCTATTTATCATGCCTTGAGCACTTAAAAGACTTCAAGGTCACACTTTTAGAATAAGGAATTCAATGTGTTAATTATGAACTTTCTGTAGAAATGCCAATTTCTCTTCATAGCACTGACTTGACACTGTCTCTTGAAATAGAATGACTTATTCGCAAAATAGTTTTTTTCTTCATAAAACCAAACGTAATTTGTAATATTTTTTCCCCCTTTAACGTGACTTTTTTTTTCTTTGAATTTATAATTTAACTTATTAAATATGATTACTTCATTCTTGTACTATTTTATTCTTGATACATTATGACTTGTAAAATTACATCTTTGTGTTGTAATACATTGCCCTTGTTCATTATTTTTCTAAGAATGAATACTTCATTGTCCTAACACATTTTTCCTCTCAAAATATTCACTTTTTCACTTTATATTTTTAGGCTACTGTAATATTATCATTTTTCTATTTGTAAAATAACAATTTGACTCTCTCAGTGTTGTTTAACTCAAAACATTGCAGTGTTTTTCCTTAAAATCTCAGACATGATTTTCCCCAGCGGAGGCCCTAACACATTGTCATACAGATTACTTCAAGCCACATCAAAAGCTAAAAAGCAGAAACCTAAAAAGCTGTAATAGTTTGAAACACAACATGTTTTAAATGCCTTCACTGGTTTGGGAGTACAGTCAGTGTGATGAGAGGAGGAGGAGGAGAAGGAGAAGAGGGAGGAGGAGGAGGTGGAGTGGCAGTTGAGCTGTACGTGTGTGTTTGTGTGCATGTTTTTTTTGGTGATGGTGCAATAAAGTTTACATATTTGATAAAATTCTGTAACTATGTGCGTGTGTGTGTGTGTGTGTGTGTGTGTGTGTGTGTGTGTGTGTTTGTGTGTGTGTGTGTTCAGTGGTTGATGTTGAGCAGCAGGCTGGGCAGTGTCTTCAGGTCCATCTGTGGCAGCAGCCAGAAACAGTAGAGCAGCAGCCACAGCAGCAACAGCAGATAGAGCTCTGAGTTCTCATTCCACCTATGAACACACACACACACACACACACACACACACACACACACACACACACACACACACACACACAGAAAGAAAGGGGAGAGGTCCGAAAAAGGTCATGAAAGGAAAAAAAAAGTAAATATAATGTTTGCAAGTGTAGCAACCTGTTTTTACAATCCCTCCAGGTTGTTACGATCACAGCAATTAACGTATATTCAACCACTCGCTGTGAGTTCTACATAACCTTGCAATTTTGTCCAATCACCACAGCTTTTCCATGAATTTGATGATCATGGTTTCCCATGAATTTCACCAATCATAGCAGTCCCTCCACACCACCAAATTTCCTTCCTTGTTTCTGGTTAAAGATGCAGACAAGTGCAACACAAACATCTCACATTCACCAAAATGACTGCTAAAGACCATGCAAGATCATTTCCTGATGTTCTGCACAAAAGCAGGGATAAACTGTTTTGTACTGCTGTGCGTTGGTAGCACTTTATAAACATTAACAGTGGCAAAACATTGCATTAACAGTCATTTACAGTCCCTGTTATATGGCGGCTGATCTCATCCTCTGCTCAGAGGGTGAGGAGCTCCTAAATCTTTGTGTCGTTTGTGGACATTATCTGTCGCTGTTCTTCCTATTTGGTTTTAAATCTCCCAGCACACATAAAGGCCCTGGCACACCAACCCAAAGCTCAGCTGACGGTCATTTTATCAACTGTTATAGAGATAAATTATTCTGTAGAGCTGCTGTTTATATTAGACAGTATTTGAATTTGGGTTGATTGCTGTGTGTTGTAATGTGTTTAGTCAAACTGTGAGTATGAACGTAACTTTATGTTACATTACCTTACGTTACGTTACCTTACATTATGTTACGTTACCTTACCTTACATTACATTACCTTGCGTTACGTGTATTTATGTAATCTTGTAAATGAATTATTATAAATGACTATAATGGAGACCCCAGGAAGAGAAGCTACTGTTTAAAACAGAAGCTAATGGGGATCTTGGAAAAAAAAAAAAAAAAAAAATGACTTGAGTTTGATATGAGTCATAAATTTCATACTTCATTGACTAACACTAATAAATGACTCTTCACTTAAAAGTCGTGAAAGCCTGGTTTAGTACACGTAGCTAAAGAGGAGCAGAGATCTTACCAGAAATCAGAGTCTGTGTTGTCAGCCTGTCTGGTGGCTGCAGTCCCAGCTGTCTGATTGTCCTGTGAGTGGTACAGAAACACAAGCTTCAGCGTCAGTGTGGAGCATCAGAGAGAACATGCAGCCAAGCAAAGCAATCAGTCCACAGAGGAGGAAATGGAGCGTCAAACCAACCGTGGACTGAGTGAAGCGAGCTCCCTTTCTGTGGCGGAGAACTGGAGGGATCTGGCTTTCATCGTGTCCGCCGGAACTTTTACTGTCACACCTGAAAACACACAGTCTATTAGTTGAGGTCTTGACAGGAGAGAGCAGGAACAGGAAATGAACGGTGAAAGCCATTCTCAATACTCTGACTGTGGACCTTTAACAAATAATAAGAATATAAAATCGACACTGAAAAGCTACTTTGCCATTTTTGTGGCCACAGAACTTTACAACAAGCTGAAATTCACAACAAGCTGAAATTCACAACAAGCTGAAATTCTCAAGTGTCTGACATATTGTGGCTTTATAAAGTTCATATGGCGAACATGTTAGCAAGCTAATGTCTGTTAAACCCTTTGAAACCTGGAGTGACATCCTTGTGCTGCTTTTAGTTGCCTTTCACAAGTATTTAAACCTTTAAACCAAGAGCATTTTGATTTGATTTCTTTCAAAAACATGGGAAAAAAGGCAATGAGCAACTGGTAGAAAATGTTCCACAAATTGCAAGAATTTAGTAGATTTAGAAAATTATTTTTTTTTAAATGCTAGGGAAAAACTATATTTAAAATTATCATAATTACATATTTTATATTATGTTACATATTTACTATATTTTTAAAGCATTTATTACAGTTAATTTACTTGTTGTTTTTTTAAACTCAAATGAATTTTCCAGTAATTTTCTTGTACTTTTTAATTATTTTCTGTTAATTTTAGGGTTCCAACATTCACTCATTTGGCAGGGAATTTTCCATGAATTGCAAGGCGTAAGCAAATTTATTTATTTATTTTTTTAAACTTTAAAAAAAGAAAATATCTAGGAAAAAAAGACAAAAATTTATAATTACATTTATATTTGCCATAATTACATATTTAAAATGATGTTATACTATAAGCTACTTATACTTTTGAGCATTTTCCATGTTATTTCTTTGTTGTTGTTGTTTTTTTAAATTATCTTTCTTTACTTTTTTTCCTAATTCTCAAATAACTTATGTACTTTTTCCTTATTTCTTACTGATTTGGGGTAGTTTCTTCTTTCATTGTTCATTTCCTTCTTTCAATGTTTTTCAAGATATTTTTTTCCATTTTCAAAGGGTTAAGCATCCAGGAGACAGACCAGCATTAGCTTTTATTTGTGGTTGTGTGTCTGGATCGAACATCCACCCTTATGGTAGGAAATGTTCCACGAATTGCAAGAATTTAGCAAATTTAGAAAAAAATAATCTAGGAAAAATATCTTGGGGAAAAAAGAAAAAAGCTAGGGAAAAACTATAATGAATAATAATATAATACATTTTTAAGGCAATTTCATTGTTTTTGTTTTTTCAATACTAATTCTCAAGTAGTTTTTTTGTACTTTTTACTTATTTCTTCTTCTGGCTTTTGAAAAATATCAAGATATTTTTTCTCTGGTTTCAAAAGGTTAAAGCAAACTGACCAACATTCACATTTGTTTGTAGTAGTGTATCTGGCACCAACATTCACTCACTTTTAGCTCTGTTTTGGTCTCCTCCGACTCCTGAGAAAACTAGGGTTTGATTTATGACAGTCTGAAGGATTATAATTTTAATTAAACTGCTAAACATCAACAGAATCAGGTTCTCTTGTACGAATTAACTGGACCACATTAATGTGTGTGACCCTGATCCCCTCTCTTCATACTGCAGTCTCTCCACCCTCATAAGGCCTGTCTCCATTCCCATCAGCAGCCTCCATACATAACTGTGCTGAGTACATTTAAGGAGATATCTGAGCAAAGTGAGGGAGCGCAGGTCAGAGCAGTCCCATCCATTGCCATAACACTGCTTTCCCCCAGGGTCCACTGTGTTTCTCATGTACCCGGGAGCTGCCTAAGAATAGAAAGCCTACCTCACAGGCTCTGTGTTTTCCCTGGCAGAGCCTGAACTCTGCTGCTCAGCCTGATTGAGATCTCTGCCGTCTGCAGGAGCATCAGCACCCCTGAGTCCTCCTGTCTTCTCTCCGGGCAGCAAACAGTGTTCCTGGGATTCAGAGACTTTGTCAGCCTCCACGTTGGTCATGGGGATCACCTTATAAGAGTGAGAAAGACATTTCAACAACTGCTGTCCGAACAGCCTCAACAGTCAGTTTGTTTACATGATGTTAGAAAAAAAAGTCAAAGTATTGGGTTAGTCTGATTAAAATTGGACTTTTAAAATACATCTAAACATGTTAATCAAACTGATATTGGACTAAATTGAATTTCTTCAAATTAGACTAACACACACAAATAATACCAGAAAGAAAGAAAAAAATCCTTATTTAGGATAATTTTTGCAATTCAAATGTCATAAATCATTCATTCATGTATTATCTGTAACCATAACCCAGAATTCTCTTGCTGTGTGCACATCTGAGCCACCCACATGTCATAGCACCAGTTGAAATGTATACAAGTCTATCACAGTGTGACATTTTTATTGACTGAACATTTATTTGTTGAAACGTATGGACTTTTAATCTAAAAAAAAAATGTGCACACAAAAAACACCAGACACAAACGGCCCAAACAGGAGTTAAGATCATTTTCCTGTTTCTGTGAATTGTCATGTTAACTTGCTGCTACTTATAACTGCTAATTGCAGTTTTCAAGCAGCATTCACTGTTGGTTTAACTTTGTATGTTCGGTTTTTACTATAAATCATTAATAAATACAGAGAACATGAGCATGAGTATGTATCACAGTGACAGCCTAAAGCAGCATCAGAGGAACAGAATGATGTGATTGCTGCTGATAAATGTCAGCTCATCTGGTCATTAGGTGAAATATTGTGCAAGTGTGAAATGTCACATCGCTTCATGTTCCTGTTAGGGCAGTTGGAACATTACACACACACACACACACACACACACAGGTCACTTACTTTACACTGACAGAAAAAAACACAGCAAAGCTACCCAGAAAACTAAGACTTGTCTTGATTTAACTTTGATGTACTCAATGAACTTATTTATCAAGTACGAGTAAAACTACAAAACATTCACCTGTTTTAGATTTTAAAATGTGAAAATTTACAGCTTTTATCTTTTTTATGTTAATGTTCACTGAATCTTTTTAGGCCACCAACTGAAAATAGATAATCATAATAAGTACAGTTTTTTTCCAAAGGAGTTACCAATAAACCTAAAGATGTTTACGTGCAAATGGTGCCAGCGTATAGTTTACCATATTTATCTACTAAGTTTAGTGCATTCTTGAGCAAACATGCTAAACATAAATAAAGCTGAGTATGGACCCCTAACAGTTAAGATTTAAAAAAATTAGGGTGAGATGGAATTTAATTGTTTTTCCACGTATCTGGTCATAAACCAAAGTATTAGACCAATGGATTTTTCAACCTGATAAACTGGTGAAAATTCTCAGTCATCCAGTTTATGGTAATTCTAAGTGCTAAATTGTAGGCAGCTGGACTTGCCTGCGTTTCTTGAAGATGTTTCACCTCTCATCCAAGAGGTTTCTTCAGTTCCAACAGACTGGTTAGGATTGTTTGTTCATCAGTGTCTGTTCATTTTCAAGAAACTCAGGCAAGTCCAGCTGCCTACGATATAGCACTTAGAATTATGACCTGATGATGGCGCTAGATGAAAAGTCAGGGGATCACTAAAGTTAGAAGAATTCCTCTTGTGGGTAACATAAATATATGGACCAAATCTTATGGCAATCAGTCCAAAAGTTGTCGAGAGATTCACTCACAACCAATATTTTAAAATAACTAACTAAGACAGCCGCACTTTGTGCATGTGCATTACGTTTCAGACAAGTGTGCAAGTAGGAGGACAAAAATAACAACAATGGTGGACTATAGAGCTGTGTTTGTGCTGCTGACTCTACTGAAATTATTAACACTGTCGGCTCTCATGCGTGCATTCGCCATCGTCTTTTTGTTTGTTCATACTCACTCCTCTCTAGAAGAACGCCTTTATGCGCATGTGTGTCATTACAAAGTCACACCACCAACTACTAGCCTGGCATGCATACTATAGCGTTTTGGTGATTTTTGCGGAGCTGTGTACACGAGGATTGTTTTCACAATGAACGCAGGTTTAAAAAATAAAATTTTAAAAAACACAAAGAAAAAAATCTCTGTCTTTAGTGGGGCTGTTCTCATCTAAATGGGGCCTAAGACTCACCTATAAATGGCCCAAAACGACACTGAAATTAAACTGAAAAACCAAGAATTGTTAAAAAGCCCAATTATATTTGAAACTGAAATGGTCTGATTGTCGTGAGGTACTGGACTCACATTCACCTTGTCACTGGAATCCACTCCATTCCTGCAGTCTTCATCCAGCAGGATGAGTGATTGGTCAGACTGAATCTCTGAAACTGGTGCCGGCTGGAGAGCAGATACACTCAAAACTGAAGGCCAACTCTGCATTTCAGTGTCAGGTGGCTCTGTGAACATGGGCTCCTCTTTATCAGGGTAGAACAGATCCATGGGTTCGATAGGGTCACCAACTAGATCCTCTGTGGCAGGATTTTGATCAAAGTCTGTATAAAACAAGTCCATGTCTCTTGACAGGCTACATGAAATTCCTGTTGTACCATTTAGTTTCGAGTTGACTGGATCTGATGTTTTATCCTGTGTGGTCGCTGTTTCATTGTCAGAAAAGATGTCAACCAGTTTGTCCTGGTGTCCATCTGGTTGACCAGTTGAATCTGGACCCTGTTCAGTATTCACAGGCTGAGATTTAGCATCTGTAGAAGAAGTCTGAGAAATCAAGTCTTCAGTGCTACCTGTTTGGAAGTCATGATCAGGGGACTGACATTCCTGTTTGGCTTCGCTTATTTCCATGTTATCTCTTGTGCCTGCATTGGATGATGCACTGATGTCATCCAAATGTCCACTTTCTGTGTCCCTTTTTTGTTTGGAAGCTTTTAGTTCAACATGTTCTGATACCAGGGAGGAAGGAATCTCAACAGAGGCTTTGTCAGCGTTGTCACTGGAGTTACAACTCAAGTCATGTAAGTTTTGCGGGCTGTTGACATCTGAGTCAGTTCTCTCTGCCTGATGTACCTCATCATCCTCAGCATGGTCTTGTCTTTCTGGGTCACACATCTCCTCCTCGTCCTGCTTCTCTGGCTCACCGGAAATAGAGATCAAAGGAATATTTATACTCGTGTTTTGGTCCAGACTTGTTTTTGGAGCTCCATCTTGGTTTGTTGGATGTGTGTGTGCTAAAGTATCTGAGCTAAAGCTTTCTTGAGGATCTAGGCCGACTCTTCGCGCTCCCTCACTTGCTCCATCTTTTTTTTCTACAATTCCTGTGTCCTTTTTCTTTGAGATCTCTGAATCCTCTCTTGACTCTGCTTTGGTCTCCTCTGACAAAGAATCTTTTTTCTGACATTCAGTTTCCATTTTTAACTCCTCAGATTTATTTCTCCCTTTCTGACTTTCAGTTTGGCCATTTATTTTTCCTTCGTGATCTGCTGCACCCCCTGCAAAGTCCACAGCTTTCTTTGAACTTTCCGGTTCTCCAGTTTGCTTGAGTTGGGACTGGTTAGATTTATTGCTTTCAAGGTGGTTTTCAACACCTGAGTTGGTCTGTATTTCTGCCTCATGCAGTTCAAAAGAAGGCTCTTTGCTCTGAATCATATCCATCTGTTTAGAGTTTACTTCTTTTGTATTCTCCGCTTTGCTATTATCAGGGACCTTTCCTTGATCTATGTCCTGGTTGAACATCTCAAGGTTTGCCTCTTTCTCCCTCTCTACTTCTGCTTGCTTTTTCTCAGCATGCCCTTGGACTCTCTCCTGGGTGCTCTCCAGTGAGCTCAGTGAGTAAATCCCTTCATCAATATACGACTCCGAAAGGGACTGCTCATCGATGGCTTTATCCTCTGTGGATGGGACAAATCCTTCATCAAGAGGAGTGACCTCCACAGGGGTGGCACGATACACATCCCAAGCCGTTCCGCTGTCACATAAAGAACTGTCACTTCGGCTTTCACAAAACTTCTCTGGCGTCATCCCAAATTCACTGTCCACCCAGGAGTCCGGTGAGCTGATTGCAGAGTCACCAATTATGGACTCAGTGTTTACGGACTCTGGCGCAGATGAGCCTGTGGGCAAGTGAGAGTAGGACAGTACTGGGGAGTTGGAGGTTGAGCTGGTTAACACCTCACTGGCAGAGTCCTTAGGCTCTTCAGCCACACTGCTGGAGATGTCTTCCATGTCGGGGGAATCTGCTAAGACGTCTTCACTGGACCACGAGCGTTTTGCTGCTGGCCTGACTCGGTGTGTCACTGTGCTCCTGTCCTCTGAAATGGAGGAAATTAAGATTTTGGGTGGGGGATGAGCACAGGCCCTCTGGTACATGTAGGACCTCTCCTTCACCCTGCTTCGATGAGCGCCATTTCTTATGTGGTTGGAGTCACTGTCATGGAAGTTCAGTCGGCCCATGGAGACACTCCTTTCAATCAGCTGGCTGGGCTCCTCAGGCTGAGACAGAGAGACAAAGAAGTTGGCAGAAGTTTATCTGTGATCACGTTCAGAACGTATTGTTTTGCCAAAAGTTTACGTCAAACATGTCATCTGAAGAAATCATTCTCACCTCCTCTATGCCGGGGAAGTGCTCCAGGAACTGTGCCACATACGTCATGATGGATTGCTCATCTGGTGCATTGATGGTCACATCTGGGCATGGGGCAGAAAAAGAACACGTACCTCAGTGGCATTTTTTCTTTCAGTGTTGGCAATTTTACATGTCTAAATAAAACCATGTGTCATTTTTCTGTAAAATGCACATCTGGTTTTGCCTTTTTATAGTTTTGAGCAGATGTAGCCAACGTGCAAGTGCCAAAAACTGCAATTCCTTGAATTACCACTTTACATTTTTACAGCAGAAATAAACCTGTTTACAACCTGGTACAAAAAAATATGTAAAAATAGATATTTTCTTGTTACCTTCAGGTTCCAATAGGCGTGGGATACCCAGGCTGTAGTGGGCTATCCTAAAACCATCCTCCAAATTCTCCTTGGCCGTCCTCAGTAGTGCCTTCCTCATGTCCACCAGGCTGGGGTCAATGGACTTGATGACAGCCAGGAAGGCCAGACCACTTGTCCAGCTCTTCCCAAAGTCCTGCACTGCCACGCCATACCTATGACAAGACAAATTCAGTGATCATGGCCGGTCCATAAAACCACCAAACAAACTCTAAGACGCAGACACGCTAGTGGAGAAGGAAGCATGAAAGTTATGCTTGTCCCCTCTTACTGTTTTGGTGAAGCTGAGCTTGCAGTCCATCGTTATGTACCATACATTCACCGGAAAACACTGTAATACTATGAAATTGTTATATTTTTTCAAATTTTGAAGATCTAAACATTTTTATTGAAAGACCAAACTCACTTGCGTGTTCGCTTCTGTACCCACTGCAGCAGTTTCTTTATGGCCTTGCTGTGTTCTCGCATGGCCGTCGATGCCGACTTTCTCTCGTCTAAGGGTGGGTTGCTGTAGGACGTGTCAGAGTCAGAGCTGGTGGGGATGGACGAAAGGCTGGATGTGGATGGGAACTGGCTCCTGATGTTCCCAGTGAGCTCCTTAATCTAAAAGGAGACAAAGAGTTGGATTCTTTTTCCCTTTAGTCAACTGCTTTTTCCATCAGTTCAACTCCTGGGTATCAAATGCATCAATGTCTCTCCTGCAGATTATTTATCCAAGTGTATAATGCTGACTATGTCTTATACACAATACCCACAAAAAGACTGACTTTGAACAGAAACTATTGCAGGTATGAAGTCGAATCTGTTCTGGCTTAAGATTCTGTGAAAAGACGTCAAACAGGTAAAAGGCTCAGTCAATAAAAGGATTTACTACAGCGTGGTTATGGCCATGACACACAATGTTATCAGTTCAACAGATGACTAACATTAATGCAGAATCAAAGCCCTTTAAGCACTCAGAGGATCTTTTCAGTGCTGAACAAGTTTTTTGACCCTAGAACAGGATCAGTTTACTTGTCATGGTTATCCTACTCAGCCTATGAAAACAGTCATGTAACGTCTTGTGTGGCTTTGAAAGAGCTTTATAAAGTCTGAGAAAGTAACTCTTAATGCAGACTTGAAGACTGAAGACTACAATCCCTGGTGACAAAGGTGTATCTCAAACTGGTTGACCAAAATGGGTTTTTTGTGCATGCCATCATGCAAGATCTTCATATTTTTATACATCAACTGGTTGAGACAGGCATTTCCACACTTACTGGAAGCAAACAGTTATTCCATGATTGAGGGGCACAAGACCATAATTTGTTTCCCTACTGGGATGTTTAACATTAGCACTTTTTTTTGGTATTTTTTTGGCATTTTAGCCTTTATTAGATAGTACAGATCAACAGTGTGAGGGAGGGAGAGAGAGTGGAGATGACATGCAGCAAAGGGCCTTGAGTGGGAGTTGAACCTGAGGCTGCTGTGGCAAGGACACTGCCTTTATTCATGGGGCGCCTGCTTTATCCACTCAGCCACTGACGCCCCAACATTAGTACTTTTTAACGAACTTCCAATCAATGAACAATGCAATCAATTTGAAGCCAACAGAGTAAAGTTAGACTCAGAGAACTGGTGAATGGTTGGGGGTAAGGCATAGGTTATGAGCTATTAGTTCTGATTCATTTCAACTGGGATGATTTCATTTTATAAGGACACTCTGGTTCCTCTGAGCTGTTAAATGACTGAACCTCTTTGAGGCCATTAAAGAAGATCAGAGTATCTTACACATTAATACCATTCATCCCAGCTCAGACCTGGCAGTGCAGACGGCTTAATACAGTCGAATGCCTCCACAATGAGAGGACAGTCTGTGTGAACTGCATAGATAATTGTTTCCTCATGGTGTCTGTCCAACGCATTGAACCGCAGTGAGTATTACATAAACTACCCAGTGAGCTGCACTTTGATGGGCTTTTGTGAATGGAAAGTCCAAATGCTGTAAAGCAGACACTTTATTCTAACTCTTGACCTAATTTTGAGTGAAAGTAGAGGCAAAGGAAAGGTGGGGAAATGGAAACTTAAAGTACAGATGAGAGAGGATAAAGACATTAAATGAGAGGATATATTTTTTAAAAAATGGCAGAGAAAATGAGATTACCTGGAAGAAGAGGATTATGTTCCAAATGAGTCCCAAAATGATGGAGGAGTTTCCATCGGCCACATCAGCTGCATCGATACTGACCAGCTTTACCTGGGAACACATGGATGTATGAGCTAACAGTAAGCTTGGGCGGTATCACGGTATTACAGTATACTAGGGTATTTAAAAATTTCAAAGGTATTTTTTTCAATATCGTCTGAAATATAGGTGCTTCTCTTTTCATAAACACATTGTATTTAGTCCACAGCATGCACCACCAGAGCCCAGTCTCTGGCCTCTACTGGTGGAACAGGCTAAAGGAGCTGAAAGACACAGTTGTATCTAGAGGTGGAGGCAGAAGTTACAGGACTGTGAACAGTCGGCACCCAACAACAGCAGAGACTGTGTATTTTACATCTAACTTGGTAAATTAAGGATTTATTTCGACCAAACCGAATCTGGTGTCTGTTGGAAAAGTGGACTTATCAACTGGATAACTAGCAAGAGTAACCAAGATGGTTTGAGGTTTATTTTGTTTTTGTTATTTGAAGAAAATATGTTTTATGATGAATTAACAAAGCAACTAAGCCTCGTCAGTCTTCTGTGACCGAGAGAAGTTGAAGTCAAAAGGTGCACAGTCGTATTTCTCAATTTAATAAAGAAAATAGCGTGAGAATATTACTTTTCTTAACATTTTGTGTTGTGCATTGATGAGTCCAAAGGCTGAAAGTCAGTAGCGCACCCACCGTCAGGGGTGGAGTGGGGGTTGTTAGCGCCACACACTTATACTGGCACATACCATTTACCCTAGTGAAATTTTATGAAGGCATCAAGGTATGAAACACGATATACTGCCCCAGCCTAGCTAAAAATACAGCCCATCAAGCTGCAGTCATTCATGCTACCTGCTGTGGCACTCACATTTCTCTCCTCCAGGAAAGACAGGACCTTGGCAATGTTGTTGAGTCTGAAAATTCGATGGGAGGACTTCTTGAACCCATGAAGCTGGAGGATCATTCAGAACAATAAAAGTATTATATTTTCCAATCAACACAACCCCTCTTAATACCAGTAATGCTGAATGAAGAAGCTGGTAATATGAGTAGGCCAACGATCAGCCAAACCATTATAACCAATGGTGAGTTTAATAACGATGAGCATCTTGTTACAATACAGTGTTCTGCTGGGAAAACTTTGGTTGTGGCATTCATGTTAATGCCATTTGATACTTCCCCGCCAAAACACTGTTGATCCCAATACAAAAGAGAATTCTTTGGATGCACTGATACCTCACCTCGCAATCCACAGGACTCAAATAAGCCCTGTGGAGCCCTGGTGCGAGACACCACAGGACACCCCACAGACATCCTGTGCTCATGCAATGACAGTTCAGAACCGAGTCCGATCCAAGGAGGCCTCACCATCATCACAGCATGTCCCACATATACTCAATCATATTGGGATCTGGAGAATTTGAGGCCAGGTCGACACCTTGAGCTATTTATCACATTCCTTGCTCACAGTCCAGTCCTGAGCAGTTTTTGTGGTGTGACATAGTGCATTGTCCTTCTGTACTTGGATTGTAATGATGTTTGGGCGGGTGGTACGTCTCATGTGTCCTCCACATGAATACCATGACCAAAGGTGTCCCAGCCTAACATTGCATCTTAATAAGATGACCAATGTAATTCACTTTATCTCTCAGTGGTTTTGATGTTTTGGCTGATTGGTGGACAAATGATCTGGCACTAAAAAAGTTTCACCAGTTTGCAGCCGGAGAGCTCCTCCAGCAGGGCCATGAGGATGTGTCCATCCTGTATGTCCCGGAAAAGGTCATGGACCTCGATGGGTGGGTCGCACTGAAAATGAAGGGAAAGAAAGATGGAAGAGAGAGAAGGGAGAGAAGAGAGGTGAGAATTAGAGCTGCAACACTTGGTAAATTTACAAGTGCAAATGTATCTGTCTAAGAACACAGTGGGCACAATTAGTTCTAAATTCCAACATTGTGCAGCCGTTCCTTTTAAACACGTTCTTCAGCTCACCACAAACACCACTTGTCTGTTTCAAATCACTGCCACTGAAAAATCACTGTGGCACACTTTTAGTAACAATAAGAGCATACACAGAGATGTTTATACTGGGAAATTTGTAGAGCTGTACCGATTAGATGGTTATAAAGCTTCACTCATGATGCTGACATTGGGATTCTGAATCAACATTTAAATGCTACAACGTTGTTCTTTTTTAAATGTCTGTTCATTCTGTATTTCTGTGCAGTTGCAGATGAAGATTGAAAGATAAAAACAAAAAAATAAACTGCACAAGTATTGTTAGTATTATACTCTTTGAAGAATTAGATTGCAATGGTGGCTCTGTAGGATTGTCACTAGGGTTGCTTGATAATATCAACAGCATCAGCAGATATTGTCTTTAAAATTAAATATTGGAATCAGCCAACAAACTAATTTTTTTACTGACAAATTGAACATGTACAAAACATCAACCCTAAGTTATAGTATTTTTCTTATTTTGCAAAATGACTGAATATTACATACATTGAAAAGCATCATACTTAATGTCTCCATCTGCTGGTCGGCCATCATGATAAAGGTATGAATAATATGATGTTAATTACACTGCAAAAGAGACTTGATGATCACTACAATTAGCTTGGGAAAAAAAATGACATATCAATATCTGTATTGTTATCAGCCAAATGAGTGTTTACATATCGGCGTATCGGATATCTGCAATAATAAAAAAAACAATGCCGTGTAGCCCTTATTGTTATTACTTTTGTGATCTAAATGTTTCCAAGAACTGCAGTGTGTTCTAAAGTCAAACATTTTGAGAAAATATTCTGCTGAAAAGCTTTCTGCGAAAAACCTCAGCAAGAAACTATTAAAGAAAATATTTAAAGACATTCGGTGCAGCCCTAGAAATTTCAGCATAGTCAGATACACTACCAGCTGACACAAGAGAAAACTATGCAGATTTATCTTCAATCTAAAATCCGTCAGTAACCCACAGCATGCACAGCCCGAGCCAACATTTAGCCCTGTTATCACAACAAGCGATTACTAACTCAGGCATTTGTCAACTTGTCTATATACGGTGGATGGGTGAACGGTGGCGGGGGGGTGAAGTGACTGGAACTTTCCAATATGACAGAAGACAAATGTATGATTGTTTATTATTGGGTCAGAGATTTGATGTGGGGCCAAACAGTGAGTAAGAGAAGAGAGGCTCATTGTGTGAGAGAAAACAAAAGATATGATCAGACGCTCAGACTCTGCTCACCCGGACTCACCCCTGCTCAGCGACTGAAAACAGAGACAGGCATCAAACTACAGCGTCTGCAGTGTAAACACAGTGATGTAAAGACCATGTGCAAATGGACAGGTGAACTGGCAGGCAGTGACACCATTACTGTGATTTCATAATGACCTTGCAGTCAGTTGATAGTTATGGTTTGTCTGACATGAATCCTACTGACTGATACTACACTTTTCTGTAAACTTGACATATATTGCACATCTGCTGGTGCAGGATCAAGGACGACATAGAAGAAACTGCAGTCAGAGCCTGGATCAACATCACTTTTGCTGTGCTGCATTCAGAAGCCTTTCACAATCAGTGAAACCTGTTGGGTGGTCAGGGTATGAAAGTATAATTCGTTTAAAGACGGGATTGAACTGCATGAAAAACGAGAAAACTGAAGTTCAGAGCCATTTTTCCATGAGCCAGTGTTTGGTCAGAAACTAAAATAGAGAAAACTAATTTCAAAATAATGGTCGAATTTTGTTTATGTCCATTTCTTTTTGTGATTTGGACAATAGTGAAGAAATGAATCAGGGCGCTCACGTGACGAGGAAGTAAAAGTAACCATGTCACAATAAAAGCCCAGGGAAATAAACTAGATAGATAGATAGATAGATAGATAGATACGCTGGGGCCTAATGAATTAATTACATTTTAATTTTTATAACCATGCAATACCTGGTAACTCGGGCTGGAAAGCACTTTGAGAGCTGATTTTTTTCAGAGTAACTCACGCTTGTCAGTGAGAAGACTCACTGCAGTGAGCGCTACTCGTGTTGACGGCAGCATTTTGGTCATTATTCCCCATTATTCACTGTAAGGGTTTCTATCAAAGTACATTGTAAAACTATGTTATTAAAGGTTCTATGTAATAATAATAATAATAACAATAATAACAATAATAATAATAATAATAATAATAATAATAATAACAATAATAATAATAATAACAATCAATTCAATTTTGTATTAGGTTGATGAAGTTACAAATTTTTTACCATTTCATTTCCTTGTTTTGTTTTTCTCTTTCTTTTCTTTTCCTTATTTTAAAAAAAAATCTCTGATTTTCAGGTTGTTTTTTTTTTATGAAAAAATGAAATATATTTTTTGTTGTTTTATTTCTATATTTAAAATTATGTTAAAGAAAAATAATCATAGGTCATTTTCTTGTCTCTTTTTGTTTTATACATTTCTTTCTTTCTTTCCTTCTTTATACATATCTTTGTTTGTTTGTTTGTTTCTTGCTTTTACTTATTTTCAGGTTTTTTATTTTTACCTTTTTACTGATTTCTTGGTTAATTTTGGGGCAATTTTGTTGAGTTGCAGCTTTCTTAAATGACTTTTTAAAAATCTTTTCTGATCTCATTTTAAATATTAATTATTTTAATTTATTTCAATTGTGTAGTTGTGCACTTTTTGTTTTTGTGTAATGCATTTTCCTCATCATGATTTAAAATGTGAGCTTGCTCTCAATGATCCATCGAGACTAAATTAAGATTGACTGACTGAAAGATTACAGTTGCTCATTGCCTTCTTCTGATATTTTTAAAAGAAATCAAAACAATTTGCTCAGGTTTTAAAGGGTTAAAGGCATTTTTGGGGAGTTTTTCCTGATCTGAATCGTGGGTGAAAGTACAGAAGGTGTCATATGCTGAGTGGATTGTGAAACCCCTTGAGGTGAACAGGCTTTATAAATGAAATTGACCTGACTCGAGGGAGTATGATTTATGACGCAAATAGCAGCAAGCCAGCACCGAGGTTTTTATAGCATCATAACTGCCGCCATGAGTCGTGTGTCGCAGCCATGGCTGCTGCAGCTGATAACTGCACTGATAAGAGGATCAAATCGGCAGCTGAACTACAACAACTGATTTTCCATCATTTTCACCTCACACTGTATCTTCGCCTTACGTCCCCTGTTTGAAACCCAGATTTAGAATTTAGGTTTGGAATGTTTTGGTGACTTTGCAGACAGCTGCTTTTTACATCATATGAATCTAATGTTATGTCATTTTAAAATGAAAACTATAGCACTGAATGCAACATGTCCCGTAGCATCTATCATGATAAAGCAACAACAATAAAAACAAAACAACAGTAGGTCACATCTGCTACACGACAGCAGGTTACATCAGCGCACTGCTCTGTAGAGGAAAGCACAGGCTTTATCAACATGTTTAATGTCACTGAGCCTTTTTACAATATTCCTCCATCAGACCATGTCAGCCAGACTGTAACTCATGCTTTCAACAAACATTTAAAAATGATGAAACCAAGGTAACTTCTCTGCCATTTCAGCTTTTGTTTGTATTTATTTATTACTAGATTACAAGAGCTTTTTTTGTTTTATACATTTCTAAGAAGATGGGCCACTCAGGTATAGCCACGACATTGTTCAAAGGCATATTATGATATTAGTTTTGATTAATCAAACCATGTTATGTTATACCCTGACTAATATTGAAATTTTGAGCAGATAATATTGATATTTAAGAGTTTAAATAACTCATTTCATTGTCCGTAACCGCTTGTCCTCACAAGGGTCGCCGGGGGGCTGGAGCCAATCTCAGCTGTAATTGGGCAGAAGGCGGGGTACACCCTGGACAGGTCGCCAGACTATCGCAGACAGACAACCGTTCACGCTCACAGTCACACCTAAGGGCAATTTAGAGTCACCAATCAACCTGACCTGTATGTCAAATAACTTCAAAATAGTATCTTGGCAAACATTAATTTGTTTATATAAACACATACCACAAACTAAGATTTTGAGGACTCCTCCTTCTCTGTCTTCTTAAAGAATTGTGACCAAGACATGTACTTAGCAAAACCTTTTTTTTTGTGTAAAAATCTATTTGTTGGTACTGTAATAAATAAAATAAAATGAAAAATAGAATTTTAAAAGGGACAGAACAGTCTTAGCGTAAATAAAGTATTATTTCATCAAAAGGATAAATAAATAATTAAATAATTACGAATAACAAAAAATGTGTATATATATATATATATATATATATATATATATATAGCTACATTTATAAGTATAATATTTATAAAATAATATTTAGCTACATTTTAAAATTAAAAATGTAGTTTTTTAGTTTTGACAAAACTATATCTTATATATACATAACATCAGCCTGGACTCACTGACCATTCAACCCCCTTCAAAAATTTTTTATTGGATTTAAATATTTATTTTTTTTATTTTTATTTTTTTTAAATCTATGTATTGTGTTGCGTAAACTGCTCTAGTAGTTAAATTTTACACCTGGATTAATAAAGTACTGTCTTCATCTATCTCTGAATTTATCTGTCACAGTGGTATATTTATGCATTTAGCTTACAGTCCCCTTTGGGCCTCCATAGAAGCCTAGTTTTTAGTCCCTTTCATTGACGGGCCTGTCACTGGTTACCTTGGGGGATTTCTTCTGTATTTGGCCCAAAGCTGTGACCAGCAGCGCAGAGGAGGGGCCCCTCATCCACCCAGCTATTGTTCACATGCAGCAGCTCACTGGGTGGCAGTTTGAGGAGGAAAGCGACCACCTTGGGCTAGCTAGACCTGTAACATTGCCACTGTTCTCTCAGATTAACACTTAACAGCCTGATGATAGTTTAATGCTGCACACAGGCAGCTCCACACATACACATGTATAATTCATAGAGTGAGCTGGAGAGACTGCAGCAGTTGTTTATGTATAGCATGTGGCTGCGCCGCAGTGTAAAACACTTACAGAAAGCGTGGCGGGACAATCTTTACTTTATGATGTAGTCTGTGGTAAAGATGGAGCTACCATGGGAATTTGGTCAGAGTTGCCATAAAAGAGACTGTCTTGTTCCACCCAGGTGTTAAAAAAGGTGTAATAACAGAGCATGGAGACCATGATTACAGTCTCCCCTCTTTGTGTATTCTCTGCATTTCATAAAGCTTTCAACAAACCTTTTCTAAATGCAGGTTCATCCATCGGGTGAAGGTCCTCTTCTGAACCAGTTCTCTCTCAACTGCAACACAAGAAGAGAAAAAGATTTCAGTCATCAGGAAACTCGAGCCGGCGTGGCCACAGAGCTCATCAGAGATGCAAGCAAGCATGAATCACCCCTCGCCAAAGGCGTATCACCATGGCAAAGACACAACATGGGACACACACACAAACACACACACACAGAATTGTAACACTGTTATCTTTCCATCTCTGACACTCACACATTAAACACTGTGACACAAAACTCCAGTTTCAGACTACTGTCAGTAGGCGGGTTTGCATTAACCCTCAAACTGCACAAATTGAAATTGCGAATATAAAATACACCCAATGGAAATGCGTAATTTCCAGAAAACTCCTATTTATTGCGTAAGTACATTGCATGAGGAGGTATTTCAGGTGATTCATGAAAGCCATATTTTGCAAAACTGCAATGGAAACACGTTTCTTGGCTTTTCTAGGTCATATGATGCTATGGCTATGCGCTTGTCAGTAGGAACTGGCTCCCTCATGATGCAGCAGGAGCTACAAGAGCTGTTATTGCATCACATAAATCTTCAAAAGTCGAGCGGATCATCTGGAAGTTTTGAATCCACAATTCCTCTGTGAAATTGTGGACTATCACCTCCCAGAAATCCCTCATACGTGGCCACTCCCATATGTATAAGGGGCTCGCCTTTCCATTATGGCTCCATAACACACCTAAGTGGCCTTGGATTGGAAAAAATTACGGCTAATGTGGTGGTTGCAATAGAAATAAAGCTGCTAATGATACTCAACTTAAGGCATGGGGGCCAAAATTCGGTGCTGGGTGCCCCCCAAATCATTTTCTGATTCACAATAAAAATAAAGTGATTCACACTGTAAATATGATTTACTACATCTATCCACTCCTGAATTGTGGGGGGTTCAGGAAGGAACCAACGCCTTATGAGGGCTTTTTTGCAGGCAGAGGTTAGGATACCAAACATATATTTATCAGAGCGCTTTGCCTGAAAATCACCATGTCCTAAGAAAAGTATGGAAAACTGCAAGCACAAGTTAATTTTGAGTATGTTTTTTAATGCTTTGTGAAATTCTATCCAGAAAGCTCTAATCACTGGACACTCCCAGAAAACATGCCAATGATTGGCTTTCTGAAACCCACACTGTCTCCAACATCTAGTGTCCCCTCCAGTAAAATGTGCCTTCTGCTTCGGAGTGACAAAAAACGTACAGAACAATTCCACCCAAACTCACGCCACACATGTGAGTAACTGCATGGAATTTACACACATACAGCCAGTCCTCATTTGATATTGAAAAGTTACCTTCTTTTTCCCACTTTTCTTTTATGCATTGTGTAGAGTGAGGTTTCATTATCATAAGGCCTTTATAAAGTTTAGAGATAGCATCTTTATTTGTGACATTTTTATAAGCATCACAAAATACTCTCAATATTGGATCATCAAAGTCTGTCTTATTTTTAATGTTTTCTATCGTTCTATCTATCTATCTTTTTCTGTTAGGGACTATAATGTTTTTATTCCCTTCGGGATCCAAGCCGTAAACCTATGATCCATTTTATTAGGCATGAACCCAGGATCGTAAGCACACCATTGAAGTATTTGTAATTTTTGATCAAGTTTATATTCTCCTTTTATCATATTACAGATTTGTAATTGGGCTTTCATCCACAGGTTTTTCAAATTATCAATATATCTTCCCAGACTTTGGTGAGCCAATACAGCATGGACAAGAGGATCATTCATTATAGATAGTTCAATGTCTTTCTGGGCCGTTCCTCCTTCCTCCTTTGAGAGTTCTACAGTTTTAAGTTTCACCCGGGTTTGTTTTACCCTGCAAGCTAAATCTAGAAATTATTTTATTCAATTCATTAAATTCTTTTGAAGGAACATCTACACAAAGTGCTTGAAATAGAAAGAGATATTGTGGAAGGACTTTCATTTTTAAAGAGTGAATTCTATGGCTAAGACCGAGGAAGGAAATGGAGTTCCATCTTTATATGTCATCTTTCATTTTTTTAAGAGAGGGGCATAATTTATCTTTTTTTTTGGTAACTGTATTCCCAAATATTTCTAGAGGTCTTATCCCAATTAAGACCGATTTCTCTCTAAGGTGTTTTGAGGGTGTATAATTAAAAGCCAAGATTTGTGTTTTTTGTACATTTAGTTTGTATCCTGTACATCTACTAAATTTTTCTGAAAGGTTTATTAATTCAGGGAATGACTTAACAGGGTTTTTTAAGAAGATCAAAATATCATCGGCGTATAGGGCCACCTTGTGGTCATCTCCATTTATGCCGATACCTTCGATGCTCCCTGTCTGCCTTATCCATTGTGCGAGGGGCTCTATATAGAGAGCAAACAGCAATGGTGAAATCGGACATCCCTGTTTCGTCCTGCGCTCTAAAATGACAGTATCTGAGAGGTATCCATTTATTTTTATCCGTTGGTTTGCTATATATCGTAATAATGCCTCTTACAAAGTTTTTGCGCATGCCAAATCTTTCAAGAACTTTATATTAAAAAAGGCCAGCTCACTGAATCAAAAGCTTTCTCAGCGTCTAGGCTGACTAAGGTGGCTTTGAAATCATTCCACTAAATGTGGTTTAGTATATGTAATGATAGTCTGATGTTATCATGTGTTTATCTTTTTGGGACAAACCCCGTCTGATCATTATGTATAAGCTGGGGGAGAATCTTTTCCAATCTTTTAGCTAGGATAGCAGTGTATAATTTGTAGTCAACATTCAGCACTGAAATTGGCCTGTGCGATCTGCATTCTAATTTGTCTTTTCCCTCTTTAGGGATAACTGAGATCACTGCCTCACTCCATGATGGGAGCATTTTAGCATCCTTTAAGGTTGTATTGCAAGCCTGAAGTAGGGTTGGTATTAACTCAAATTGAAAAACCTTATACCACTCAGTAGAAAAGCCGTCTGGGCCAGGTGATTTATTCACTTTCAATCTGGAGATGGCACTTTTTAGCTCTGCCTCAGTTATCGCTGCTGTTAATGTTTGATTTTTTTCCTCAGATAAGACAGGTAGGTTGAGAGAAGTAAGAAACTCATTAATTTGTTGCTCACCCTCTAAGTGGAGTTGCGTATACAAAAGCTTGTAGTACTTTTTAAATATTCTTTGTATTTCATCTTTTTTTACACTTTGTAGTTTTAGATTCTGGGTCACTTATTTTGTATATTGTGTTTTCCTCCTTTTGTTTTGGTAGCTTTCTGGCTAAAAGTCTTATAGATTTTGAGCCTAATTCGTAGTATTTCTGCTTTGTAAATATCATCTTTTTTTCAGTTTCCTGCGAGTAAAACATATTTATTTTATTCCTAATTTTCTTTATTTTTGTCAGTAGATCTGGTTTTTGTTCCCTTTTATACAGTGACTCAAGATCGTTTAATTCTTTATTAAGGTCTGTTAGTCTTGATTGTTTTTCTTTCTTTTGATGGGTGCAGTACGATATAATTTTCCCCCTGACAACCGCTTTCAAGGTATCCCATAATATGGCTGTATCAACCTCCTTCTTATCATTCTCTTCTAAATATGTTTTAATTTCCCTTCTCAGTTGAGTCAAATTCTGGGTTGCTGAGAATACTTGTATTTAGTCTCCACAACGTTTTACCCAGGTTGTCATTAATATATACAGTGCAAGAGAGAGGCGCATGGTCAGATAAATCAATATTTCCAATATCATAGCTCTGAATTTAAAAGCGATCCCTCTTTAACACAAAAAAATAATCTATTCTTGAATAAGTGTCATGGGGACATGAGTAAAAAGTATAATCCCAACCTGATGGGTAAGAGTCTCTCCAGAGATCTAATATGCCCAGTTCTGTAATTACAACATTAATTTTTCTATGCAGTGATGTAGCAGTTAAATTTTTTGATGAGTCTAGTTTTGGGTTAAGACGAACGTTCCACTCTCCCTCACATATGACAGTTCCTGTGGCCGCTATCATGAAATGAAACATTTTTCTATAAAAAACAAAATCACTTCCAGGAGGGGCATAAATGTTGCATAATGTTATCACAATACCGTCCATGTTTTCTTTATATATCTCTCGTCCTTGTCCGTTATCTCTGACAATTGTTCAAAAGATACCTTTTGTGATATTAATATTGCTACGCCTCTCCTACAGCCTGGTTTATAGGATGAGTAATATACCCTTGAAAATCCCGTTCTGTGTTCTGATGGGAGTGAGGTGTGTCTCTTGTAGGAATACAATCTGAGCATTTTCCCTTTTCATCTTTGACAGTATTTGACTTTGCTTAACTGGGTTTGAAATTCTTTTCACATTGAATGAAATGACTTTAAGTACCTGCCTATTGATTGACACAAATCAAATCTCCTATATATCTGTAGTGGCATCAAACTTGTACATTAAGAATATCTCTACTAGAGAACAAACATAGAACAAAGTCAGACAAAGAAAAGTTAACTTGTACAGCAAGTTATTATTATTTTTTTTTACAAATTGAAAATTTAAATTAAAAATGATTAGACAAAAATAGCTCGCTGAGGTTTACAAAGTAAAAATTTCTACCATGCTGACACTTTCTTTGCACCTTTTAATCAAATAATTTTATGGGCGTTCATTAAAATAAAACGTCGAAACAGATAATCAGCAAAATGCCATATATCGGCTCCAATAATCGACCAGATTGATAATCTACTGACCGCTATTATGAATAGCTAATGTTAGAGGGAAGGCTATGTGGCATTACCTCAGGTAGTCTTAAGACAACTGTCTGTTTTAAGAATCTTACTCTTCATCTATGTGCATACTCACATGGTTATAGGTTTAGTTCTTGTTCTTGGTGTGGACAGCTGTTTTGTGTCTGTGCACGACAGCATAAAATAACTAAATGATGCACTCACCAGTGAGTGTGACAGGGTAAAGGGAAGTTAGCATGGCAGTTTTTTACCAACTCAGTTTAGTTAATATACTATACAAGTAGTACATATTTTTCTTGAGTAATTATTGTTACACGTTGAAATAAGATGCTATTTCTTTCTGGATAGGGCGGAGGATTGCAGCATGTTTACTGTTGACTTCCTTGGAGAACTCCATTCATTTCTGTTGAGTCCTGAAGGAGCTTTACTCCGCTCAGTCCACAGTGACTCTGCAGCACAAGAGAACAGAAAGCAGACGTATATGGGGGGAATGGCAACTAGAAAGGGCGGGAGGAACTGTGAAGAGGTTACCATGGTAGCAACGTCAGCTGTTATTCATCTTTATGTCCAGTGTGGCTCACTGGAGGCACTGGGGCCAACTCTGCATTATCTACACACCATGGGTGAGGAGAGCTTTGGCTGCTCTGATGGTATTGATTGTTTGTTTGGAATCATGTTTGCTTCACTGAGGCCTGATGGGTAAAACAGGACACACAGATACAGGAGAGGAAGATATTTCTCCTAACCATGGGGGGGGGGGGTCAAGGTTGCAGAGTATATTGTCCTCTTGCTTGTGGAGCGGTGGCATGTGGAAGGCGCAGCCTCTGATTTGTTACTGTGTCCCGTTAATGGCGCAGCAGTGTGTCTCGTGCAGTGCTTCCTCACAGGGGAACACCCTGAGTACAGAGAATTTCCCCCACTGTTGTCAGACAATGCTGGAGTTGGGTTGGTATTCAAGAGGCGTAGCTGAGTCTTTAACGCATGAATGTTTGTCGAAGCAGACACAGGGAGGAGGAGGAGGAGGAGAGAGAGGACAGAGGAGAGAGAGGATGACAGAAACAGGAGAGATGAGGGAGACAGAATGAGAGACACAGCCTGGAAGAAGATGAGCAAGATGAGAGATGAAATGGACAGCACGTTCATGGACATTACTGAAATAATCATCGCTACAAACTAAAACACTATAAACTAAAGGGAAAAAAATTACCAGTTGTTGACGTTAGGTATTCACTAGGTGTGGACCGATATCAGTTATGAGCACTCAATGAGACCGATAACTGATGTTTGGAGTCAATATGCATTTACAATTAAAAAGAAAATCTTTCTGTCAATATTTAGAATTTGGAATATAACACTTCAACAAAAAACATTTTTATTGCCTTTAGCATTGTGGAAACAAAACTGAAACTTTCAACAAATACAGCAAGTTCCCTGAAACTTCTTTATAAAGTCAAGTGAAAATTCAAATAAATAAAAATGGCTTCCTGTAGTTTTACAAAGTAAGAGTTCCTCCCATGCTGACACATTCTTTGCACATTTACATTAATTCATTTTATTGGTGATAATTAAAATAAAATGCAGATACAGACAATGGGTAAAATGCCAAATATCGCCTCCAATAATCGGCCAGGTCAATAATCTGTCAACCCCTAGTATTCACTAATGCAGGCTTCAACAGATCACAGAATGATAAAACCACATAATTACACTGAATGATTTCAATTATAAACACTTATCGTGTAAACCATGCCAAATGAACAAGCTTTCAAGAAACATATTGACTCAACTTTGACTAATAGCAACAAGTTCTCTGCAACTCAAAGCACCACTGTTGCCAGTTTTTTATTAGGCTGAGGAGTGTGATCCCCCTATAATTGGAACACACCCTCCGGTCCCCCCTCTTAAAAAGAGGGACCAACACCCTGGTCTGCCAGTCCAGAGGCACTGCCCCCGATGTCCACGCAATGCTGCAGAGATGTGTCAACCAGAACAGCCCCACAACATCCAAGGCCTTAAGGAACCCTGGCTGGATCTCGTCCACCCCCAGGGCCCTGCCACCGAGGAGTTTTTTGACCACCTCGGCAACCTCAGCCCCAGAGATGGGAGAGTCCACACCCGAGTCCCCAGGCCCTGCTTCCTCACTGGAAGGCATGTCAGTGGGATTGAGTCTTGGGTCTTTGAAGCATTCCTTCTACCGATCCACAACGGCCTGAGTCAAGGTCAGCAACATCCCCACCATACACAAGTGTTGACAGAGCACTGCTTCCCCCTCCTGAGATGCTGGATGGTGGTCCAGAACCTCTTCGAAGCCGTCCATCCGAAGTCGTTCTCCATGGCCTCACTGAACTCCTCCTCCTCCTATGCCCAGGTTTTTGCCTCAGCAATCACTGTAGCTGCACTCTGCTTGGCCTGCTGGTACCTGTCTGCTGCCTCTGGAGTCCCACAGGCCAAGAAGGCCCAGAAGGACTCCTTCTTCAGCTTGACGGCACCCCTCACCACCAGTGTCCACCAACAGGTTCGGATGTTGCCGCCATGACAGGCAGTGACCACCTTACGGCCACAGCACCAATCGGCCGCTTCAACAACGGAGGCACAGAACATGGCCCATTTGGACTCAATGTCCCCAGCCTCCCTCGGGACATGGTTGAAGCTCTCCAGGAGGTGGGAGTTGAAGCTCCCTCTGACGGGAGACTCTGACAGATGTCTGTCTGCCCAGCAGATCCTCACAATGTATTTGGGTCTGCCGGGTCTGACCGGCATCCTCCCCACCATCGGAGCCAACTCAACACCAGGTGGTTACTCAAGTGCGCATATGGACACCCTTATGCTTGAACATGGTGTTTGTTATGGACAATCTGTGGCGAGCACAGAAGTCCAATAACAAAACACCACTCGGGTTCAGATCGGGGGGTTATTGGTTATGAATAAAATCTCACAAAAAGATGCATGGGAACCTGGGATGTTCTTGTACTTTTTACTAATTTTTTGATATTTTTTAAATAATTTCTCCTTTTGTTGCTTATTGCCTTCTTCCCATGTTTTTGAAAGAAATCAAGCCAATTCGCTCAAGTTTCAAAGACTAATGAACAGTTAGTGAAAGAGTCTCTATCCTCTTTAGGGATAGGTATCATGGGAAAGGTTTCAATGCTAGTGCTGATAGGATCCTACTGCGAGCTGCATTCTGGGATGGGGAGCGGTCATGTTCTTTTCTAAGTGAAAAAATGCCAGAGCCAGTAACAAAGTGTGGTAGAAACTGAGGTACAACTGGCTTGAACAGGAAACCCTGTATGAGACCAGATCCAACAGTGCAGTGACTCGTAAAATGACTACTTTCTTGGCCACTTGCATGAAATAAATCAGCAGATCTTACAATATGGCAACTCATAAGGACACACTGTGAGTGAGTCCGGATATGGTGACCTAATCTTTCACAAAAGCCTCAAACACATACACCACTGACGACGGAGTGCACTCAGTGGTCCCTCCTCAACAGAAACCAGAACTCCGCTTTGGATCCTAAACCTGGAAAAATGACATCAGCTGACGACATCGCTTTAACTGCACATTCTAGGCCACTCTTAAAGTTATTGACAGTTTTACCTCTGAGTCTGACTACGTTTCCCCACAGTCAATAATTACATAATATCTCACAAAATGTTTTTTGTTCATGTTATATGGAAAATGGCAGCGTTGCAATACAGTGCCTATATGTGCTGCAGTGAATCTGTGATCACCACTTCTTAAGCTGGACATACAGTGGAAGAACAAAACTAACTCTGTATTATGTAGGCAAAGTGAAAGTCAAACATTCATTTTCTTAATTTTCCTTCCTCCTACTTTTGCTTGATTTTACAGTTATATACATTTGCCAACTCTAATGAATGTCCAACAAAAGAATAAAAATCAGAGTGTGATTGCACAAAAAACTTAAGATTTCATTAAAGTCTGAATTAGGGTTTCCTTAAAATAAAATCAATTGCCCGATATCCGATATGCTGATATAAAACAACTCATTTGGCTACCATAATCACAATAATCGATAATCAATATATCGTGATAATGTTGAAATGTGCTGGAATGCTGGAAATGTGAGCCACAGAATGAGTAGCGCTTAAGTAAGCCCCCAGGAAGTGCGCCACGCTTTGATGTAAAATTTACATAGTGGCCGAAAGTGGAATTACACCGTCATGTGATGCACACTAGCCCAGAAAGACTTCTCCCCATTTGCTTAACATTGGGAAAGAGATGTCGTAAAATCACTGGATAATTTTTTTTTTGAGACATATTGACTTTTCAGAAAACATTTTTAAATAACCATTATTTAAAACATTAAGTCCTAAAGATGTAAAAATGTGCCATGGGACTCCACCGCGTGCACAAGTCCATGACACAACACAGGCCTGGTGCCGGCCCTAGTAATGGATATTTTAGAATCATAATTCATCATGTTTACCATCTTACAACACATCCATACACTGTTGGCTGTAAAAGATCTGTGCCAGAGGTGAGGGCAAGAGATATCCTGCTTGTGGGAGACAGTGCTATCAGTGCTGTAAACAATGACAGGATCATCACATGCAGCTATCCAAGTGCTGAGGTCAGTGACATAACTGGACTTCTCTCCCAGAAGCTGTCAAACCACCCTGGAATCAAACAGGTCATCGTGCATGTGGGAGCCGCTGACACCAGGAGAGGATAATCTGTTTTAAAAAAAGATTTCTTAGAACTTTTTAACAGACTTGACAAGCTGAAAGTTCAGTCATTCATCAGTGGGCCTCTCCAAACGACTGACAGAGGGATCACAATTTCTTTTCTTATATATATATATATATATATATATGTATATATATATATGTATGTATGTATATATATATATATATATATATATATATATATATATATATATATATATATATATATATATATATGTATATGTATGCACTTATAATTTCTATGCATATATATAACATATATATAAGTATATTTACTCAAAGTTGAGCTGTGTAGTAATACACAGGGCAATGTTACAAGGCACCACCATTTATTATATTTTTGTGGGCACAACACATTATGATTCTGTAAATTTCATTTTTCCAGTCGTGATTACAATATGATTCCCTGATAAGTTGTATGTATATTTGTGTGTGTGTGTGTGTGTGTGTGTGTGTGTGTGTGCGTGTGTGTATATACCATACCAGATACCATGCCATTATATGATTATCACGTGAATATTAAAACCAACAGCACCGCTGTCCTTATACCGCTGATTAGCTCCTGTTGCTAATAAGCTAAGCTACTATGAGAAGAATCCTCGTGGACGAGCACTGTTCGCTTAGAGCAGTCGGGCCATCTGTGTGAGCGAGCCAGTGAGTCAGAGTCAGTGCTCGGGTACAGTCGGTCGCACTTGGCCACGCTCGGCTGTTGTTAATCATGCATGCTCTACGGGCCAGTAGATCCGGGTATTTTACACTTTTCTAAACCCGGAAAAAGAGCTTTCTCTGCTTCATGCCAAGCCCCCAGGAAGTGCAGCATGCGTTGATGCAAAATTTACATAGTGGCCGAAAGTGGAATAACAGCATTTGAGTCGGTCATGTGATGCACACTGGCCCAGAAAGACTTTCCCCCATTTGCTAACATGAGGAAAGAGACGTCTGTAAATCAGTAAATAATTCTCTCATCAAAAACCTTATGGGATTTTTGAGTGGGATTTTCGAATATTGCCAAAAAGAAGCTCTGGGACGAACACAAGTTTATGATACTTACACGTTAGTTCAGCATGATATCCCTATCCCTGTCTGGATGTAAATTTGTACATTACTTACCTGTACATTAAATTTTTTAGGCCGCCATTCAAACTAGCGAGGCACAAATCCGGAGGTCGGTCGCTCCGCCGGCAGGAGTTAACCACTTGGCCGTACTCAGCCGCGCTCGGCAGCACTCGGCTGCACTCAGCCGCCCTCGGCTGCGTTTGGCCGCGCTCAGCTGCCGTTAATCTCTAAAATGCTGCTCACACTACCACTTTTCAAGGCACTATACGTGAATGTATCACATTAACAACCTAATAATATACAATCATTTATGACAAAATGACTTTTAATACTTAAAGTACATTTTGCTTTTACATCTTGTACTGAAGTAGTTTGAATACAAATAACCTACATGTAATGACATATTTTTAGATTGTTGTACTTGTTCTTTTACTCTCAAGAGTACTCCCTTCAGCACAGAGGATCAACAGCGTTCTCCTGAAAAACATTGATGTTTGATGACCATGGTGGAGAGAGATAACATCAAACAGTGTGTCTACACAGGAGGCCTCACACTACCCGAGGCATATTTCTGTGCTGTTTTACACTGTTCTCTCAGCATAATTACAGTGATTATGTGTTAGGCTCTGAGAGCTGCCAAAACCAGGGTGACCTACACTCAACACTGTGCCTGTAGGCATCCTTTGTAGACCTAGATGAAGCACTAGCTGCTCTGATAACTTGCTGCTCACGCGACACCTCCTGTGCTGCCACAGTTTAATATCCGAAATCTTCCATTTATGTTTAAACAGATGTACTAAAAATAATAATGTATAAAAAACAGTGTTGCTGCTAATCACTGGTATATCCCAGGCTGTAATAAAAAAATAAATAGTCTACTTAGCATGTAGTATATTGAAAAAAAAGTGTTTTTTGTTTTGTTTGGGTTTTTGTTCATCCAAAAACATGAATCAAGAAACAATCAAGAATCAAAAAAAACGATTGTCTATCACATAGTGACAGAAAATCATCTTTGGTTCCAACATAGTGGCATCCTGACAAAACCTGGGATTTAAAGGGTTAAAGTTCTGAAAATCTATGAAAATTTGATATTTATGATTAAGATTGATGGTTAAAAAAAAAAAAAAAAACCTCAACGATTGAAAACAAAAAAAAAGTGTAATATTTTTTAAAGCCTGATTTTGAAAAGCGCATTTTATGCACAGAGTGGTACGAGTGTGTGTAATATTAAAGCAGATCCCAAGGGTTACATTTATCTGGGTTATGTTGCCCATTATGATGGTTGTAATAAGCTCTACAGTGTGGTTTGGCTCTCAGCCAATGACTGGATGTTCAAACACAACAGATTAACTCCACTAATGATATTGTGAGTGAGAGGTGAGCCTGCTAGAAGTCAGTATTTCCCTGCTGTGCACCATTTGTTTAAAAAAAAAAAACAAATGGTTATGAGGCTCTAACAAAAGTTCAGTCAGGAGGACTATACATTTGCATGTTTAGGTCTGTCATTTATTTCTCATGCCACCTGCCAGATGATCACAGGCAACCAATGACACAGCAACCAATGACACAGCAACACACCTTCTGTGTTAGCCTGTCTAACTGCCTCTGGTTGTCAAAATTGTTCTCTTTCTGCCTGTTGTTCTTCAATGCTGCAGTTAATTACTGCCTAGTCATCACATTCTTAAATTCCTCTGTGAAATCGTGGACTATCACCACCCAGAAATCTCTCATATGTGACCACTCCCAAGTATACAGGGCTCGCCTTTCCATTGTGGCTCCATAACACACCTACGTGGCCTTGGATTGTAAATAACAGCTAGTGTGGTGGCTGCAATAGAAATAAAGCTGCTAATGTTTTGAACATCCATCACCATGCTTCTTGGAATGTTATAACCAGAGGAGAAGTCGCAGAACATCAGTGGAAAAGTAGTCACCTCGCAATTGTGTTTTATTGACATTTACAAAACATTGTTGAATTTTTGCACAAATCTGTAACAGAAACCTTCTTTAATTTGGCATTCAGACATATTGGGTTTGATGTGGGAAGTTGACTGAAGCGTCTGAATCAATTTATTATTTGATTACAGGTTACAAACATTAAAAAGCTGATGGATTCCTCCCAACTCTAGGCTCTAACTGGTCTTTTCTCTTGCCATGCAAATACAGGCTCAGCTGAGTATACTGAATTCACCAGTACAAGTTTAGCATGACAACTCTTTTATTACATTTCTGGGTGGAGGGGAGGACACAAAGGCACAGAGCAAATATAATTAAGTGGCAATTAGCTCTGGAGGCAATAAATGAACACACATCTGTAAAAGGGAAAAACTAGACGGGCAATGAGTGAGTCTTTTGTGTGGCTTTGTGGCGTCAGAGTCAGTGTCTGCCTAATGAATCCAGACCAAAGTGCACGAGTTAATTTGTCTTGTTTGACCTCAGAGGATTAATGGATATCAAAGACTCACTGTATGCATTTTATTCTCCAGTATACTTCTGTAGCTCAGGGTTGACTGAGGCTATATAGTATATATGGGTTAGGCTTGATTTAACTCTTTGAAACTGGGATCAATATCAGTTTTGTTGTGCTGTTGCCTTTTACAAGCTAACTGACCCTTTAAAATCAGAACAAATTGGTTTGATTTCTTTCAAAAACGTGGAAGAAAGTGATGACCAACTGCAAAAGAAATGTCCCACAAATTGCAAGAAACTACAAAAAGGTGATACCAAAATTAACTAAAACTTGGTTTTAAAAAGAGGGGAGGATTATTAAAAATATATCCAAACAATAGGAAAAATATATTTTATATTGATTTAAATAATTTTATATTTAAAATTATTCAATAATATAATAAAATATATAAAATAAAAATGTTTTCAGCACTTTTTCTAGTGCATCTTAATTTTTTACCTCTTTTTTTCTACTTACTTTCAGGTGATTCCCTTGGAACTTTTTTAGTAATTTTTTTAATTTGTTACTTTATTTGTTTTGGGGGGGTATGCCTAGTTAAGTTGCCCCTTGCCTTCTCCCCATGTTTTTGAAATAACTTAATACTTAGGACAAGATCACGTCCACCGTGACAGCCTGAAATCCACAAAATTCTTTTCAGATTCTTTTCCCCTGCTTTCAGTCCAGTGTCTGAATGAAATTACATAAGGAAGCGGAGGACAGTCTTTCTTGTGCCACAGTGTCTCACTGAGAGCGACCTAGCTCAGGGCTCTGTCTACCCGGGTGCCAATTAGAGCCACAGAGGCGACTTCTTCCACTCAGAGAAGGGAAAAAAAAAACACTAAAAAGGAACGCCTGCAGATGTTCTGGAACCACCTACGCAAAACCCCAGCTCACTTTGAACACAGACTGCAGAGATGAAAGACAGCGAGTGATAGATGTCCCCTGATTGTTTGGTATGGGAGGCCCTTTGTGCCACTGCCACATCGTCATCAGACGGGGAGCACGACTGTGAGTGTGTGTCTGGATGTAGCCAGAGGTAACAGTTAGAGTATGAAAAATACAGGAAAGTTCTTTTATTGAAATATTCATGGAGCTGTGACAGGGGCATCCCTTCACTGCGCTGCCTCATCATCCAGAGGTATTACATAACGGCAGAGTTCACTGACAGGCTCTTTCTCCTCTCGTCTTTGGAGAGAAATCATCAGCTTACTCGTTTGTCATCACTGTTCACAATGCAAACAATGCACAGGCTGTGCTGAGGCTTTTTGAGTCTTTTTGAAATCATTAGAACTGTCAAATTTATTTTTTGTTGTTTTTTTTTGGCTTTTGCCTTTTTATTTAGACAGAGAGAGAGAGAGAGGGGATAACATGCAGAAAAGAGCCACAGGTCAAACCAGTGGCTTCTGCTGCCAGGACATAACCTCTCCACATGCCTAAGACAAGCCATCAGGAAGTGCGCCAGGTGTTGATGCAAAATTTACATAGTGGCCGAAAGTGGATTACACCATTCAGGTGAGTCACGTGATAACCTCTGGCCCAGAAGGACTTTTACCCATGGACATACATCGGGAAAGAGACATCTGTAAATCAGTTAATAATTTTTTGTGAGCATCAAAACCCCCGTGAAACATCTTCTATCCATGTCTAGATGTAAACCATCCAGTTCGATATCATTTGGAAAGTCTAAAAGAGCCGGAACATTGAATTTTTTAGACCGCCATTCAAGCTAGCCAAGGCGCTGGAAGTCGGTCGCTCCGCCGGCAGAAGTTACCAGCTTGGGCACACTTGCCAGCTCGGCCGCATTCGGCTGCCATTAATCTCTACATGCTCTTATGGGCCAGTAGATCCGGGTATTTTATACATTTCTAAACCCGGAAAAAAAGCTTTTTCTGATTCATGCACAACTGAGCAGCTCTCATAGGAATGAACGAGGCCCCGCCCCCACGGCTGTATCCAGATTTCACTATAATACATCCATGGTCTAACAGGGGAGCTATTGGGCACCCCAGAAATTCAATAGTTGATCAGATTGATCAATTTTAATCCCATATTTTCAATTCCATTGTTTTGCATTATAAAATAGTTATGAAGTCCATATTGACAAGTTGAAGCAAATATCACCAGATTGTCTTGATTAGAATACAAATGACAAAAACTGCATGGAAGAGCAATAGGTTGGCTTTTCTGTAAAGGGGAGACTCATGAGAACCCGCAGAACTCATTTTCATTCAGATATCTTGAGGTCAGAGGTCGAGAGACCCCTGTGAAATGGCCATGCCATGTTTCCATCGCCAAAATTTAGCCTAATGTGGAACACTAGCATAACATGAACCCCTGGATTTCTTAGGTATTTTAGTTTTAAATGATACCTGCATCATCACTCAAGCTTTCAAGTCCGGGTAAAGTGAATTCAGAGATTTGTTTCAAAAGACATCATAAATGTTGGAAACTGATTGTTGAAAACACGTTACAAAGACCCTTTACTAGGTAGTGCTGAATTGTGGAGTGAGACAGTTGACTGTTTAAAGATTTTTTGACAATGTAGCAGTATAAAAATGAGAAACATAACTGGCATAGTCCCGCGATTGGGCGTGCCCGCCCTAGTGGACACACCCCTAGCGTTTCAGATCAGAGAATACTGTGCATTTTTTCATGATTCTGAGACCTTCTTTTACATACTTGGCAATTTTTTCATTCAAATTTGGTCAGGTGTTCAACAATACATATTTCTGTGATGTGACAAACGCAGAACACATTTTAATTACCACTTCACCCTGATTTTAAAACTCAGCCTGGTGCAGCCTCTTTAAAACAGGAACGTCAGCTGACATTTAATGCAATAATAATAATTAAAAAAAAAAAACACGTTATGTTAAGAACTTAATTGCATCATGCTTTACAGAATAACTGAGCACTGAGGAGACAAAAAGACTCTGGATGGTTAATCAATCATCAAGACTTCCAAACAAAACCAACTTGGGCAAAGGTGTGTGGTCACTGATGCTGGCACATGACTAAAATCACATTCACCTGTTAAAGAGGTTAATAGAACCATAAAGAAACAATTTTACTGGAAAATGTCTACAACTGATTGGATGGAATGGAAACTGAAAGATAAGCTCTACCTATCACCATCTGTGCAGCTGAGGCTACTCACCACGCTTATCTGTAGGAAAGGGTTAATAAGTCATGGGGTGAGAGGAGAAAACCAAATAAAAAGTTAAGGTTAAAACGCAGAATGGGGAAGAATTGGAAATTTCACAGAACATTTACTTCACATACACAAGGCGTGTGAGTTGTCCTGATTCGAGTATTCCAAAGAGTCTCAGTAATGGTGTGTGCTCGCCACACAAAATCCAACAGGTTCTAAATGAACCAGCAGTTTATCCAGGTTATCTAAACTACCTCACTGCTTCAGATAACATAACACAACTAACATACATTTCTGCACCTGTCTTCCTGAGCAATGTTACCACTTTTCCAGATTTCAGCTTTTAACTTGGTGGGTAGTGTTTTTTTCTTAATAAATGGAAATTAGGGTTGTTACATCTAAACGTTTAAACGCTAACATTAAGAAAATCCTTAAACTTTAAGAAAAATTGCCAAGCATTTAAACGTTAATTTTTTTTTTAAAAAAAAGTTTTTTACATCATAATGTGCAAAAAACGAACAAACTTACACAAGCTGACCACAGCAGCGACGCAGCTTCTGTGGACAAAAAAAATAAAGCAGAAGACAGGGGAGCAAGAAGATGTTCTGCAAGTGCTCCTAGTCGCTGCACCAGCCTCTTCGGTGGTTTGGGATAGGGACTGTTTGTCATTTATGAGGGGGAAGGGGTGCTGCAAAAGTGGCTCAGGCATTTGTTTTAAAAACATTGAGCATTGAGGAGGGACTTGTGTTTTTAATTTTGGCTTAGGGTGAGGGACATACAGCATCAAAATGTAGCATTTTATATTTATTTTAAATAAAAAGTCACACCAATGCCACCTCCTCCTCCTTCATTCCCACAACACTAAGCTAAGTGATGTCCTGCTTTGGACGGGGTCGCAGCAAAACATATTTAAGCCACTTAAAAATTTTTTTAAAAATCACTATCAGTTAAAGTGCTGTATATATTTGAATATTGTCTCCTCTTTAGCTTCAACAGCAGGTGATGGAGGCAGCGGCTGAGCAGCAGCTGCACTCTTCAGTGGACTAAAAAGTAAAAATGTTTTTCTCACATTTAGTGATAGGCTAGTGTTTTTGATAAAACATCTTCAAATCACTAAGACATACAGTATATGGCATTACAAGTGAGCAGTACAATCTATACAGACATTTCTTGTTCCACAGCTCCCTTGCTTCATAAAGAAAAGTGATGGATTTTATATTTATTCATTTTCAATCAGATTTACGTGGATGCATAATGAGACTAGGGGTCAACAGATTATCAGCCCCGCCAACTTTGCTAAAGGCATTTAAACAAAGTTTTGTGTTGGAGTTTGTTATATTCCAAATTCTAAATTTGGCAAAAAAAGGATGATTAGTAACTTGGTAAGAAATGCATATTGGTTCCAAATATGAATTATAGGTCTCATTAAGCACTATTATTGGCATTAGTATCGGCCCTGAAAAACCAATATCAGATGACCTCTAAATGAGACACTCACCTTTTGATATCAGATGTTTTTTTTTCTATTTCAAGTGAAGTTTCCAGTGGATTTAAAAAAAATTACAAATATGTTTGTGCATGATGTCAACTACAGGTCTTCAAAAACTCATGGATGTCTCACTAAAACTGGACTTCCTGGATCTTATATGTCATCATCTACATGTATTGTGCCTTAAATGACTTGCGAACATCAACGCCGCCCCTTGTGTTTCATGACTTGGGGTTAAATTGAGTCAGAATGTGTCTTGGAAGAAGTGTGTGGAGGGTTGATGGAGCTGGAAACGGCCCAGATATGAGGTAAAGAGAGAATTTTGCACAGAAAAGAACATACATATAGTCATCAAAGTCCTCCTGAATCTTTATAACTGCAAAACAGAAATGTGGTATTTCTTTGTAATCTAGTCAGCATGTTTGTTTAACCACTAGTCAATGACCTGAGCCAAGTGCCTGTCCTCATGTCATTGCCCCTGGACCACACACTGTCTGCACTGAAACTCAGTCAGCCTTGTTTTTCTCCAAAGCACCGACGCTCTATTATCAGTACACGCTGCTCAGGCCTTGAAAAGGACAATAAATACCTAAATTTAACTCTTACAAAGTAATTGCTTTTCTGCACGCAGAAACACTGCCGCTTTATTGTTTAGGAGAGCAGCAGCTACAAGAAGCAGACTAAATATCAGATAAAAGCTTCTGTTAGGACAGAGTATGCTCTCAGAGTGGCTTTGATAATTACTTCAGAATAATGTAATGCTTTATGGTGTTCCATTAGTGTGGGTGGACTGAAACCATCACCACATGCAATTTAACACTTTAGTTTAACCTTACATAACATTTATGGACGTCTCCATTGACACATCAGAGACTAGTTTACATATTAGATAATACTGCTTCAGGGAGACCACTTATATCACTGTTTCTCAAATGGGGGTACGCGTACCCCTGGGGTTACCGGGAGGTACTCCAGTGGAAACGTGAGATTTTCAAAAAATAGCAGTTATACATAACTCCTAAAAAATAATATTACAAAAAGTTCAGTAAAATATATATCTAAGTTCATAAACTGAATTTTACACTCAATACTCAATTTCAAAATCCTTAAACAAACATCCTGCCCAAATCAGGATAGTGTGACCCAACCTGTCAAATACCTGTCAATCAATTACTTGCCGCCATCAAGGCACAAACAATGGAGTCAGGGTTAAAGTGTAGCAGCAATGCTGCTGAAAACACGGAGACAAGTGACAAAGAAGTCGATATCAGAACCAACGCAATACCATAAATGTGCAGAAGATTATGTTTTAATGAGAATTATGTCCACAAGTTGCAACCCCAAATTTGAAAGTGTTTTTCAGTTACAATGTTGTTTAATAAATCAGACACTGATGACACAGCGCACCTATTTTTTTTTCTACTAAAAATGTTTTGCGCTTGTCAGGGGGTACTTGAAAAATTATTTTAAAGGGGGTACACACCAGAAAAAAGTTTGAGAACCACTGACTTATATGTTAACAGTCAGAGTGCATTTACATAAAATATTGTGCAGAGATGAGTGACACACAGACACCTGAAAATGTGGATGTCTGTTTCCAAATTGTGGCTCATGAGAGGTAAAAACAACAGCATACGACCCCGAAAAAGACGATTTAAGGGTTAATGCAAAAATGTATACAAATCATGAGATTGTGCAACAAAGTAACTGTTTCCACACTGGTTTTTATTAGGGGTGATAACAATTTATCATTGATTGATTAGTCGGTCATTAAAAATTTAATCGAACATGTCAAAACAAAAATATATGAAATATGTTGCTGTGAGCTTTGATTGGGGATAAAATGCGCTTGGTATTGTCTAAACTAGACAACGTTTTTATGTTGTTTTTTCAAATAACAATATGTTAATCAATCATTAATTTTACTGAGTAATCAATTAAGGAAAGTGCTGACAATTTGCATCCCTAGTTTCTACCAGGCAACAACAGCCATAGCTGAAAGCTAAAGCCTGCAGTTTCATGGCCAACTAATGGCTTCAAATAACCCAGACTGACTCCTCTCAACTTCTTTCTCAAAACAATATGAAACTATATGACTATATTAACTATATGAAAAACATGCACCCACATTCACATGACAACAGCGTTTTTGGGAGGGCACTAGGAAGTAGTTCAGGCTCTGATGCAAATTTTACATAGTGGCCACAAGTGGAATTACACCGTCAGGGTCGATCATGTGATGCACAATGGCCCAGAAAACTTTTCCCCAATGACATACATCAGGAAAGAGATGTCTGTAAATAAGTAAAAAGAAATTTTATGAGGATCATAAAACTGCTCATTACACTATCTAGATTTAAGTCATCCAGTTCGATAACATTTGGAAAAGTCTGATAGAGCCGCAAGATAACATTTTTTAGGCCGCCATACAAGCCAGCAAAGTGCTAAATGGGAAGTCAGGTGCTCTGCCGGCAGAAGTTATCCGCTCAGACACACCCAGCTCCCGGAAGTCTCTAGTGCGTATGCCTCATGAGCCACTTGATCTGAGTATTTTATACCCCAAAAAAAGCTTTTTCTGCTTCATGCGCCAATGAGCAGCTCTCATGGGGGTGAACAAGGCCCCGCCTCCATCGCTGTATCCAGACTTTCTTTAATACATCCATGGTTTTGGGGGGCCTTAAAATGCAAACTTCTGAAACCGAGTTCCAGAGTTTAATCTTTTGAAAATGCAATGGTGACGTCACAGCTTCACACTTGCAGGTGTTGTTCTTCTATGGTGTGTCATTACGAAGTTACACCACCAACTACTAGCCTGGCATGCATACTACAGAGTTTTGGGGGATCCATGTACACGAGGATCATTCTAACAATGTTATCATGTGAAAGCTGATTTTTTAAAACACAAAGGAAAGATTTTTCTGTTTTTAGTAGGGCTGTTCTCGTCTAAACGTGGCCTAAGGTGAAGGCTGCTCATTTGTTTCTCTTCAGCTGCACCCAGGCTCACCCTCCTTCCCAAAATATGGATTTCTGGTACCCACGGATGATGTAACTGACTCTACATTCCCACAGCCTCTGATTAGGCAAAGAAAATAAAGTGTGGTCGTATCCTCAGATGATGGATATGATGGTGTGTGTTTACAGTGGAATACAAAGATCTTCTGAGCTCCTTCTACTTGACTGCAGACACGGCACACTTAACAGACAACACAAAGCCATAATAGCTGTTTGATCCCTCACATTAAATCACAGAGACCGCCTCTGAGAAACCTCCTGTCTCAACTGTTTTCCTGACTGAACCAAGAGCTCAGCACAACACACGCCGGCTGATGTCATTGTGCATCAAACAGCCATCCACATTCCAGCAGATTACACAGAGCAGCAGCTCATCAAAGGAAGTTTATAGGTACGATTGAACTGATAAGCTCACAGAACACCTGAGGGTGGGCAGCAACAGTTTGAGGGCCAGAAACGAAAAGCAACCGGCCCAAAAACCATGGGTGGGGCTGTTGATTTGCGTGGAAAAATAAATGTGTTTTCAGCCAGTGCTCAAAGGTAAACTGAGCATTATCTGTGCACTTTTAACTTCCTTTGAATGACAGAAAAACATAAGCAATGATAGCATAAAAGCTTTTCTGACCGCAAGGGAAAACAAACATGAGGGAAGAGAGAGAGAGTTACAGCAGCTCAGGTTGAATCGCCGGAAAATTGAAAAGCAATCCCTGGTGGGTGGGTGTTTTTCTGCACTGCTGATACCTGCTCAGTCAACGCCCCCAAGGGCCGCGGGTCAACCAAGAGCATGGCCTCTTAGAAACAGTGCGTGGTAAAGCACATGGCTCCCTGTCATCACTGCTGTTAACCCTGTGGAGGCAGCTCCAGTGTAGAGTTACTGTGCCACCTCTTTGACCAAGCAGTGGAACCACCTGCAGCTCATAAAAACCAGCCTTCCAGACCAATCATAGACTGGAGACAAAGAGCGAGCTAACCCCGGCTTACATCACCACCGCTTGAGGTTTATCTCACAATATAACCACTGACCTTTTAAAAAAGAGAGTGGGTATTTTTAGAGGGGGGGGGGTGGTCTTTATAAAAGGAGCACTTCTTTGACTTGTTTCAGAGCACTTCTAAAGGATTTACAGGTAACTGCTTGGTGAGGATAGTGGGAGTAAGTCCGCAGGAATTTACGACACAATGCACTCGAACAGAAAAAAGATACTCTATTAAAATAGCTGAAATATTTGCTCCCATTAAATCCTAATGGTAAAGGTGTGTATACTTGAAAGGATGTTCAGAGATGTCACAACTTGTTTGTATTAAGACTTAAGATTTCATTTCTAGAGCTGAGCGATATGGTTTTAAAATAATATCATGAATATCTTAAGGCTATATATTGCGATACTTATTCACTGTGAGCAAACAACAAACTAACAGCTCACCAGTTCATATATTACTAATATTTGCAAGTCGCACCGGTGCTCCGTGGTTGCAAAATGTGACTATATATTCGCGATTGGACCCAATGTTCAAGATAAAGTCCTCTTATATATTGCAAGTGAAACAAGCCACAAAACCTCAAGTTTATTCAATATACCACCCACCCCTTGCAACCTCTAAACCTATTATTTTTTATAATCATCTGTAATAATCAATATATCATTTAGTTTTTGAAATTTTTAGAAGCATTTTAAAAACTACAATCAATGCCTTGCAATTGTGTGCCTCCCCAGACCAGTCAGGTTGCAGTTACAGTTGACATCAATGTCTGTCCAGACTCGTTTGTAGTCATGGCAGCAGACAATGCTACAGTTTCTGTAAAGTAGCTACATATTCTAAAATGTGGAAACAAATTTTCAGTTGCCAAAAACATTATTTGTGAGGTCTTAGTGACCTTGATGTTAGACCACCAAATTCTAATCAGTTCATCATTGAGTCCAGGTGGATGTTTGTGCCAAATCTGAGGAAATTGACTCTAGGCGTTCTCAAGAGATTTATGAAAATAAGACAGACACAAGGTCACAGTGGTGTTGACTTTTGACCACCAAAATCAAATACATTTATTGTTTTGTCAAAGTGGACATTTGTGCCAAATTTGAAGAACTTCTCGCAATGCTTTCTTAAGAATACCGTGTTCACAACAACTGGATGGACGGCTATGGCTCCTGCCAATGCAGATGCATAAAAAAGGCATTCAAAATTGCTAACAGTCTATGATTAGTCATGACAGTCAAAATCCCTGGGAAACAGGACTAGATTTTGGTATTGGAAGCTTTCTGGTTTCTGTTTGTAGTCTAATGTTGACCATTTATGTTTGAGCAGGCTTTGATTGCATGCAGGTGGAACATTTTGGCTGAAATGTAATATCAGAATCAATCAGCGATTGTCTAAAGATGACATACTTTATATTCACATTTTTTTGTTTGTTTTTTTAAAACATATCTTCACTCATATGCAGATAAGTACATATACTGTCTTTGAGTCATGACAAATGATCAATATGAATATGGCATTTCCCTTAGTATTGGCAGACAAAATCTGAGGGACTCAGATTGGGACTGGGGCCAAAAACATATCTATCAACGATGTAGACATTATCTGTGAAATGTGTAAAGGTCGATATTTTTCAATAAGAACCGCAATAATAACCTTTTACCTCATCTAGTGTTCCCCTTTAATTGCTTTAAGGGTTGTTAAAATAATCTTATTCCAGTCTGTCTGACCTTTTAATAGCAGTCTGTGAGTTTAGTACCTACTTACATCAGGTAACAGTAAGATTAACATCATGAGGGTTTCTGTCAGCTGTAGTCTGTGATTTTGAGAGAGAGAGAACTTTATTTATCCCAAAAGGGCAATTCTGTTTTGGATCTTCTCCAGCTCCATTCAGCCCTTACTGATGTTGAGAGATCATTTAAGGTGGATGCGTGTATCTGATATACAGCGTCCTACTTAGCTGCCCTCTAAATTCAGTGACTTACAGTGACAAATACACTGCGTAACCGAGATGAAAGCACATAAAAGCTCGCAGATGTTTGTCATAGTTATGAAAATGGACGGATCATTGCTTTACTTTATTTCAGAGGCAGCATACCTGTTCAATACTGAACTCAGAGAGTTCAGAGCGTTTATTGTCCCTCAGAGGAAATTTGATCTGCAGTTGGTGGTACAAACAATTTAAAAATACAATAAAAAGGCACATAGAACATTACAGACAACAAACTTGATGAAAAGCGGTCCCAATCAACTGTAAAATTCTAAGTAAAAGTGTCAATAAAAGTCATCTAAAAGTGTCAATAAAAGGAGTAAGCTTGGTCAACCAATGAAAATTGTAAATAAAATTTAGAAATGTCAATAAAAGGAGTGATCTAAGGAGGACTCCTGACAACACAGAGACGATTAAACAGGACAGAGTATGCCACCACTGCTAGTCTCCACATGTGCAGCGCCATATACCTCTAACTCTGTCTGCCTTTTGTCTACACAATTCTTTTCACTTATTCATAAAAGATTCTGCTCAGAAATGTGTCAGTGACATCAAAATAAAGCGTTCAGCCACTGTGGGAAAGAGGCAAACCAGGAAGTGAAGACCTGTTGTAAGATCACATTGTTTGGAAGTCAAGAAAATACCTTAGAAAAGTATACCTTCAACGGAATCTGTGTAGCACCATCAGTGTCTTATTGTTAGGTGACACTGATCTCTTATCACCTCCTCCTCAGAAACCAGGTGCTTATTCATCATCTGCCTGTTCACCATGTGACCTGTCAGCCCACACATCAACACACCTACGCAGAGCACTGAGACAGACTTTATACCTCACTCTCCAGTTTCACTTCATCACTCGCAGTGAGAGAATGCATGTTATGTAATCTGAACATGTTGTCTCAACTTTTAACACAATATACAACACAATAATACAATAAAACACAATTGCAGATTGTTGAATGTGGTTTTGCTGCTGTTGCAGCTATCACTTTCTGTTCATTTAACCCTTAAAATCCCTTGATATTAATATATTAGTACAGCTGTGCTCTGATTAGCTTCACAGGTATAGTCAGAAGCCTGTATAGTATTGAAAAGACTGAAGTTTTGGCCTGATGATGGCACTAGATGCAAAGTTGGATCACTGAAGTAATTACTTATCCTCCCGAGATAATGAATGTTTGTAGCAAATGCTATGGCCACCCAGTAGTTGCCGAGACACTCAACCAGAAAGATCCTCCTCAAAGTGGAGTTAAGAGGAAAAGTCAGGGGATCACCAACGTATTTAAGCTGGATTTGTTGGCAAACCATTCAATAGTTGTTGAGATATTTCACTCTGCACCAAAGTGATGGACCAACAGGGTGACGGGGGGAAAATGGAACATGACAAAAAGCTTAAGGCATAACATTGACCTCCAAATTGCCCAGATTCCAATCTGACTGAGAATTGAGATGCACAGTGGGGTCTCTTTGGATCGGACTTTGCTCTGACCTGTCGAGACAATGACACAGGACCTCTGGGAATGTCCTTTGGTGTCTGGCACCAGGGTGATCCATGAGCCCCCTGGGTTGCGATATGGTGTACCAGAACATCTCACAGATGCTTCATCATCGGATTGGGATCTTGGGAATTTGGAAGCCAGCTTGATGACTTGAGCTCTTTTTCATGTTCCTCAGGTTATTCCACGATATGGTATATTGTCCTGATAGTGGCACTACTGCAATCAGGGAGAACGCTTGGCATGAGGGGGTGTACTTGGTCTGCAACAATATTTCTGTGGCTGGTACATGTCATTAAGCATCCACATGAATGCCAGAACGCAAGGTTCTCCAGCTGAACATTGCATTGTAAAAAGATAATCAATGTCAATCACTTCACCTGTCAGTGGTTTCAATGTTGTGGCTAATAGGTGTATTTTGATTATTGGGAGTAGAGGCTGAAAGAGATTCTGACAGACTTCCATCTCTGTACTATAAAACATCACCACAGAGGAGCTGGAGCTACTTTGTCTAAGCAAATGAATATTACATGCAAAGTCTGGAACAAAAAAAAAGCCTGCTGCAGTACTTTGCATAAAGTCCTTTGGATTCTACTGTGGGGATAACATGCTAGTACAGCTCTGTAGCAACAGATCCTTTAATAACACCTGTTAACAACTGAACTCACACTGAACATACTTTCTCTTTAACTGGTGGTTAGTCTGTTGCACCATCCAGAAACACTATTCAAGGTATTTGACATCCGAGTTTTATTGTAATTTTTCTTCTGTTATGACTTATGGTCGACTAACAGGATTTCCAAATGACTTCTTTCTGAGTCAGGTGCACATGAAGTGAAACAAGTACCTTGTACCTTGTACATCTGAATTGATTTCTATTAAATCATCTGCATGTTGATACTGCGATTTGACTAAACCTTTATCTTCTGACAGGGTAATCCTACATGTGCCTTTTAAATGAGCATGAATGACCATGGTGCATTATGCAGTTAGGGATTATTTTATGTACATTTAGTTAACTTTGTTGGTTTGATGCAAGTCATCCAAAAGGCAGGTTTCCATTACAGATTTGTGCAAAACTTGAGCAATATTTTTGAAATGTCTATAAAATACAATAAGATGACTGCATTGACTGATATTATGCAACTTTGGACTGACACCCCCATTACTGTGCCAGTTAGGATCTTCATTAATCATTAGGGCTATTTTGTGAATACGGACTAGCGTTGCAGAATGCGCATCAGCATCTTACACAGTGCTGTCTTTAAAAGCTATCTAGGAACATGGAAATTGCTATTTCATTTGCAGCACTCTGCAGTTTTCAGTCACGGAATGTGTGGAACATGTGCTGCCTCATCACAAATTCTGCTGTTTCTCAGTGAATATCAGCCTGAGGGTTTGTGCAGAGGAAGCCCATTTCAGTCCCTCTGGGGGAATTCTCAGGAATTGGTTGAATTTGTGTTAATTGTTGCCATTGCATCATCCCAACAATTCAAACAGTCCCAGTGAATTCTGCCACCTTGTAAGTTTGTCTAATCGCAGAAACCTTTCTACAAATTTGACCAATCATCAGAATTTCCACTGAGTTTAACCAATCATAACAGCTGCCTGCATAATACCATCAAAATCACATCCTTGTTTCTGGTTGTGAAGATGCAGACATGTGCAAGTTAAACCTCTCACATTTATCAACAAGACAATTCCCTGATGTTCTGCACAAAAGCAGGGGTAAAGTGTTTTGCACCATGTGCAAAACAGAGAGGGGACAAAATCACTTTTCTGTTGCAAGATGCACCCAGAGAATATCTGAATCTTTTGGACTACAGACCAGACAGCTGACCATGACAGTCACTGTTGCATCCTCGCTACTGCACATGCTGCAAGAATCAAGGCAAGTTAGATTAAATATGCAGGTTAGTGGTAATGTTACTATAGCATAAATCCAGCCCCATCTCATTCCAAAATTGTAAAACACCACTGCTTTGACAGTGCTTTTGTCTATAAAAGCTTAGCCACGGGAAGGCCTGAAAGAGGACATCCAAAAAGAATAAGGGGAGGAACTAAAAAATGGGGACCTTTGTTATCACCACCTTCACAAACCTCCAGGAAACTCAAAGCACAGTTTGTGAAGGCTGAGGCTCTGTGCCATGCAGCCTGCTGGATGTAGGGGGACTGGGCGCATGTTCAGGAACGCCACATTGAGTTCAATGTGAGCAGAGGAGGCTGTGTGTCACTGCTGTTTGCAGACAACCTCGCTCAGACAGTGGAGAGTCAACAGAGCTCAGTGGGAGAAGCCTGTATGTTGGCTTGTCTGAACTCTGCTTGACACCCAGCAGTTTGCTGTTCAGCATGCTGCTTTATAGGGAATCCTTCACACAGAATAGATACAGATATGAGGTGTATATTGCACATGGCTGGACATGTACACACTGACAGATGGTGGCTGCACAGACCTTCACACGGTCTCAACAAGTACGCACACACACACACACACACAGAAAAGAGGGCATTAGTTTTGCAAGTTATAGAGAGATATGCAGGTATATTTGTGTCCAGCACTTATGTAACTAATAGAAAACACAAAAAGATATTAATTGAGTACAAGATGGAATTTTTTTCAAAAACAAAAACATTTCTTTGGGATAAAAATATCTTTATTAAAAATAACATGCTAAGAACTGAGACACAGATAGAACAACAGATACAAAACTTACTGTTATAAGTAAGCCTTTTTAAAAAAATATTATTTGATGGTTTTACATTTTTAACTTGTTATTGCTGCATATTATAGTGGTCCAGTTTTAGTTTTGCCATGTACTTTGCACTTTTACCAGTTTTAAATTCGAGTTTCTTTTATTGGCTTTCTTTTTATATGACATTATTTCTTTTATTAGCATCTTATATGCCTATACATGTGATTCTTGTTTTATCTTACTTTTTATCTGCTTAAATGGGGTTAATTATCTTCTCCACATTCGGAAAAAAGGCCTAATTTGGAATATTCCAACAGAATATGCTGTTTCCATGATGTCACATTAAGAATATTGTCATATTTGGAGTAAAAGCGGAATATTAGTGTCAATGAGCGAGACAGCACGCAGAGATGGTGTCCAGAAAAAACCCTGAATATGGATTTTCAATGATGCACATTATGTTCACTGGAAGCCTTTGAAACTACAGGTCAAGTACAGGACAGTACATCCTGAGCCACGCTGTTATCAAAAACAAACATTCTGGCAACGTCTTTATCAACCTTTTCCGACCTATCAAGTCCTGTTAACTTTCATTTTTGTTCTGTTCTACTTTGGTCAGTTCCTCTTTTATCAAATGTACCTTTATCAGGATACTTGATTTATTTGACATCTCTTCTGATGTAGTTTAATATTTCCAATAAATTTACAGTGGCACACAAGCGAGTAGGTGCTTCCATCAAGGTTTTAAATTTTGAAGTTTGCAAGCCAAAATAACTACATATTCTCATCCAAACTTGTCACATGGTGCCACTCTATCAGTGACCTTCTGCTTCTACATATGATGTTTAAGGTATCCTTCAGCATCAGCTGTTTACGCTGCAGGATGCCATTACCATGATGTCAACAAATGCACATGGTGTGATGACACTGGATGGTCCTTATGTTTACACAACAGTACAGGGTAACAAACACAGATTGTCAGGATGGTTAGGATTAGGCAAAACAAGCACATGGTAAGGCGTAGGAAAAAAACAAAGTCACACCCACATGGAAAGTGAGCTCTGGAGTCCTGCACAAAAGTCAGGTGTTAGTGGGACTCATCCACCTCCCCATCTGCTTGCCCTGTAAGTGCACGCGTCCTTATATCGCGTCATTACCTACAGCATTATGACTCTGCCCTTCAGCATTTCATGCGCATTTAATCAGTCCCATCCAGCCGTGGTCTCAAGTGACACCACCTGTGCTTGTTGCATGTGGATGCACCCGGTGCTGTCCAGCTGTCAGCTGTCCTAATAGCAACACCACTGGTTCTCTCAAAGTGCGCTCTCATCTGATGCCATATAGCCGCACTCCGGTTGGACATGGAAGTGAGCTTTTGGCGTCATCCTCGTATGCCGAAAGCGCTGACAGAGTGGACGTTTTTAGATGAGTTCAGAGTGAGAGCGGGCTGGATAACCTTGATGACATTGTCATACAGTCATCTTAAAAAAATGCACATTTTCTGACCGATTAATCACACTCCAGTTTTATACCATGATATAACTGCTGTAGAAACTGGCAGAACACAGCAGTACCACCTCACAGCAGTTACGGTAACTGTTCTCAGAGCGAGAAACCCGGATCCCAATCAGGTGGGAGGCTGTGTGTGTGTGTGTGTGTGTGTGTGTGTGTGTGTGTGTGTGTGTGTGTGTGTGTGTGTGTGTGTGTGTGTGTGTGTGAGCGTGTGCGAGCGTGTGCGTGTGCATGTGTGGGAAGTGTGATGTGGGAATGTTGAGCTCAGGGGCTCAGGCACTGTAACTGCAGAGGGAACTGCTCTCCCCCTCTCCTCATCTCATGGTGTTATGTAACAGCCTCCAGGCCATTGTTTTAAAGCACTCCCCGCTATTCCACTTTTCATGCAGAGGATCACAGCCACTCATCAGATGGCTCGGACTAGTCTGTGAGCGCTTGCAGAGAATACGGACAAAAGCAATATGCATTCTTCTCGAGTGGTTGGAAAACGTCCAGGTTCACAGGAAAAGCTCAAATTAGTGGCAATACGGAATGCGCAGCACTGAAGCTCATGCAAGTACACACAGTCCTGCAGAGACAGCACAGGCTGTGGAGATGCTGTAGGAAGTTTATCACATTCTTTTGGACAAACACTAGCTCCTGCTGCCTCTGTCCAATCTTAAGACCTTTCCACACCAAGAGTGACGCGAATTAACAGCACAACATTGTAAAAAGAATCAAAATGGACTCTACATCCAGTGATTATGACCTGGTATCAATTTTACTTGATAAAATTAGAGGAAAAAAAAAGAAAGAAATGGGAACATCACATTCTGGAAAAGAGAGGAGAATTTGGTAAGTTCAGGCCCACTAGACGCTTTTTTTCGTGCAATTAAATCGCAGGTCATAACATTTTTTTAACCTATAGCAGGTCAAAGCAAGCTTTCACACCAGCAACATATTTTCTACAAGCAAAATTGCGGCTTTTATTTTTCCATACCAAGATCGATTTTCCAAAAGTTTCGTTTCTGATGAGTACACATCCAACCAATCAAAATGCTTCCACTGATGTAACATTGAACAGTCTTATGTTAAAACTTCCAACTATGCTGATGATAGGGCTGCTTGATTACGGCAAAAATAATAATCATGATTATTTTGATTGATATTGAAATCACGATTATTCAACAATTATTTCAACATGATTACTCATTGGCCTCTGACAAACAGCCTCAACTGTTGACGCATTACACAGCCACGTTTCACGTCATACCCTCTGCTCCTGCCGCTAGCCTCACTGTCACTTTCACCCATGGATGTACCGGCACACACGCTTGCTCTCCCCGCTTGTGCTTATTGTCGCCCGCACTCTCTCTCTTGCTGTGCACACTGTCTAAAACCAAAGTGAGACAGAAATTTCAAAACAACCAGAGAGGCTATGGCAACCAAAGCTGAAACTTCTGTTTGGACCCATGAAAAAGGGTGCAATTGATTTACAAAATAAAAGACAAAACAGGAGCAGCATTTTTAGTCATCATGCTGCACAAAACCGTTTCATCTCAGTTATCTTGTTTTGAAAATAGAGGGAAGTCTAAATCGTAATCGAAATTTAAATTCTATTAATTGCACAGCCCTAGTAAACAATATAGCATAATATGAAATGAAAGACTTTTTGTATATTTTGTCATATCACACAGCCCTGTTAGGAAGTTTATCACATTTTTAGGGAATATACTTGCTCGTACTGCCTCTTAATCCAATGTAAAAATAAGACACTTACATTTCCACTGACTGCAAAGTGCCACACAACTCCCAAAATATTCAATTCTGTCCTGTTGTACAGATATGGCAGCGGTTATATCTGACCTATCAAACTCATTATTGAATCACTGCAAGAGCACAATGCACAAATGACTTTAGGGCCTAAATCCCTCTACATTCCACCTTACTGCAACCTAAATCTACCTACGGGTACGAATAAAGGAACCTCACCTGACCTGACCACCTAATCTGGATTTGAAGAGAAAAACAACCAACCAACCTCTGACATTTTTACTTAATTCTTCCACAAACATATGACATGAAATATAATAATATCATTTGTTATTAGTAACACACTCTGGTGCATTTTTTCTCTGTTGTCTCAGACTTCAAAACCTAGATTGTGTTGCGGAGTTGTGTGTTTCCAGGGCAACAGTTGCTCACCAGGTGCATTAAGATCCACAGCTGACTGTAACACACTTCTGTGTGTTGCTGATGGCACACTGGGGCAGACCACTTTATCCATCTTCTATCATGTTTCACACCCATTAGGGGGGAGAGAACTTTTATCACCTGCCTGTACAGCCAGTCACAGTGCTAAGAGGCATCACACTGATCCTCCTTTGTAAGATTTGGATATTTAGAGTGAGATTATGTGACTTTTGAAGAAGAAAAAGCACTTTTACTTATTATACCAATACATTCTTGCTCAGTTCAGGACACTCAGGGGGTTTGCTGTTACAGCCTTGCAGGAGCTTATGTAGTCTGATTTTATGTTGGCAAACTTTAGATAGAGATTAACACACATTGCTTAGTTACTTTTCTGATTGTATGATTCTTCTTGTGCCTCTCTGACACTATGTCTTAGCCTTTAATATTATTCTGTTGTGACCATACCCAGCTAGCATGGTGATGATGAGAGGTGATAAATCATAGAATGTTCTTTTTGTAAAACATTCCCACAATGTTACATAAGAACAAAAGAAGAACGTTTTCAAAGCATTATTCAGAACACGTTATCGCGGCCTGAGTTTATAGAACCTTTTTTAAAAGAAAATGTAAAACATTTTTTACTTTTTTTAAATGTTTAGTGAGAATGTTATTCTAACTTTAGTGAGAACATTCTGAGAACCAAAAGAAAACTTGCCTCTAAAAACATTACTGTAACACTGCATTGTACCATTCTCAGAACTTTTTTTTAGAACCAAACATTGCTAGCTGGATAATGGCTGAAGTTAGGGTTGGGACTGACCATTAAGCAAACCTGAAAAATACCAGACGGGGTGCAAGGCAACTACTAGCAACGTTGTAAAAATAATGAAGCAAAAAAAAGAAACCACCTGCTGGCTGCAGCCCACTTGATGTTTGAACAGCCCACATGATAAGGGGTTACACAGTCCCAAAAATGTCATCAGCCTACATATAGTGGCAGGTGCAGTGGTACCAGCCAATGTCATGTCTCCACACCACTTCAAGAAGATGCATCCATGTAATGTCAGAGGTCAAGTAGAAATATGCAAATGATAAAGAGAGAAAGAGCATTGTCTGAATGTAAAATCCAAATTCAACGGATAATAAAGGATCAAAAAATGAAAAGTTGGAGTGGAAAAGGTCTGAGAGAAAACTAACCATGAGGCTGAGATGCACGATAATATAGGCATATCATCCGTATCGGCTGATATCGCCTTTAAAATGAACTATTGAAATCAGCCAACATTCTGACAATATCAGCACATCGTTGGTATCGCCCAATATTGGCTTAAATTGCATCACCCACATGCTTTTTTCTATTTTTGCACAATAAAGAAACATCACACAAAGTACATTGTAATTGATTGTATTTTAATGTCTCCATCTGCTGGTGGGCCATCACAATAAGTGCAGAATATGATGTTAATTCCACTACAGGAGACACTTGATGATCAAGATTAGGTGAGAAAAAAAATGAATACATCAATATTGGTACCTGTAACTGCCAATTACGTTGTTATATATCAGCATATTAGATATTGACAAAAATGTCCAAAATCTTGCAGCCCTATTAAATAACAACATTACAGATGCCAGTGCCATGCAAAATCCTGCTGGCTTCATGCTAACATCAATAGTCCACCAGCACCAACTGAAGAAAAGACGTGGAGTAATGTTATAGTGGATGGTGGAGCAATGGGCTCTGTCCAGAGAGCTGAATTTTGTTCCCAGAATGAACCCTGGCTGCAGATCAGATTTTTTTTTTCAGTCTCTGGAATTATTTTTCTCAATTTTGATAAACTTTAGCTCTGAAACTAAAGAACACCTCCATCGTGCAAAATTATTTACCATTATAAATGCAAAAAATACATCCACAGAACAAAGTCTGACATGCTAAATACAGGGCGCAAACTCTTAATTTCAATAGATGATTTATGCCTTGAAAAATGATAAGCCATATCACCTTAGTAAGGCTGATATGTGTGTCTTATCTATGCTTGTCTTATCAGGCTCAATGAGTAGCAGCTTGTTTTTAATAGTCCACCTCTGCATGCTGTTACACTATTCCTATTGGCATTCTGTGCCAACAATATGAAATCGTGTTTTGACCATTTGGGAGCTATATTGTTGTTGCTTGTTTCAGGCTTTGTGGTAAAGTGGGTTACAGCTGAACAAAGCCTCCTTTCTCACCAGTCTCATTAAATCAATTACTTCCACTTTAAAGAGCAGTTGCTGTTGCTCCTCTAATCTCTGAAACGCCCTGTTCTGCAAACTTACAGTACACTCCAGTTCAAACAGCAGTGCCAGGCGCAGATCTCACACTTGTTGCTCATTGTTTAAATGTCTGCCTGTAATTTGTATTTCAGTGTGGTCTGCAAATTGCACAACAATACTTCAACAAGTTTTTCTTATTTGGCCGCAGTCTTTGGACGTTACCTAAGGTGCATCTACAGCAATGTATTCCTAAATAAACCAATGAATCATTAAACTTTCAAATACTGTGATGTAACTTGCTTTTCTGGTAACATTTTGTTTTGGATATTGTTTTGTTTTTTGCTCTTACTTGTATGAATAACTGGCTAAAGACAATGTGACATCATGCCAGAATAGGGGTCAACAGATTATCAGCCTGGCCAATTTTTGGGGCCAATATTTGGCTTTTTGCCGAGTATCTGTTGCGGTATTTTATTAAAAATGCAGAATTCAAATTTATTTAAAATCTTAAATATAATTTTAAAGTTTAATTGAATTTAATTTTTAAATCTTTAAATTAAATTTTAAAAAATTTAAGATTTATATTTATTTAAAATTAATTTTATTACCAATAAAATTAATCAATTAAAAAGTGCAAAGAGAGTGTCAGCATGGGAGGAACTTTTACTTTGTAAACCTCAGGGAGCTATTTATATTTATTTATAACTTTATTTAAATTGCCACTTGACTTAATTCAAAAAAAGTAACAAAAAACAAAGTTTTGTGTTGGAGTTTGTTATATTCTAAATTCTAAATACTGACAGAAAGATTTTCGATTTTATTATGAATGCATGTCGGTTCAAAATATCGGTTATCGGTCCCATTAACGACTAATGATCTGTATCTGTATCGGTCCTGAAAAACCAATATCAGTCAACTCCTATTCCAGAATATCGAGCGTCTACAGTGGAATTTCATGTCTGAAAATGTTTCACTGATGTCATCAGCAGCCAACATCAGGTTCTGGTGTTAGTCCATCAAAATCAAGCAGCAACTTTTTCTTCTTCTTTTAACTTGCACCTACAGTCATCCAGGAATAAATCCAACAGAGAAGAAGAGGCAGAGAGAACGATCTCTGCACCCACCAAAGCAGAAAATAAACCACAATATGATGCAGCTACAGAGCAGGGAGGGATGCTGCTGAGGAGGCCATCACAAATCACCACCAACTAGCTGGTCGGCTCACAGTTTCATGTTCACACTAGAAAGCAAACGCACAAGTCAGCCAGCGGACTCAACTGGGACAACTGGGAGAACATCCTAACTCTACACAGAAGGGAGTTTGCCCAAGGTCCGAACCTTGCCCCAACCCTGGTTCGAACCCTTGCTGTGAGATGACAGTGCTAACCACTACACCACTGTGCCGCCCTCTCGTGTAATATTGCTTAAATGAAACTGAAATTGTCGGCTTCGTGCAGCTCTCTCAGTTCTGATGTTGGAAAGCTGTTGGGTGATATGGTTTCTGGAGCTATTACAGCATCCAATAAACAGCTCTAATCAATACGTTACATTTATTTGCTTTTTTCTTTTTTGGTCAAAGAGATTTAAGGCAACAGTACTTAAGTCGCTGATTGACCAAAATGGTTTGCCAAACAAATGTAATGTGAGGATATTAATGCTTTCATTGTGCTGCTGATTTGACAGTTGTCTTCATGCACATAAAACCCATAAAAACAAACAATAACGACAAATTCCATCTGTCAAATGTAAGACTAAAACCAATAAATGTGACATGCCTCTTAAAGCCCACACAGACATACCACTGATGTGCAATGCATGTAATCTATCTGACTGTCCACAGTGTCAGGAACCATCCCTGTGCAATAACCCTGCAACACACAGCAGCCTGCCCATCTTACCAGTGGATTACATATTCTTACACTTTAAATACACAGTGCAAAACATATAGGCTAGACATCTGTCCCACATAATCCATCAAACTGTATACAGTCATATCCATCTATCGCACAAAGTAAGCAACCTGTTTGAATTATCATTATACATTGATTCCAGCAGCCTTTGCACTCTGCAGCTACACAGCAGTCAGTGTTTATGGCAGTCATATGTTTATGTTCACTTTGTTCAGCTTTGTTTTCCTTGTTTTCAGATGTATGTGTGTTCTGTGCATGCACACGGAGAGCAATAAAGTCCTATGCTTTGTATGTGAAAGCATACTTGGCCAGTAATGCTGATTCTGGATGTTTGGATGCAACAGATTTTTCATATATATATATATATATATATATATATATATATATATATATATATAGAGAGAGAGAGAGAGAGAGAGAGAGATTATTATTATTATTATTATAATTAGAAATTTTCAGTTGTGTCATAAATACATTTGCATATACTTGTTTGTTTGTTTGTTTTGAATTTTGCTGTTGTTTGTTTTGTTTTTAGTTTGTTCTGTTTTTAATACCAATTCAGGTTATTTTCCTGTATTTTTTTTTATTCATTTCTTACACATTTTGGATGAATTCATGTTAAGCAGCTCTTTTGGGGAATTATTCCTGTCAAGCTGAAGGAGAAATCAAACCAATTTGTCCAGCTTCCAAAGGGTTAAACAGCACAGGGACAGAGTGTCTAACAGACACCAAAAACACAGTGTCCATGTGCACCTGATGAATGAAACAGCTCCACACAGCCCTGGGGCCAGTTACACTGTAGTGTGTGAGCTGCTGTGCAGCCGCTGCAGTTACAGACGGCTCTCTGAGTACACAGCGTCACCTCTCACAGCCCCCAACACAAAGTTTGGGACCCTGCGGACCGCAGCGCGTGCTGAAAAAGCACCCAAACACTAACCAAAGTTCCCCAAAGCGGAAAGCAAACGGTCCCCAGCAGCAGACCGCTCCACGCAGAGTGCACTGACTGAGGTTGTGCATGCGTGGCCAGGCCACGGAGCAGCAAACAGCAGCAGGATCTACAGCAGCAGGATGCTCCTACCTTGCAGGTTCTGCACTCGGATGTCGCTGATTTGTCCGATAAATTCCTCCCGCTCGAACCAGTCTTCCCACTCGTGTCCTGCCATTTGTTGAAGCGGAGAGAGCTGCAGGGATCCGGGCAGGAACACTCAGAGCTCCCCCGGCAAGAGGAGGAGGAGGAGAAGGAGGAGGAGGAGGAGGAGGAGGAGAAGCTGCTCCTGCTGCTGCAGCGGGCAGGCGGCGGGCTATTGTCCGACCGGCCGACACACAGCCATGCGAGCCGGGGACACGGCGGAGGGCTTGAGGGGGCACACCGGAGGGATCACTGTGTCTGGCTGCTGTTTCTGCGGCTTTCTGTCCGTCACATCGCAGCGGCGGAGCGATGGAGCCGCGCGAGAAAAGCCCGAGCGTGTGTGCGCAGAGCAGGGCAGGAAGGAGCCGCAGCACCTGGTTGGTATTTCCGAGGTGGGATGGAGCTGATCCAGGACCCGCCCACCCCTCTCTCTCTCTCTCTCTCTCTCTCTCTCTCTCTCTCTCTCTCTCTCTCTCTCAGACACACACACACACACACACACACACACACACACACATACATACGCTTGTGATCAACAGCGCAGGAAGAAGTAGGACTCCTACATGTATTTAAACCCAGTTTTTATTGCATTTGCTTTATATTTAAGCCATTATAGAGACATCCTTCAAATACTGTCATCATCATGCCCTCATGTAGAGAATTTTATTTGAACTCACCAGCATTAGTACTGACTGTTTCAGCACGAAAACACCCCACACAACTTTTTTTGGAAGCCTAATTTAAAGGAAAAATAAATGTTGAGATGCACGATATCGACGCATCATCAGTATCAGTATCAGTATCAGTAGCTAATTTTGACTTAAATTAATAAAAAATATATAGACGCCATTTACGATAATAAAAATATTGCAAATAAAAATATCAAAATCTACTAACATGATGATTTCTGCTGACATTACAAACCAATAAATATGTATTTTTTTTATTGACAAAGTGTACATGGACAAAACATCAACCCTTATTTGATACATTTTTCTTTTTTTGCACAGTGAATGAATGTTACATAGAGTAAATGCATTGTATTTCATGTCTCCATCTGCTGGTGGGACATCAGGATAAGAGTATGCATAATATGATGTTAATGTCACTGTAGAAGAGACTCTATGATCACTAAAATAAGTTGATAAGTGGATATATCGATATCACTATTGGTTATTGACCAAATCAATTGTTATACTGTATCGGATATTGGCAAAAAATCCGATATTGTGCATCCCTATTTGAAATAAATACCAGCATCAATGTTTATTGATATTATTAATCATTTAATGATGATTTAGTAAAACTTTATAATACATTTTTTAAAGTGCTTCATGCTTAGAAGATGACAGCCGCATTTGAATTTTTTAAATAATAAATCCATGTCAAAGAATAAAGTGATGTTTCAACACACATTACATTGTTCCATTACAATTTCTGAAGAACAGTATGTTGAGAACCTCCTGAAATGAATATTCTGTGAACATAATAAATACGATTCACAATAAGCCATTTGTATTATTAGAAAATTATATCAAAGCAGCTTTTTCCTTTTTGAAACGTATTTCCCAGTTTCATTTTCCTGTTATATTTTGGATTTAGAACCATTCCAAAGGAAAGATGTTTTTGAAAAAAATCTGAGAAACCTTTAAAAGATTCATGATTTTTTGACATATATAAGTAATATGACTTCTTGTGTTTTCTTTAAAGACTGTTCAAACACAAAGCATGTATTTTATCAATGTGACTTAGAGACTGAAACATGCTTCCTCCTTTTCTCACAGTCCTCCATGCTTGTAATAACAAGGGGGCGTGGCTCTATATAACATTGTGAAATCGAACCTCCTGTATGTGGATCCGCGAAAACAACCAAAAATACTGTAGCATGCATGCCAGGCCAGTAGTTGGTGGTGTAACTTTGGATCTGCACATTGCCAGTTAACACCGCAACAGATGCTGTGGTGGTTTCAAATGATTACACTTGGAGCCCGGTTTCAAAGTTTTCAGGCCCCCAAAACGCTGATGTACACGACAACTAAAGTTTAATGTTTCATGTAAAAACCGTTGCTGTGTAAACAGCGACTTCACTACACACCTGTAGAGTTTTGTTGTGAAGTTATCGCGTTGAAAAAATCTGTCCACAGACAAACAGACGTATAAATACCTGGCAAAATACTCCAAACTGCCTGTAGGGTAGTATCCACTACAATATGTGTCATCAAGATAGTGTTTTGCAATGATGAAACACACACGCACGCACACACACACACACACACACACACACACATGCACGCACACATGAATGCATACACACACAAATTAAGTGATGCTGGCAATGACAGTTAGTCTTCACAGTGCGTGAGAGACTGACATTAAATCACTGTAACTGCTTTGTGTGATGTTAATAAGAGTTAGAATGATCAGTGCGTGTCTTGATCACCTAATGAGAATCTACAGCTTCATTCACTCCAGCAAAAACTGAACTCTCCTGAATGCAGTCAGAACTATATTTGACTTCAGAGTGTCAGAAACTGTGCTGAGGTGTGACATATGGACAGAATTTCTTCATCTGTACATGAAATAGGCTCCAAATCTACAGATAATGCCAGTGTTTTCTTGCTGGAGAGACACAGACATGTGTTAGAAACATGACTGAAACATGTTAAATGTCCTGGGGTGTGAGGCAATATGTCATCAGGCACACTGGACCAACTGACTCCTGTTTCAACAATAGATGGAAAAAGACACTTGATCCTTATCATCATCATTACAAATCACTAAAAGGCAACAAATGAACTTGTGAACATGTAAACTGCCATTATAAATATACCAGATAATAAGCGGAGATAAATGTGACTAAAATAATTCTAATTACTAAATGTGAACATGTAACTTTAGTATGTGGGGGACCCTGCTGATAAACAGGTGGTTTCACTGTATACATGGAGAGGTTATATACAGCCTGATTAACCCATTCAGAACCCAATTCTGTTGTAAAACACAAAAAAATATTATAATGATGGATCTGTTCCCTAAATGCACTAATAAATCATTAGCTGTATATACATATATATATATGGGTGCTTCATTATGTCTAAGCCTTTTCAATTAAAACATACCATGACGAAACATTCTGTAAAACAGGAGATCCACTTTAATTTTCCTGTAAGAGTTTAAAACATAAGAAATTTAATCTTGGTTGGTTTCATAATGTCTCACTGAACACTTGAAGAGAATGACTTTTATTAAAACTGTGGGGGGAATTCCATTCTTCCATTCTTTTTTTCACTCTGAAATATTCTCTTTCTCAAACACACACACACACACACACACACACACACACACACACACACACAGAGTATCCACATGCATGCAGCAGGAGAGCTGTTAGAGTGAGGGAGCTGGTCATGGTCAGCTGGCCCCGAGCAGTTCTGAACTTGGTCAAGGGACCTGTAGGCACAGAATATAAACTGATGGCTTTTTCGGGGTCAAAAAATATACATGTATATTGGACATTTAAAAAAAATAAAAAATAAAAACCTTTGACAGTAAATCCTAATGTTTTTTGTGTGTGTGTTATATAAGACATAGCATAATTATGTTCTGTGTTTTACTGGCATAACAAGTCCTCCTAAACACATGTAAGTTGGATAATGTAAAAACAAGTCATTATATTGTGCAGAGCAGAGGTTTGGTGTATCTCCTCCTTTAATTTGTGCATAAACAGCAGCTAAACGAGGCTTCAAAGTGAAGAACTGCGATGCGTCTTTTCCTGTGCTGCGGTCATCTGAAGCTGTGTCTGCTCTCTGTACACTGTCACTACACGGGAAATGAGGATCATATTAGTGAAGCCTGTTTATACACTTCCAGACACACAGACATGTTCCATGTTTACAGTGAAGCTACAAGGCAAAGAGGTGCCGACAGACAGACAGACAGTGGATTAATGAAGTCTTCATTGGTGTCTTTTTTTGCTTTCAGCAGGATTTGTGGAATAATCTGGTATGGAAATTCAAAGCCAAACTACCATGGTGTTTCTCAGAGGTAGACTATCTCAGTTGTGTTGTATTTCCATTATATGCTCATTTGAAGACATTTATTAAAAAGTTGAAATAACTTGTCCTCTCAGGCAAATTGTTATTTGTGATAATGGGCTGTATAAATAAGACTGACTTGACTAAGCAGATCACATTTTGGTATTCAGCATTTGGTCAAATACATCACCTTGGAATGTGAGAAATTAGAACAGGCGTTTTTATTGTTTTCTGACATTTTTGTAGACTAACTGAGTAATAGATTTTCTTTTAAAGTGGTAGATTAAGTGATTGTTGCAGACCTAATTGGATGGTAAATGGACCTGCACTTGTAAAGCATATTTCTAGTCATTTTTGATCACTCAAAGTGCGTGCACACTACGAGTCAAATTCACCCATTCACACACACATTCACACACTGGTGACCACAAGGTGCCACCTGCTTTTCAGTTTATTAACCATTCACACACACTCACACAGCAATGGAACAGCCACCAGGAGCAATTTTGGGGTTCAGTATCTTGCCCAAGGATACTTTGACATGTTGACTGGAGGATTCAGGGATCAAACCACCAAACTTCTGATTAGAGGACTACCTATATACCACAGCTGCATCTTCAGAGATGATGCTATAGGCAGATTTTTCTACTTTGAACAGAGCCAGGCTAGCTGTTTCCTTCTGCTTCTAGTCTTTATGCTAAGCTAAGCTGACCATGTCCTGACTCCAGTTGTGTTTTTAACACACAGACATGAGATTGATATCCTTCTCATCGCACTCAGAGAGGAAGTGGATAAACATATTTCCCAACACCCCTGTAATATTCAAATGGAAATGACCTAAACCATGTCTGGGACTATTTAAAAAAGGCTCTAGAAAGTGAGTTGGAACCCATAATAATAGGAGACCTTAAGAACTGTATGTTAGATATTCAAATTAAAAATCATTTATTTGTGCGGAACTTTTTATGGACTAGCCCACACTCTGTTTAACCCACATGTAGATCATACACAAACTGGGATTTCTATTAATAAATAGAGATGAGAGAGATGGTGATTTTCAGAGAAGAGCACATTTGCATGCTGGCCCACATTAGTGTTACAGTTAGATGTTATTTTCCTCCTCTCCGATGCTGTCTTTTAAACAGCAGAGTCAGTACACTCCTGCCCACACTATGTAAAGCACTGGCTGATTTCATGGAACTATTTAAAGAGCAAAGTGATCATCTTCCTACTGACAAAAAAAATGTTTTTGAGGCAAAAGCAACTGAAGTGAATCAACCTTACAGTTTATCCTAATCTTTGGTGAGCTAAAATCAGTAACGGGCCAGCCTATCATCAGGAGTAATCTGTTTAAAAGCCATCTGGCACACTTTACCGCACCCAGCTGTTCAACAAATAATCAAATCACAGTGCAATACTTCCCCCACAACAATGTATTTGTTACAATTTATCATCTTACAATCAGCACACAGCATGACTCATCCAGTCCCAGCGCTAAAAATGGCTCTGCATGATGTTCCACTGCCGTCGTCTCTGATGCGGATTTATGAGACTCAATCTCATGTGTAATCACATACTTGTGTTGGGTTCGTTGACTCTGTTGGTGTGTGCAGCTTCTATCTGTAAGTGCATCAGCCTTGTAATTGCTAATGAAGAATGCAGAGAATGCCTCAGATGAGAGGGGCCTTCAGTGTTATTACATGTGTCAGAAGGCTCAGGAAGCCATTATGTACAATAACATGAAGAATGATAGCTGCAAGTTGCTAAAAAAAGAGCAGAAGCCAGGAAGTTTGCAACCAGGAGGTTTTCATGTAGGTTGTCCTGTTTCTTACAATGAAAAAAATAGCCATTAAAGCAGTGTTCTCATTATTTTAGTGTGCAAACCTCTGTAGTTTTAGAACAACAATCCTACACTAGAAACTCTGTGATGTTGTACTTATGCTAAATGCAACCACCAGCATGAGAACATGCTATAATTTGACAACATTAACATGCTAATGTTTCAGCCTGTTCTCACTCCGAACTCGTCAAATTTGACGGCTCTGTCAGTGCATTTGGTGTACGAGCGCGATGCCAAAAGTCACCTTCCGTGTCCAACACGAATGCAGCTGGACAGGGTCAAATGAGAACGCGCTTGGACAGAACGAGTGGCGTTGTAATTATACACCAGCGGATGGCACTGTGTGCGTCCACATGCAACCTGTATCACAGCATCACTTGAAAACGCATTTGGACAGAACTGTCAATGTCTGGTAATTACGCTGCTGGTAACCATGTAATCTAAGGAGCGCGAGTACGCTTATAGGGCGGGTGGGTGTGGAGATGGCTGGTTCCCACAAACAACTGACTTTAGTATGGGAGTCTGGAGTTCGCTTTCTGTGTAGATGTTAGTTTCTTTTTTCTACACTTGTAACGGGTGGTTGTAGGACCCAGATGCAGTACACCAACACGCTCGTTCAGTTGGTAATAACTTTTATTTAAACCAACACAGTCAATGCTCAGCTCACAGGCAAAGAGTTCGTTCTTCGGGCAGGAAGCCCTAGCAAAGTCTCTGGGTATCACACGAAGCGAAGAAACGAAGCTTGTACCCACAGTGGCTGGCGAGGAGGAAACCCCGTAGCTCCACGAGCCATCTCCACGTGCTGGAACGCCGACTGGAATCGAGCAGAGGGATGGTCTGGGACAGGCAGGGGTTCGGTAACCAGGAAGTCCGTCCGCGGATGTAACAGCACCGACAGGGATCAGGCAGAAGGAGGCGTCTTAGCGGCGAAGGAGTCTTTACCAGGAGAGCCGTCAGATTTCCGGAACGCCGAAACTGAACACGTGGTCGAGGACAAAGAGCAGGTAGGTTCACGGGGAGTCAGGCGAGGAGAGCAGGTCAGGAACAGGCAGAGTCAGCAACGGGAGATCTGATAGAGAAACGCTGGAAAGACATGCATAGTGCAGAGGAACAATCTGGCAATGAGTGAGTGAACTGGAGTGTCTTAAATACTGCACTGATTGGAGATGAGCTGCAGCTGAGGGGAGAGCAGGCTGCAGCAGTGGGGGTGGTTAACAGGTAGAGCAGAGCAGAAGGAGGGTGAGTGGAAAAGTACTGGCAGCAGGTAAGGAGGAGAAACAGCAGGTCCATGACAGAACCCCCCCCTCAAGGGGCGGCCCATGACGTCCCAACACAGGGCCACCGAAACCGGGTGGGCGGAGGGGGCCAGGAGGAGGGTCAGAATTCCTCCGACATGCCGGAACCCGCGTCGTCATCACCAGAGGGAGGACCATCCACCAGCCGCGACGTCGAAGCCCCCAAGCAGGAACCCAGCCCGGACGTCCCAGGAACAGGAGAAGGAGGGGCCGGGACAGAGGCGGAGGAACACCGTCTCCGGACCGCACAGGAGGGCTGATCGGGATTCAGGCGGTGGAACTCCTTCACCAACTGGTCATCAAAGATCTGCCGCGCAGGAACCCAGGACCGCTCCTCTGGGCCGTAACCCTCCCAGTCCACCAGATACTGCAGACCCCTACCCCGTCGACGGGAGCGAAGCAAGCGACGCACCGTGTAAGCCGGAGCCCCATCGATGAGACGGGGCGGTGGTCGAGAGGCGGGCTGCAGAGGACACTCCCTGGCCGGCTTGACCTTGGAGACGTGGAACGTGGGATGGATGCGCATGGAGCGGGGCAATTTGAGGCGGACCGCCAGCGGGTTGACGACCTGTTCCACCGGAAACGGACCAACAAACTTAGGAGCCAGCTTGCGGGATTCCACCCTCAGGGGAAGGTCCTTGGTGGACAGCCAAACCTTTTGTCCGACCCGGTACGGAGGAGCCTGGGAGCGGCGACGGTTGGCCGAGGAGGCGTAGCGAGCAGTGGTCCGCAGGAGTGCAGACCGAGCTCGGGACCAGGTGCGCTTACAGCGGCGGATGATATTCTCCACTGACGGGTAAGCAGTCTCTTTTTCTTGGTCAGGAAACAGGGGAGGCTGGAAGCCGTACGCACACTGGAATGGCGAGAGCCCGGTGGCAGAACTGACCAGGGTGTTGTGGGCGTATTCCACCCACAAAAGCTGTGATGACCAGGAGGCGGGCTGATTGGAAGCCATACATCGCAGCGCCGTCTCCATCTCCTGGTTTAGCTGCTCCGACTGACCGTTCGACTGTGGGTGGTATCCAGAAGACAGACTGGTGGATGCCCCCAAGAGCCGACAGAATTCCTTCCAGAACGCCGAGGTAAACTGAGGGCCCCGGTCAGAAACCACATCTGTAGGGAAGCCGTGTAGTCGGAAGACATGCAGGAGCATTAATTCAGCAGTTTCTTTGGCAGAGGGAAGCTTTGGTAATGGCACAAAGTGCGCCATCTTGCTGAACCGGTCTACCACTGTCAGGATGGCAGTGTTTCCTTCTGACAGTGGCAGACTGGTAACAAAGTCCAGAGAGATGTGAGACCAGGGACGATGAGGTACAGGGAGTGGGTGCAGGAATCCGGCAGGGGCTTGGCGGGAGGTCTTGCTCTGACTACAGACTGGGCAGGCATTGACAAAGTTCCTTGTGTCTTCATCTAGGGTGGCCCACCAAAACCGCCTTTGCAGGACCTCCTTGGTGCGGGAAACCCCAGGATGACAGGTCAGACGGGAAGCATGGGCCCACTGCAGGACCTCGGACCTGAAGTCTTGGGGGACGAACAGACAACCCTGAGGGCATGAACTGGGGCCCGGCTGGTCCTCCAACGCCGATTTAATCCTCTCCTCAATCTCCCAGGTAAGAGCTGCTAGGAGATGAGAGGAGGGAAGAATGTTGTCAGGCTGAGATGAGTCCCCCTCCTCCTCCAGGAACTGTCTGGACAGCGCGTCGGGCTTAACGTTACGGGAGCCAGGGCGGTAGGAGAGGGTAAACAAGAAACGGGTGAAGAACAGAACCCAACGAGCCGGCGAGAATTCAGTCTTTTAGCCGTTCTGATATACTCCAGGTTCTTATGATCTGTCCATACCAGAAAGGGAACAGTGGTGCCCTCCAGCCAATGACGCCACTCCTCCAATGCCAACTTGACCGCTAATAGCTCGCGGTTGCCGATGTCATAGTTCCTCTCAGCAGGGGAAAGGCGCCGGGAGAAAAAGGCGCAGGGATGCAGCTTGTCGTCTTCTGCCGAGCGCTGAGAGAGGACGGCCCCTACCCCCACATCCGAAGCGTCCACCTCCACCACAAACTGCCTCTCGGGGTCGGGAATGAGGAGAATGGGCGCCGAAGTGAAGCGTCTCTTTAAGTCTAGGAAGGCGTCATTAGCAGCTGGGGACCACCGGAATGGCACCTTGGATGAGGTGAGGGCAGAGAGGGGAGCCGCCACCGTGCTGTAGCCACGAATGAACCTGCGGTAGAAATTGGCGAACCCCAGGAATCGCTGCAGCTGCTTGCGGGAGTCGGGAATGGGCCAGGAGGAAACCGCGGAGACCTTGGCAGGGTCCATCTCCATGCGGTTGTGTCCGATGATGTAGCCAAGGAAGGAAACAGAACTGGCGTGGAATTCACACTTCTCAGCCTTTACGAACAGGGAATTCCTTAGTAGAAGCTGCAGGACCGTCTGGACATGGTGGATGTGCTCCTCTTTGGAACGAGAGAAGATCAGGATGTCATCTAGGTAGACAAAGACGTATTTATTCAACAGGTCCCTGAGAACGTCATTGACCAGAGCCTGGAAAACAGCTGGGGCGTTAGTGAGTCCGAACGGCATCACCAAATATTCGTAGTGACCCGTGGGAGTATTGAAAGCCGTCTTCCATTCGTCTCCCTCTCGGATTCGTACCAGATGGTAGGCGTTGCGTAGATCCAGCTTGGTGAAGATTGTGGCATCTTGCAACAGTTCAAAAGCCGAGGAGATGAGAGGAAGAGGGTAGCGATTTTTAACGGTGATCTCGTTCAGGCCCCGATAGTCGATGCAGGGTCGGAGAGAACCATCTTTCTTCCCCACGAAGAAGAAGCCAGCCCCTGCAGGAGACGAAGAGGGCCGGATAATTCCAGCGGCCAACGAGTCTTTAATATAGGTCACCATGGCCTCTCTTTCTGGTGCGGACAGGGAGTAGAGACGGCCCTTGGGAGGAACCGAGCCAGGCAAGAGGTCGATGGCGCAGTCATAAGCTCGGTGCGGAGGGAGAGAAGTGGCCCTGGCTTTGTTGAACACCTCGCTGTAGTCAACATACTCAGCAGGCACCATGGACAGGTCTGGAACAGAGCCGGAATTGGTGGATGGCGTGGGAGAAGCTGGTCGTGGTAGACAGACCTGTTGACAAGATGGCGCCCAAGACTGGATCGAACCCGTGGATCAGTCAATATGCGGGTTGTGACGACGAAGCCAAGGGTACCCGAGGATCAGCGGCAATCTTGGAGAGTTCAGAACGTGAAACTGGATGGTCTCACGATGACTCCCTGCCAGTAGCATGGGAACCGGAGCCGTCTGATGAGTCACCGTTCCCAGGAGATGACCGTCTAAGGCGCTGGCCGGCAGGGAACGAGGAAGAGGGACCAGCTTCATTCCCAGCTGACGAGCTAGCTCTTTGTCGATCAGGTTGACATCGGCCCCAGAATCGATGAACGTGGCGAGAGTGTGTGAACCTTCCTTGAGCTGTAGCTGGACATGGAATAGTGGGCGGGGGCTGGAAACAGAGTTCTGAAATCGGCTCAGCAGTATGCCCCCCTCTACTGTTGAGCCCGCCCTTTTACTGGACACTGGGAAACAAAGTGGCCGGCCTGTCCACAGGAGAGGCACAGGTTTCCCCGTCGTCGTCTCTCCCGTTCTTCGGTGGTTAGCCGAGTGTGTCCCACCTGCATGGGTTCTGCTCCTCCCATCACAGGATCAGAAGGAGGACTGACAAGTACAGGAGAACCATGCAGGACGTTCTGGCCCCGACGAGCACCTCCCTCCCGGATCTGCTCTCTTCTCCTTGCCTGGATGCGTCGGTCTAATCGTGTGGTGAGTTCGATTAAACCGTCTAGAGATGGAGGGAGATCGAATGAGATCAGTTCATCTTTGATATATGGGGCTAAACCACTGAGGAAGGCGTCACACTGGGCTGCCGAGTTCCAGTCGCTTTGTCGAGCCTTCGTCCTGAATTCAATGGCAAAATCAGCCACCGTCCGGTTGCCCTGTCGCTGGCTCAAAAGTCCTCCGGTGGCGTCAGGACCCACAGGAACCGGCCCAAAAACCTTGCGGAGCTCCTCAGCGAAGGCAGAAAAAGACACACAAGCCGGCGTGCCTCTCTCCCACTCCGCAGTTCCCCATAGGCGTGCTCGACCAGTGAGATGGTTGATGGTGAAGGCGACCTTAGCTGCCTCTGTGGAGAATGTGAGTGGTTGCAGTGCGAACAGGATTGAACAGTTAGTCAGGAAGGGATTGCAACCCTCTGGATCTCCGGCGTATCGCTCCGGCGTCCCAACCCGGGGCTCGTGAGCGATGCTTGGGGGTGGTGCAGGAGCGGGAGCAGACTGGACCGGACTCGGAGCAGGAGCGGTGTGCTGAGTCAGCGAGGAAGCCATTTGCTGCACTTGGTTAGCCAGTAGCGTTAGCGCCTGTTCCAACGCCGAAGCGGACTGACGAGCCTCCGCTGCGTTGGAGGTTAGTTGAGCCTCATGTTGCTGCAACATTCCCTCAACACGGGCTAAGCGGGACTGGAGAGCGCTGGGATCTGCTGGGTCCATATTTGGCCAGATTGTATTGTAACGGGTGGTTGTAGGACCCAGATGCAGTACACCAACACGCTCGTTCAGTTGGTAATAACTTTTATTTAAACCAACACAGTCAATGCTCAGCTTACAGGCAAAGAGTTCGTTCTTCGGGCAGGAAGCCCTAGCAAAGTCTCTGGGTATCACACGAAGCGAAGAAACGAAGCTTGTACCCACAGTGGCTGGCGAGGAGGAAACCCCGTAGCTCCACGAGCCGTCTCCACGTGCTGGAACGCCGACTGGAATCGAGCAGAGGGATGGTCTGGGACAGGCAGGGGTTCGGTAACCAGGAAGTCCGTCCGCGGATGTAACAGCACCGACAGGGATCAGGCAGAAGGAGCGTCTTAGCCGAGCGAAGGAGTCTTTACCAGGAGAGCCGTCAGATTTCCGGAACGCCGAAACTGAACACGTGGTCGAGGACAAAGAGCAGGTAGGTTCACGGGGAGTCAGGCGAGGAGAGCAGGTCAGGAACAGGCAGAGTCGGCAACGGGAGATCTGATAGAGAAACGCTGGAAAGACATGCATAGTGCAGAGAAACAATCTGGCAATGAGTGAGTGAACTGGAGTGTCTCATATACTGCACTGATTGGAGATGAGCTGCAGCTGAGGGGAGAGCAGGCTGCAGCAGTGGGGGTGGTTAACAGGTAGAGCAGAGCAGAGGGAGGGTGAGCGGAAAAGTACTGGCAGCAGGTAAGGAGGAGAAACAGCAGGTCCATGACAACACTTTACCATGTAGCTCTTTTGCCTAAACCTGACCACCTTTCCTTTGTCACGATTTCCTTTTTGTGATGTTTATCCAGTTCTAGGACCTCAAAATTGCTTTTCTGCTCTTTGCAAATAACGTAGTTCAGTTGACTTCATCAGAGCAATACCCTCAAGCATTGCTGCAGTTTTTCTATGTGAAGTACTCGGGATAAGAGTCAGCACTTTAAAGTCTGAGTCCATGGTTCTCTGCTGGAAACTCTAGGTTGAGAGTTAGTTGCTTAACCAAGTGAAGGAGTTCAAGTATCTCAAGGTCTTATCCAAAGGTTAGGAGCACAAGACGGACTGGTGGATTAGTGCGCCATCAGCAGTAGTGCAGCCATTGTTCCGAACCTTTGGGGTGAAGAGGGAGCTAAACCAAAAGGCTAAGCTTTTGATTTACCAGTCAGTGTATGTTCCAACCCTTATCTATGGTCATTAACTCTTGGTAAAGAATGGAGAAATTATATAGGGGATATAACTGGCTGAAATGAGCTTCCTCCATCTGGTGGCTGGGCTCACCTTTAGTGATAGGGTGAAGGGTTCAGACATCCAGAGGCAGCTCTGAGTAGAGGCGCTGCTGCTTCACATCAAAAGAAGCTGGTTCTGATCAGAACGCCTCCTGAGCACCTTCCTTTAGAGGTTATCTGGTCATGTCCAACTGGTAGGAGACCCCAGAGCAGACCCACAACATGCTGGAGTGATTACATCAATTATCTGTTCTGGGAAGTCCTCAGCATCCCAAGAGGAACTGAAAATGTTGCTAGGTAGCATATGTACACCAGCAGATGGCCGAATGGCACTGTGCACATCCACATGCAATGCGTATAGGCGACATCATTTGACTCAACTCATCAAATGCGTCAGCTCTATCGATGCATTCAGTGTAAAAGCCTGACGCCAAAAGCCACCTTCTGTGTCCAACCTGGATGTGGCTAGACAGGGTCAAATGTTGCTAGTGAGCAATATGTTGCTTTAGCTGCAAGCTGCAAAACAGCAGGAGCCAGGAAATTTGCAGCCGGGAAGTTTTTAGCGTAGATTGTTATGTTTCGTACAATGAAAACCTTTGTGAGCTGTTGAGGCTGTGTTCTCATTATTTTAGCGTGTAAATCTCTGTAGTTTTACAACAGCACGATGCTATGGGTATGGCCAAGGACAGGAAGGCTCTACATGTAACGGGTGTATGGAGGACCCAGATGCAGTACAGTACACTTCACTGGCAGTTGGTAATAACTTTTATTAAAACCAACACGAATGGAAAACAGGATACAGACTGAGAGTTCGTTCTTCAAGCTGTGAGCCCTAGTAATGTCTCTGGGAATCACACGAAGCGAAGACACGAAGCTTGTACCCACTGTGGCTGGTGACGAGGAAACCCCGTAGCTCCGTGAGACGACAACACGTGTGTGAGCGTTGTCGGGGATCGAGCGGAGAGGTGGTCGAGGGCAGGCAGGGGTTCGGTTACCAGGAAGTCCGTCCACGGAAACAACAGTACCAGCAGGGATCAGGCAGGAGAATCGTCGAAGCAGAGCAGAGAGGTCTTTACCAGGGAATCCGTCAGATTTCCGGAATGCCGAAACTGAGCACGTGGTCGGGGACAGAAGGCAGGTAGGTTCACGAGGAGTCAGGCGAGGAGAGCAGGTCGGGGACAGGCAGAGTCAGCAACGGATGATCTGTTTGGAGAGTGCTGGAAAGACATGCATGCTGCAGAGGACGATCTGGCAATGTGTGTGTGGGCTGGAGTGTCTTAAATACCGGGTTGATTGCTGATGAGCTGCAGCTGTGGGGAGAGCAGGCTGCAGCAGTGGGCGGGGCTTGCAGGTAGAGCAGGTCAGAGGAAGGTGAGTGGAATTTTACTGGCAGTGAGGGGGAGGAGATGCAGGAACCATGACACTACAGGGGCCTCATGTACAAAGACTTGCGTGGATTTCCTACTGAAACAAGGCGTACGCTCAAATCCAGAAAACGTCGTACGCACAAAAAAATCCTGATGCATGAATCTGGGCGCACGCACGAATCCAAGCACATTCCCTTTGTACATCTCAATCAGCGTGGAATTGAGCGTACATGTTGGAGTACCCGACCACTCCCTGTCCACGCCCCCATTTAAATACGCAAATCATATTTAAATAAGCCCTGCACCTGAGATTCCCCTCTCTGCACGATCAGAAAATAAGAAACAAAAGATGAGTAAGACGGGATTTTAAGCTTCCATTCATTAAGTTTATACACTTACACGGATCACACACTATTGTTGCAAATTAGTACAGAAGTGCGCCGGGGAGAAGGTGAGGCTGATAAGTCTTTACGCACACTTTACGCACGGGGTTATTAACATGAGTACGTTGCGCACAGTGACAAACAGGGGCTTGTTAGAAAGATCTGAAACTGTAGTTTAACCAGCAAAACACAGCAAGTCACTAACGCTAACCGCTGACTAGTAATGATGCGGTGAAGACGGGATATGATTTGGGGGCGCACATGCTCAATGCGCATCACAGGGACTAATATTAGGACAATTACACGACAAATTTATTTACCAAGAAGCCACCCATCGCGCACAGTGCCAGCTTGTAGTCTGTTCCCAACCATGCTGTTACTCAGAATGCGTGAATCGTGCATTGAACCAGGCCACCTCGCCACAATGTTGGTTAAGTGCATTTGCGCATCACATATGATCTGTACATTGATGGAATGAATGTGTTTCCTGTTCACGTATACAAATTCATCATGTGACGGCGCTTTTATAGCAATGTGTGTGCAGTCGATAGCTCCGATTACATTAGGAAAACCGGCTCTCGCTGCAAATTGCGCTTTAATGTTGACCTGTTCAGCTGCATGGTATGGGAATTTGATATATCTGGCTGACATGCGGATAATTCCGTCCCATACGGCTGGCATGGCTCGGCTGAGGGTCGACTGGCACAGTCCCGATCGGTCGGCCAGCTCCCTCTGGAATGCCCCGGTTGCCAGGAACCCCAGTGTGGTCAGCACCTGTATGGGCACAGGCAGCGCATGGCTCCTGGCTGTGTTGCGCTCCAAGGCCGGCCAGCTCTGCGCACAGTTCCACGAGGATTGCCCTCGGGAACCTAAAGCGGCTGATGAGCCAGTCGTCATCGTGTGCCAGTACATCGCCTCTGTCTCGAAACACACGCTCTCTTCTAATTGCACCATTTGCAATGTCCTCTAATGCTGCTAAAGCTGCCATTGTTTTCAGCGGTACTTTTTGCACCACTTTGCGCACGCTTTTATATCCACTCATGTAATTGGAGACACGTATGTTTGTGTGTGTGTGTGTTAATTGTTCACTGGTGTTAATTGTTCATGTGTCTCTGATGTGCACATCATTAAGTCATCATTCAGAGGACGGATTGGTTACACGTGTTTATTTTATGTTTCCCAGGATCACCTCTGAGTGTCGCCAAAGTATCAACGGCTGTAGAAACGTGTGTACGCCAGCTATGAAGTTGGCGTGAGGCACCGCACATTTCCAAGGTCATTTCACTCTTGATACATCTGAACTTTGCCGTGAGAAAGAGCGTACGCCACGTTTTTGTGCGTACGCACCCTTTGTACATGAGGCCCCTGGTGATTAAAACTGCCCAGAACATCACTGGTTCCCATCTACAGAGCATCAGTGACCTCCGTGAAGTGAGGCGTCTGCACAGAGCCCAAAGGACACTGAAGGAAAGCAGCCACTCCAGCCACAGTCTGTTCACCCTGCTGTCATCTGGAAAAAGATACAAAAGTATCCACTGCAGAACCACCAGACTACGGAGCAGCTTCTTTCCTCAGGCTGTGAGACTCCTCAACTACTCCAACGACACCAATAGATGTAGCAGGGTCTAAGGACAAATTTTAAGATTTGATTTAATAATAATACTACCTTGTATCCTGGATGTCTGGACTACCTTGCTTAGCTTGCTGCCACCATGACCTGGACCAGAGAATGGATGCCAGGAGAGATGATTTACTATTTCATCTTTAAAACTGATGATATCCTGAAATGAAACATTGTTGGGAAGGCTTTACAGCATAGCAACAGAATTTGAATTCTCCGCCATCCTCTTTCCGTTTGGCTGTGACATGCAAATAAACATTTTGAAGTTGCTGCCGCCTAATAGTCCACTTGCCCGCAAAGTCAGCCCAGAAATGTAGAGTACCCCAACGTTTTCTGTCATAAATGTATAGTATGGGTCCCCAACATTAAAAAGAATTGCCAGATGCTAACTTGCATATGATGGGCAATTTGCATAATTTCTCTAATTTGCATTGATGTACACAAATATATTGTCAGCTTGACAGTGACTGTCTAAAAAAATAATGTTTCTGTTCATGTTTGTAAATATTCTATGATTTCTACCTCATGTGAAGCTATTTCAATTATTTCATAAACATAAAGTAGAGTAACTTACCTGTTTAATCCAGTTAACTCAGTGTCCTCTAAAATGTCTACATTTTTTAAAACATACAGACTCCTGGTTAAAAAAAATCAATTTATTTCAGATATTTCAGTCTGGATCAATAGTGTAATAGTGATTAATAGTGTTAAGGTTATGGGCCTAATTTACATTTGCATCAGTGCCTTATGCCATTGTATCAAGCACATGCAGTATTTGAATTCACACCATTGAGTGATATGTAGACCATAATACTAATTCCAGAATCAAAGTTTTAAAGCCACAGCATTATGAAAAACCTTAAATAATGAGCATGTATTATTTACAGTAACTGACTCACTTATGAGTCACAATTCTGAATGAACTTATCAACTCATCACATTCTTCCAGACACAGTGAATGGTTTAACATTTCTGCAGCTTTGTTGGGAACATCATGTCATTTACTGCAGAACATTTGGCTGTGACAGAGCTGGCAGTGAAGACATAAACAGGAAGTGAGCCATGACTCAAGAAATATTACTAACATTCCATCTATCTATCTATCCATCTATCTATCTATCTATCTATGTATTTATCTATCCATGTATCTATCTATCTATGAACAGGCAAACTAGAGAGAGTTGCTGTTTCCTCCTCAGCTGTCTGTGAGTCATGTAACAGTTTGTAGGCGTTGCAGCCTTTCTACGGGTGTCAGTCATCACAGTGTCCTGAGGGGACGTCTCCATCAGACCCTGAGACGAGAATAGACTTCAAAGTTGAGAAAAAGGCTAACAGGACAGAGCCAGTACCTCAAGGGCATGGAGCCAATCAGGAGCAAGATGGCACACGGTAAAGTCTGCTATTTATAATATTTCTGGATCTAAGTCTAGGCATACAGTACATGTGGAATTGTGGGTATTGTCACAACATATTCTGGTTTAGAAGCACCTGGAACTCAGTATTTCACCTATCTTTGATACACTTAAGGCTGCACTCATTAACAGTCTTCATAATAACAATTAAGGACATCCCGATCCAATCTCAAACATCAGTATAAAGCGATACTATTGTTGGTTTTATGTCAACTGTCATATGTTCATGCAGATCAACTCTCCTCCCCTCAGCTGTCTCTGTCTGATAAGCTCCATGTGAGTGAAAGAGCAAAATACCACACACCATAAACAAAAACACAGAATAAGAATGCTCATTTACATTATGCATTAAAGTTACGAAGACTCATTTCATTTCAGGTCAGTCCAAGCCTCATGTTTTACCTTTGATCATAGCGCACACTGTTTCTCTGCCCCGCTCAAAGGAGAGAGGAAGAGAAGAGAACGGTGCAGACTTTACTACAACCACACTCTTCTACAGTCATTGTAGAAGACGATGACAACCCCCTGTCAGAAACATGAGGCTGCATTACATTTCAGAAACATTTAGTCAAAACATGTACACACAACTAATTGTTCCCAAATTAATTCATTACAAATATTTTAGAGACAAAACAAAGGGATTACTGTAAAACAGATATTGTTGATGCTAACTGCAAAATATGTATTAACTGCATGTGGGCTGATGTCTTAGAGCCAATAAGACAAAATCATAAACCAACACCTAAAGCCAAAAAAAAAACAAAAACAAGTTAATCCAGTCACAAACACTTCCTCATCCACCTCTCTCTCTCTCTCTCTCTCTTACACACACACACACACACACACACACACACACACACATATTGACACCTTGTCAGAACCACAAATTTCTCCCCTTGATATCACAAGCACAGTGCCCAACTTCCTGTCCATCTGTTGTGTGGCTGCCTGGATACAGAAGGCTGATGGCAGCCACACACACACACACACACACACACACACACACACACACACACACACACACACACACACACACACACACACACACACATTACAGTCACCCCTAGTTTCTCCCATGCACTGACACTATGTGCAGTTAGAGGAAGGGCAAGTCAACACTTGACTGCACAAACACACAGCTGATTCAGTGTGTGTCATCATGCAGCTAACCACAGTGAAATCTCTGTCAGAATTACAATCTGCTCAGTGTGTGTGTCCACATCTGAATCTGAAACATGACCACTGTTGAAGATCAGCCTTGAAATGAACTTTAACAATCATATAAAAATAATAAAGTGTGTTTTTATTTATTAACAGCTAGCAGGACCAGTAAAAGATAAGATATGATGATTCTTGTTGTCCTCTTTTCATATAGCCTCTGTTTAATTTTGCATGCTGTAGATGACAGGCACAGGCTGCTCATTTTACTGTCAAATCAGCATTAGGTTGCTGCTGCTGTCCTCACACTGTGTCCTGCATTCACCTTTGACATACAGTCTTACATCATGTGTTGCACGGGCTACGTTATAAAGTGATGCTGCAAGGCAGCGTATCACACTGCTGCAAAAGGTGCCTCTTTGTGTAGGTGTCTAATGCCAAAATCACTGACCAAAGGGTGGTACTTCATCATCTAATTTGACTAAAGTTAACGCTTTGAAACCTGAAATGACAGCAATTTTCTTGTGCTGTTTTTTAGATGCCTTTCACATGCATTTAGACCTTTTAAAACTTGAGCAAACTGGTTCGATTTCTTTTGAGAACATGGCTAAAAAGGCAATGAGCAACTCTGCAAAAAATGTCACGCAAATTTAAAGAAATTAGGGAAAAAAGAGAGAGAGAGAAAGAGTGAGAGATAGAGAGAGAGAGGGAGAGACCGAGGGAGAGAGAGAGAGAGATATTAGAATAATAATAAAAAAATAAAAAAAAATAGGTAACAATGTCCAGAAAACTATATTAATATAATCCAATCTGATACTAAGGAGTCACTAGAGCAGCAGCATAAAATAATCCCTCACTGGTCTCCCACTGATACATATGTTTGCTGGAACACTTGACCAGGACACTGGAACCAGCACTGAGAGTTAAACCACACACCTAACTTTTTGTTAAAAAGTGTGAATAGTAAAGATGTGAGTCACTGTTGCATTATACAAAGACTGGTAGAGCATGCTGGGATGTGGGATGCTGTGGAGTGTGTGGGTGATGATTGATGGGCAATGTGTGTGTCTGAGTGAAGACACACACACACACACACGTACAAAATGGCTAAGAGAATATTATCAGATGATGCATCATAAATGACAGACCTGCACTAAAAAAGATACAACTCTATAATTGAAGAGAGATTACTTCAGGCTGAATGATAAATCACACGCAGCCGCTGAATCTGACAAGCAGGGATGGGAGGGTTACTTTTAAACATATTCAACTACATACTACTCAATACATGCCCTAAAATCTATTTTTTATGTATTTTGTCAGAATACGTAAACTAAGTAATGTATTCAAGATACTTTTGGAATACTTAAAAACCATCTTGCTGTGCCCATTTGTCTGGGCCTCATATTTCCATGTGAAAAACACTCAGGAGTGTCCTGTCTGTGCATTGGTTCTGACAATGTCGTGTTGCACCTGCACTGCAAGCACTTTTTGTAAACCTGAGCAGCAGGCAGGTAAGTCACTGGCATCTGCAGGACCAACACGCTCTCATCCCAACCTGTCACATGGTGCTGCTCTTTTAGTGATCTTCTGCATCTACTTATAAGGTTTCAGGTATCCTTCTGCGTCAGCTGTTTACGGTCCAGCATGTCGTGATGTCAACAAATGCACATGGTGGGATGATGCTGTATGGTCGTTATGTTTACACAACTTGATCACATGGCAACTAACGCAGACTGTCATGATGGTTACAATGAGGCACCAAGAGGCACATGGTGAGATGTGGAAAAACCTCACATCCACACTAGAATTGAACACTGTACTCCTGCATGAAAGTCAGTTGTTTCTGAGACTTGTCCACCTCCTAACGCAACTGCTCTACAAGCACACTTGCACTCCTGTTATTACATCATCACCTGCAGCGTTTCAAACTGATGCCATCCTTTTGCATTTTATGCGCACAGGAACAGTTCTGTCCAAAATTGTCCTCAAGTGATGCTGCTCAGTCCAGCAGCGTAAAATAATAATGCACCTGCTTCTCTATAGCCCCGTTCTCAGCTGACGCCATCTAGCCATGTTCCACGTGAACATGGAAGGTGGCTTCATGTGTTACACTCGATGCTGGAAGCACCGACAAAGTATTTGACAATTTTGCAGTGTGAATGGGTCGGCAGAACGCACACACTCCAGACAGTGCAGTTTTGAGCTGTGGTACCATGAAGAAGCAGGCAGGAGATGGCCGGCAGAGGAACCAACACCATGTAAGCAGACCAGAGGGGCAAAATACCCAGTGTGGAGCAAGCAGAAGTAAGGTTGGGCCATGCTAGAAGCCAAGGAGCCACCAGTGATGGTGAGTAATCTCCATGATGCACACTCAAAAACAGTGTATTCTGCCACTTGGCAAATCACTCCACAGCACAGGTTAGCACAGGCAGATGAACAGGCAAACACATAGTGTCAAGTCATCTGGGAAAAACTTGAAGCAAAGTGAGTCAGAGACAGGCAGGGTTGGCATCGAGGAATCAGTCTGAGAGTAAATGCCGAAAAGTCTTGCATGGAAATGGTAAACAACAATCTGGCAAACAGTGACTGTGAGGCTGGGGTATATGATATATACTGGCTGAGTCTAATCAGGAACAGGTGAACTGAGTTGCCTTGCTGAGGTGGGCGTGACTAATGCTGAGGAGCTGGAAACCAGGGTGAAATTACTGGAATGGGTGCTGGGTGGCTGGGCAGGCAGCAGTGAGCATGTGACCACTAATGTAGAACTGTGACAACCGGTTAATTTATCATATTGAGATACAGCCATATTTGTTGTAATTATAGTATAAATTAGTAATTTGATCTATTTTGAAAAGGTTTTCTCTTTTTACTGACATAAGCCGTAAACAACAAAAACAACTGGTTCCAGTGAGGAACTAATCTGGCCATTTGTAGTGCATAAACTTTAAAGGCTTTGATGATAAGCCCATAAACTGAGCATCTCAGTGGTCTGGTTATAGCTTTCAGAGTTAAATTAAAAATATTTATATAAATTATTTTTTCTCTAAATTCTTCTAAAAGTCTGCAGGTTGAGGAGGTCTGGAACGTTCTGTGGGAGAGAGGCTGCTCTGGTATTTTTGCTCAGTGGATTTGGCAGAGTGTGAGCTCCAGATTGCAGCACAGCTCGGTGTGCCCGGCCGGGAGGGAGAGGTGAGAGCAGCGTGGGAGGCAGGCGACACACACTCAGTTAGAACACACACAGGCATGGAGATCTGATGATGACAACCTAATAATGTCTCTGGAGAAAGTGAAGTGTGGTGACGGGAGATAGTAACATGGTACATAAAAGAACACGGGAAGTGTCTATGTACCTCTGTGTCCACCTTTACAGTATTTTTGGATGTTAATTACGAGGCTAATATTAGTCCACATTTTTCTCATTTTTAGCTAATACCATAAAAAGACCAAAACTGAAAATGTGTCAGTCCATCTTTCAGTATTTTCTACACCACATGCATTGTTTTCCTCTCTTTCCTGTTGAAGCCAGGGTCATATAAGATATTCATGGGCGAATTCACAAAAGGATTACACAGCTCTAAACCTGCACAAATAAGATGAAAACAATCAGTGTAATTCTCAAAGCACCCATAAAGGGTGAAATGCACCCCCAAAGCCTCTTTTCCACTGCATAAAGAATTTGCTAAAGAGCTAACATCTGGCTTTTAAATGCAATTAGAAAGTGTACAATCACCATTTGCGCCAAAAAAAGTCAAATGACTCTGCGGTGGTCATGGGTATTTATCGCCTCCGGCTCTGATCAGCATTGATGGAAACACAACACCTGGGTGAATGTGTTGATTTCAGCTCCTTAACTGGCAAGATGCAATGATGCACTGATGCTAATTACCCTCCATCTCCACCTAAGCAGTGCTAAAATTTTGTCCACATTAGTCTGCACCAAGTTTGAAAGGAAGATTAAATTAGTAAGAAATATATAAAGAGAAGAAACCACCACAAGGTTAACAGTCCTCTGCCCATGCAGATATATTCTCTGGTCCATCTGTGAGGTTTGCCAGACACACCAAAACAATCAAAGAAAGGTGTACTCATCTGCTACAGAGCCGTGCACACAGCTCTGCTCTACTGGCAATCGGAAAGTAGTCTATAGCCTATTTTTAGCCGTGTTTATAAAATCTGCATACAAACACTTATTTTGGTAGGAAAAGAGTATAACTGTGCTGCCAAGCCAATAGTGGCTTGATGCTAAGTGCAGGTCATGGTCACAGAAAAACGGCCATATTGGTCAGCTGTGCACGTGGCTTATCATGAACCATACTTTTGTTTATTGTAAGTGCTTCTAGTGTTAATTATGGGAACAGAGGAGGAAGTGAGCTGATGTAGTATAAAAAGCAACAAAGCCTGTTTTAAGTTGTATAAAGATGGCATGTGGGAGGGATGGTGGATGCGTCAAACAAGCACAGGACTTTTCCCAGGACACAAGTGATTGTGGCCCAAAGTCAACACTGACTTCTTCTAATAACCTAGCATAGTATGTTAGAATGTGTAGCATATTATGCAAGTGACATATATGTCATCTGTCACATGACATAAGTTATGTTAATAACAAATTAAATATTTAGACTTACTAAATCTTTTTTGCCACACTTTATAGTATGGTAGTTTGGGTATTGGAACACACAACTAGTGTCATATTTTCTGAAACTGTCACTATATTCTGATAAGGACAGATGGTTGTAAAAAAAACAAAACATGTCCCTCCTCCTCTTTCTTCCGCCTCCAAAGGCATTTGCTAAGATTTCGAATGCAGTTGTCAGTCATGTCAATCGCTCAGTTAACTGCAGTAAAACCGTCAGACTAGGCAGAGCTGATCAAATATGAGTCAAAATTCTGTTGATGTTATGTTTCGCTTGGAATGAGGACCCAAATGCGGAGGAGCAGGCAGGTGGTAAGAACAAAGAGTAAGCTTTAATGTTGGGAAAAATCTTCAAAAAATGAAAATAGGCAGGCAACAAACTCAAAGTACAAAAGAAACAAGAATCATTACTAAACTGAAAACCAGGAACAAATCCAAAACAGAACACGAGAGACTGAGCAGGAACATGATGAACACTGGACGAAACACAGATAAACTGAGGGAGGGAAACAGGGATTGGCTGATCCGAAGGTGTGGCAGGGAACAGTTGGGAGGAGCAACAAGACGAAAACAGAGCAGGTGTGCAGGGAAGACTCTGGGATCAGGGAAGGACTAATGAGACTGATAGAAGACAGGTGTGATAGAAGACAGGTGTGACAGAAAACAGGCAGGCAGGATGGTCCAGGAAGCCGAGAAGTACAAGGCTGAGGACGACGTCCAGCATTTGACAAGGTGTCTGCTAAGAACGGTCTGGAGTCATGTGCTTTCAACATAAAGTCGACTGTGGAGGATGAAAAGCTTGCTGGCAAGATCAATCAGTGAGGACAAGCACAAGGAAACTACCACAGAGGATTAGGGCCACGTCTAAGAAAAAAAAAAAGTTTTCAAGAGTAGTAATATGAAATTGACGTTGTAATTTCAACAAAAAAAGTGGTAATATGAGATGAAACTTGTAAATTTATGAGAAAAAAAAGTAAAAAAGTAATAATACAAGATTAAGCTCATACATTTACGAAAGAAAAAATATTGTAATATAATGAGATTAAACTCATAAAATTACAAGAAAAAAGTCAGATTATTATGAAATTAAACTCGTAAAATGAGGAGGAAAAAAATCCTAAGATTATTTAACTTGTAAATTTACCAGCAAAAAAAAATTAAGATTATTAAACGTAGAAATTTATGATAAAAAAGATGAGATTGAACTCAGAATTTTATGAGAAATAAAGTCACATATTAAGCCTGGAGAGTTGAGTAATATGGCATAAAAGCGATTAAGTATAAATAATTGACCAAAAGTGATGAATAATTGGTTAGTGTATGGGACTTTTAAGCTGAAGGTTAGAATTCAGGTCTGCCTGCATGTTGTGATGTTCTGAGTACTATTTTTAGACTTTGTTGAATTATTATTTTAGTAGTTGGGGTAAATACAGCTGCTGAATAGACACTGTGTACATAAACTTTTGCAGAACAGATAAACAGGCATTTCATTTTTACTTTTTGCCAGGACACCCAGGTTGGACCTTTATACATCCGTGAGAGGACGTCCAGCTGATGGCCACGAGGCCGAACAGCTAGGACCCAACATGTGGTCACTGAATGTGACTCACACTGTACAGCCGTCAACACTGTTCATCAGACAGTCATTTGATCTCGCTGCAACAGACCACACACAACAAACATGAGGGTCAACCATAGTAATAGTCTACTTTATAATTCATGATACAATATCAGTCAATTTTAGCTTTGGTGAAATGTTTCGGTCGTCTCTGTAATCACAGACACCCTGTGTTTCTTTGATTTGAACCAAACTCTTATTTACGTTTCTATAATTTGTTGCTTTTCAAACCGATTTACATGACTCTTAACTTGTGACTTTATTTTAAATTTTTTAATGAAAATACAAGTTTAATCTCATAATTTTACAACTTTTTTCTCAGAAATTTACAAGTTTAATCTCGTAATATTGTGATTTTTTTCTAGTAAATTTATTCTCATTATATTATGACTTTATTGTCATAAATTTCATAATGAGCCTTTCTCATAATATTTTGACTCTTTTCCCGAAATTATTATTCTTGTAATATTATGACTTTATTCTAAACCTCTACGATTTTTATTCTTTAACATGGACCTCATCCACCGTCGCCGGAAACAGAAAAAGATGGATGGAACGATGGATGGATGGATGGATGGATGGATGGATGGATGGACGGTTTAGCCTAGCACGACAAAGACAGGAAGTAGATGGAAACTGTTAGCCCTCTATACAATATGAGAAATGAGTCCAAAGGTGTCTCATCCTCTGATTTTGTATGAAAGTGATTGAAAACAGGAGCCCCACTTGCTCAGTTGTCAAATGATCATATTCTTCAGTCCCTCCAAGATTTCACCGCCTTTTTTTTTTAATGATCTTTGTGGCCTAAAATGCCAGATTTTGTGGCAGCTTTTCTAAAAATTAGGTTGCAAGCTGCAATATTTACGTTTTTTTTTTAAAAATTTTAATCATCACAAGACTTTGTATTTTTTTTGTTACAATTACGTAAGATGCACATTATGATGTGATTCATTTTCAGAGCCAATACTGATGTAAAATAAAACAAATATTTCAAAAAAGTCTTAGCTGGTCCAAAGTTTTCTTTGTCAGTCAGGAAGATTTAGAAACAGCGAGGTGACGAGGATGAAATGGGCCAAACTGACTGTAAAGACGGCGATGACTGAGAGAACAGGCTATATTACAGATGAGGCAGACACAGATAGGAGAGAGACCACCATGTGCTTCACAGAGTCCGGGATCCAAACCACTCAAAACAAACACAGATTCCAGCACAGAATACTCAAATTGCGTTTCTTTATTTCGGAAGAATAAAAAAAAAGGTTAAATACAAGCTCTGTTTATAATATGACACTTTCCTTCTGTTTCAAAACATTAATAAAATAGAATTTTACAAAAAAAAAGCTCTTAGCTGTCACTCATTACCTGTATATTGTCATCATGAATAGCTTGATCTGAGCGCAGACGCCTGGACATTTTTGCATAACTCAAACTATTCTTCTTCTGTATGTAAAGGACCAGTTGTGCTCAGGAGATTCAAGTCATTTCATATGTTGCATAAGGTACAATGGACACTAAGTGAGCCACACGTTGCATAGGCGTCTAAGCAATACATGCATAATAAGAGACAGAGACGAGCAGTGCAATAAGCAGCAGTACCATGGAGGCGAGTTATTGATCCAGCATACAATGCAGCATTAACACATGACAGGACTACACCTTACACTGAACCTGGTTATATAAGCCTTATACAGTACATTGGCTGAGTCTTTATAAAGCTACACTGTGAATAAATAGAGGTGGTTATGGCACTGAGTACAGCTCATCAACTGGATATCATACGGACAGCTTTAAGGCCATGATAACTATATGTCTTCAATGATATGTCACGCTGCATTTAGCATATATACACGAGTCATCAGCAAAATAAGTCATGTTCTCATACACACCAGTAAGGTTGTTAAAGTGTGTGTGATATTAACTCAATATTTCCCATAAATGTGATCTGTTTTTTAATCTCATGTAAAATGATTTGATTAGAATCCTAAAACCCCAACCTGTGAGAAACCTAATGTCATTTTGTTTTCTATTCACCTCCACCATAACTAGGGAATCCTAAGACACCAGTGTGAACAGTGTGAGCCAGAACTTTCAGTGTTCCCCAACCATTCATTTATTTATGGTTCCCACCAACTAAAATATCTGCTTGCACAAACTGATTTCAGATTTTTTGGAGCTCGACCGTACTCTGGGCACAGATGGAGCAGCAGAACTTAAGTTGCAGTGAAAGTGAAACTTAACCATTCAATCTGGTGAGTCTAAAGCCCAGTTCAGACCAATGAGGAGACAAAACCGTTTAAGACCATTGCAGAGAAAAGTTGCAGCGGTGTAATTAGCTGTTGGCAGCTCAACTCAGGCCAGCTGATGGTTTTAGAACTTAAGGCACATCACCTGTTTCAACAGCCAACCAGCTCATAACAAAGTCTGCGCACACACATACAAAGTGAGTGATTAATTGGCATTGGTTATTAAAATTATTGTGGTGTCTTAACTATGATTACAATCCGTCCGAAGCTCAGGTCGCTTTGTAGATTTTTTTACCGTTTCATCAAAAGCCTACAGCAAATGCAGCTGTAGCAGGCATCTCACTAGGTGGGTTTCCATTCACCCTCAAATAGCAAATTGAAATTGCGAATATAAAATACGTCTAATGGAAACACATCAATTTAGGAAAAAACTCCCATTTATCCCAACATTTTTCTATGCTATAGTTTTGTTTTTTTTTTGTTGCTATAGACATGACACATTGTCTCATCTAGTTGCATTGATGTGAACTGGCAGGTTTTTAGAATGTTGCAGCATTGCAAGTAGCAGTGATTTTTTACTTGTCTCATTGCTTCGGTCTGAACTGGGCTTAAAAGTTTGCTTTTACTCGTAGTAGCTGCTCCCCTTATCCATTGATCTGATCAGCTCAGATCAGATCGATATATATCAATTTTCCATCTTGTGAATAAAATTCACAAACTGCTGCTGAGGAAAAAAAGACCTCATGGAGAGCTCTGCCTATGCTTAATTCATGGACCCACAAAATCCTCAGAATTTAGAGAGGGTACACAGAATGATGTAAAAGGACACAAATGCATTTAAAATAAAGAAAAAAGGAGATTGTGAAGGAAACACTTACTTAGCTTGAGAGTTTTTAACAGACAATCACGTAGTATTATTTTTGACCATGGTGTAAATAAAGTGACATGACTTCGTGGCTGTTTGAAGGTTTCCATTTCTTTTTGGGAGCTTTGATTTTATGTCTAAACTGGGACGGTTATGAGTTAGTGATCTTAAAATTAAATGTTTATATCATAATACCTGCTTTTTCATTCCCAAACAACAGCTGACTTAAACATCATAACACAAACATGTTGGAGCACTTGTCAAGTTGTGGCAAACAAAGACATGAGCTGTATGAGATGAAAAGACAACTTGATTTGGTCACTGTTGCCATGGCAACACAAGTCAATAACACACACAAACCCATCCAAAAAAGGGAAAGTAGCTGTGTGTGAGGGTGTGTGGAGGTGTGTGGGTGTATTTTTAGGAGTGTGTGGTGTGAGGAGAGAGAGAATGCAGGATAAGAAAAAAAAGGTTGCAAGTTATTTTAGGTTTGCACAAAAAAGGTGGACTGCCAGATTCGTAGCACTGGCACCGAGAGTATGCTGTGGGCCAACAGACTGTCAGGGGCCACGGCAGACGGCCTTCTAATTGTTTTCACTGTGAAAAAAACTGATCACTGTGTTCAAGCCAAAATAGCACCTTCAGAAAAGAAAAGTAGAGAAAGAGCTCTCATGAGACGCCCTTACAGTTAAAAAATAAAATAAAAATGAACAAATTAAAACTTCTTTAAACCTGCTGACACATGAAGAGAACCACAGCAGGCCTTCTTCCTCCTGCATCAGCTGTAGCAGATAAGCTGTCACATCATCAGTGCTAACAGAATAAAAATAAAAGCATAAAAATAAAAAACTTCAAGAACACAAAAGAACTCTGAGTATGTACAGTCAAATACTCTACAGACAGAATCAAACTAAAAGAAGCATTTTTGGTTCTTCGAAGTACATTATGAAAATATGACAAATATTAAAACCGTCCTCCTCAAATATATATCAGAGCACTGCAGTGTTAAGGAAATGTATCAGGTTATATGAGTTAGGAAGAGAGTGTGAGGGAAGAGAGCTACATGAGCAGAATGCTCTAACCCTAACCCTACAACCCTGAATACAGGCAGACAGCCCTTCACTCAAAAACCGTCGCTACATTTCATCAGTCATCATCTTTTCACCATCCATTCTTCATGTGCACCTCTTTGACTTATTTCTTACTGAAACATAAAGCACATCTGTGTGCCCAAACTGTGAGCAATACAACCAACCACTCTTCAACAACTCTGCAGCAACCAACAGCTTCCAACTAGGTGTCCTGTCTGGGATCAGGACATTTTGTTGCATTTTAATTATTTTAAAATCAAAGCTATGAAAAATGTCTTTCTGTCTGACTGTGCATTTGTCTGTGTACATTTATTTGGAATATATGCTGCCTTCCTACAGCCTGAATCCACAACCGAGTGCCGAGGTGAAACCAACCAACAATTTCCAGGTTCTGTTCCTGAAGTAAGACAAAATATATGTGTATATACACTATATATATTGACAAAGTACTTTTACATGATGTTAGAAAAAGTCAAATTATTGTGTAAGTCTGGCTAAAACGGGACTTTTGAAATACATGTAAACATGACAGTGCGACTGAAATCAGACTAAGTTGACTTTCTCAAAGTCGGACTAACACACCTAGATAATGCTGTCGGCAGTCGATTTAATCTTTCATGTACACGCCTCAACAGACAACAAACTGGCCGAGGTGTTCTGCACATGCTTTGTAGTCCCAGTGGTGGGTTTTGATCTGGAAGTCGACCAGCATACAATTGTAGAGGAAAGACGGGAAAACAAAAAAGAAGAAGGGAAGAAAACAAAACAGACATAGAGCATGTAAGTAATGTACAACGCCTAAAATTATCCATGTTTTCACCATTCAACATGTGTTTCCCACTTGCTAATTTGTCTGGTTTATTTTGTAATAGATCAACCAGAAGAAGGTCCAATAGCAACTAGCTGAAAGGGGGCATATCTCCACCTGCTGTCGAGGAGTCGCACATACTTCCATCAATAAATGGATTCTCCCTCAGTGCTTATATACTAGAACAAGGACAGAAGTCTAATTAACTGGCCTAATGGAGCTATAACCATCGCTCCACCAAACTGCATGGAAACGTACTTACTGTTACTCCTATAACTACATTTCCATCTTCATGAACATAACCATGCTCAAAAGCATATCCTATAGGTCATTCAATATATATATATATATATATATATATATATATATATATATATATATATATATATATATATATATATATATATATATATATATATATATATATATATATATATATATCTATAGACAGAGACAATAATCATCTAATATTTCAGCTTGTAGCTGCATTTTAAAGAATGCTAAGCCCATGTCACAGTCAAATGGAGATATATGACAATGGGAAAACTTCATAGTTTTAAAGACAGCATTAGAGAGCTCACTTTTAAAGAATCAGGCAGATTTTGAAGGTATGAAACATGTGGTGCCAAGCTGGAAAAACTGATACTGATATTTCAAAAACTCTAAAACATGTAAACCCTGCTACATGTTTCACTGTTGAGATGTTACTAGAAGAACAAAACAGCAGCTGTCCTGGAGGCGGAGTCAGAACTTGGTCTTAGGCCCTACAAAAAAACAGTTCATATGATAACATTGTGAGAACCATCCTCATGTGTGTGAATCCACAAAAACGTCCAAAAATGCTGTTGTATGCATGTCAGGCCAGTAGTTGGCGGTGTAACTTTCTAATGACACATAGTAGATCACCACGCGCCTGCATGAAGTGCTGTTGTGATGCCACCGTTCTCACAGGATTCGCACATTGCCAGGTTACATGGTGACAGAAGGGGTGCCGTTTTCAAAAAGTTTCACTCTTGAACCAGATTTCAAAAGTTTGCCTTTTTAGGCCCCCAAAACGCTGTTGTTCTGTGAACGAAAGGTCAAACTGCAACAAAAATTTCAACTTCAAGAACTGTTGCCATGTAAATGACCCCTTGGTGTACAGCACTGTATCCAACACTGGAGCCCACAGTCCACATTCAGAATGGGGTCCTTGTAGCACAGGCAGCACTTTACAACACCAGGGCTGATAACTGGTTATTAGCTATGTTGAATAAAAAGTCTTGCCAGGTCACTACTGAGTCAGAACAGGAGGATTATTGTTAGCCGAGTTGCTCTCAGTATGAAGATACAGTTACAGTCCTGCTTGATTTTAATATACTAGGAACACACAATATTTTAACCTCAAAATATTTAAAAGATAAAAGATAAACCATTTAAAATACAAAGATGCACTTTGCAGTTCTCTGCAAGCTAATTATTTGACATTGCTACATATTATTTGCACATGAAGCATTGCTTTACCTCAGCGAGTCTATGGTGGGTTTCTGAGCTGTGCCGCGGGAGGTGTCAGATACAACTTGTTGCTTTGAGGAGAGCTCCGCAGTGTCAGTTTCATTTCTGCTGCTCTTCTTTGGTTTGGTTTTGTTACATGGTTTGTATGGACCAGCTGACTTTGGCTTCTGTACAGTATGTTTTAATTTATATGAAAAATAGACAACTAATAAGTGCTAAAATAGGCCAGTTGATATTAAGCAGGTTTCATTTTGTGTCTTGTCTAGTTTTATTTGTATGAAAATTCTGATTATGTTTCTTCCCTATTAAGGTAAGCTGTTGTATCGCAGAAGCATTTTATGTTTTTAGTGTGATTTGTTGGAGTGTTTTACACTGTAAAATCTGACATGTTGACATTACTTAAAAAATCTAGGAAACTGACTGCCTTTTAAATTGTGAGTAAATATAACTAATAATCTTTATTTATGTTTACTTTATATCTAATTGTTAAGTTTACTAAAATTTAGTTATATATACTTAATATTGTGAAGTTGTTGCAAGTCAACATGTTTAATTAAATCACTCTTTCTAAGTTTTAGTAACTTCAGTAAACCAAGTTTACTGTGCTATATATCTGTATTCTGCTGGGTGCAAACTAGTCAATCATATTTGTATTTTCTTAAATATGTATACAAAACAGAACTCATTCATCTCCTAACTTCACCATTGGCAAAATCCTCTTCATCATCATCACGTTAAGTCAGACTAACTTGTTTTACTAAAGCTTCTAACACCTAAAAAGACCAAGCTCATGTCACTTGTCATAACAGCTTCATGAAATTAAGTAAATGCAGCTAAATTTTAACTAAACGTCACACTAAGATATAAAGTAAACATAAATTAATAGTTATATTTACTTAGATTTTGCAAGTAAATTGATTTCAAAGTTTATTTTACAAAAGATCAACTTGTCAGATTTTACAGTGTAATGAGGACGTTTCAATTATATTATGGTGTCAAAATAGTTTCTTGTTAAAACTGAATAGTTAGGTATGTAGTAATTACAAGAAAAAATAAGAGAATATTAGAATATTTTCTGTTATAATGATACACTGCAATGTTTTTTTTTTCTTTTTTGGCATGGTTATTAGTAATCTAAATTACTCATAGTGAGTTATATTGGTAAGTATTAAAGCAAATATAAAGTTCAGATGAACATACATTCATCATCTATTCTACAGGATAAAAGCTGACTACCATATGTAAGCTGTAAGGCATGATGCCGAAAGATGACAAAATATGACTTTGGTAAACAGATGTTAAAGCTTCTACAGTCTTCTTATTGTGCTCTGAAATTCTTAAAATGATTATTGGACTTGTAGAACTATTGGACTTATGCTATTCCTCATGATAGTAGTTAGCAGGTCATCATTTTTAAACTGTAAAGAATCATGGGATGTGAGGTTGAGAATGTGTCGAAGCATCGGGGTAATGTGGGATTGGTTGTTTACAGGTGTGTGTGCGTGCTACTTTCGCTGTTGGTTCCTTCACAGACTGTGGTCCATAGTGGAGATGAGAGAAATGTGACATGATTCACTGGTGTTAGGAAGCCATAAGAGAGATGAGTCATTTTAAAATGAGGAGAAGATTTGTTGCTCTAAAGGAAACTTGTGGTCCTGTATGTGGTCTGATACAGTCCTGATGGTCTACATTTCCTACATAAGCCATGGCCTGTTATATCATTAGAAGTTGCTGTATATAGTGAGGTCAGACATTACTCTGTCCCAGGAGGTTTTCCTATGTGGGTGGGGGTCCGTCGTATCGGAGCATGATGTTGAAGGAGCGGGCAAAGTTGTTGGACAGCGAGCAGCTGTTTCCTTCGTCCATGAGGGGCAGCAGGAAGGCCAGGAGCAGTAGAGCGAGGAGTAGGAGCCACAGAGGGAGAGCCAGCCGGCACACACGCTGACACAGGCTGGGCTTCTGCAACAGCAGCAGCAACACAGAGACACATTAACACATGTGATATCGGGCTTTATAAATAAAACTGACTTGACTATTGTTGAATTTTACAACAAGCCCTGGTGTTTGCTATGATCAGAGCAGGAAGAGTTTTCCTGAGAGAGGAGACCAGTGTCCCCTTCTTGCTTAAAAAATGTCTAAATGAAATGGTTTCTTGTCTATACCTTGAAGAAATTCAGTATACTTCGTCCAATGCCCACGCTGAGTTTCTTTAGACCAGGGGACCAATAATTTAACATATTAGCAAGGAGAGAAGTCAACCTGTGTACTAACTGTGATGGACTGTATTGTACTGTACTGGATTATATTGCACAGGACTTAGATAAGCCACAATAAGAGTTTTCTAGAGTTCATCTTGGGTCTTTCCAGACTTCTCTTAGTCTTGGTTTCACAGATTGTGTTTCTGGCCCAGCCAATGTACAGGTCGACATGTGTATGTGCTTTTTTCTGTGAGCTGGCAGTTTGTGTTATTTTATGCTACTCTGTTTTATTTGTTGTTTTTAATATTGTAGAAAAGGTAATTTTTCATGAACAAATGTAAATCTAAAATGTCTGTACTCTTCACACTGTTAGACAGACTGTGATGGATTTGTTTAATTATGAAGCAACTTTGTATTTATGTAATCACAACATTACTTCCAGGCGGGCTCCTATAGTCCACTAATAAAAGAGATGGATGCTAAATGATGGAACAGAGAGTGTGCTTGGATGACAGGAATTCTAAATCAGAGCATCTGATGCAAAAACACGAGCATGAACATGAGAGGAAATGACACCAGATGCTCAACACTGTCTCTGGCAGCATCAAGTCCTTTCTGATTGACTTTGTCATTTACTAACTCAATCAAACTTCATTTAGTTTAATTACTGTTGTAATTTGATGCATTAGATTTAGCTTCTGGCACATTCCACTCATCACTTTCTTCATGCACAGATTGCACTGAGTTATCTTTAGTGAGGGAAATTTAAAGACTTTTAAGGATGTATTTTTATCAAATGGCGCATATTAGTTTAGAATTTGAAATGCAACCCCAATTCAAACAAAAGTTATGACACTGGGTAGAACATAAAAAACAAACAAACAAAAAAATCCTGAATGCAGTGATTTGCAAATCCCCCCCCCCCTTTTTTTTTTTAACCTATATTCAGTTGAATACAGTCTAAACACAATTCACAATTTAATGTTCAATCTGCTAAACTTGTTTTTTTTTATAAATGTACACTTATTCTGAATGAAGCTGTATATCAAACAAGAATGGGGAAGGATTTCACTTTCAAACCTTCAATAATTAGTGTTCCCAAATGCATACTCAGTGTTATTTAAAGAACAAGTGACCTAACACAGTAGAAATTCAAATTCAGAATGTGTGTATATATTATAAAAATAAAATAAAACAACACAATTTTTTTTTTTTTCTGGTTTGAACATTATGTATCTTGTCTCTGTACTGTATTCAACTGAATATAGGTCAAAAAGGACTAAGATTCAAAAAGGATATTTCTCTTTCTCTGAATCTTATAAATTAAACTACAAAATACTACATACATACTACAAAACGCTAGAAACTATAATTTCTTGCCTTCTTTTATGATCTTAAGACTGCACTTTTTCTTTGATGCTTGCCTTAAAGACCACACAGTCATATATGCCATACGTTTTTTTTTTTTAGATTTCTGCTGTAAAGTCTTCACAATGTTTGCAGTGCTTTTCTTTGTCAAAATATATGAAATTTAGGATGAATGAAATCAATAATGTGATTTGTGATTGCTCATTAGGCCTGAAACACTGGAGAAACATCTAAAAACTGTAAGTATAGGAAATGTTAGGAATGCTGAGCTGAAAGCAGGAGCCGTTCACCCACACAGTCAGAAACATGCTGTACCACAGCAAAGTGATTCAGCTCAGGCTTCTGCGTTCTCTCTTTCTCCCAGACTTGTTATTCTGTGAATCATGTTTGCCGCCTACGTTTATCTTTCACCTCCTGAACACTGCGTCACACAGCCTCACTGAAACAGCTTCATGCTAAACTAAAGTGTTGCCTGCAAAGACACAATTCACTGAGGCCGAGCGTCAAACACTGATACACGGAGAAATCTTTAAGGAGTTTTGGTTCAAGATTATTATGTGAATATTATTTGTTAAAACTCATGTAGTACTAATAAAAGAGTAACTACTGCCATCATATACCAGTGAGGGAAAATTAGGATTCTGCATTATGATTGTACCACGTTAGACGTAAACTGTGCATTATGACTTCTTGCTATTGTTAAGTATGGATAATTTAAGGACTTATGTTTTGCTAAATTTACTAAATTCTCTGGACTGCATCTGTATTTAACATTTTCCATATTTATTTTACATTTTTTTTAGACATTAGGGTGAATATTCGATCCTGATTGGCTGAAGGGGGACCATTAGTTCCTGGTGATGGACACCTCCTCTGTAGTTCTGGTGAAACTGTTTATTCACTTTTCTAAATTAATGTGCTGTCTAGTATCTGCCTGTATCTGAAATGAGTCACCATAGCAACAGGGAGACAGTCAAAGCTTCTGTTTACAATTCATTTCAAACACTGAGTGTAGTCCTTCAGTGCCTCGTCCTCTGAACACAGAATGGAGAGTGTAACCATTGATGTATGAAGATAACTGGATAAAGCGTTAGAGCTGGGGCCAAGTGGCGCAAGGAGACAAAAAAGTTCAACCTCTGTGTGTATATTTTAGGGCTGTCCCAAATACCATTTTCTGGGCTTCGGAGCTTTGGCATTGATCAACAGTGAATAATCAGAGCTTTGTGTGCCTCAGAGAGAGACACCGTGCGCCATGGAGCATCAGTCTCAGATTAGGGAGAAACACTGTGCGCTTAAAGGCTTCACCGTCAGGTAAGGGAGAGGCTGGAATCACAACCATAGTTTGTAAAGTCAAAAATTCCAACAGTTACTCATTACAATAAACTTTGTCCGGTGTTATCAAGTAGTTATATTTCATTGTGTGTCTGAAATGATAAGTGTCCTCACTATGGAAGATGTTAAAATCCACCTGCTCTGTGCTGCAGGACAGGATCCACTTGGGCTGAACTGTGGGAGCCGCACATATTTGTGTTATGGTACTGCTCACACTGACACTGAAATGGTAAAAAAACATATTCATAACTGTTGAGAGGGGCCGAGCGGACCAACTTAAACTCCCAAGGTGTTGGGTTCAATGACCTTTCTATGCATGCAAACATATTGACTGTTTCCGTAAAAAATAAACAGGAGTTTTACTTCCAAAAATAGCTCCTCCCACTTCACCAGTGCATTTATGAGTACCTAAAAAGATCTCTTTCCAACAAACTGACCAGTATCACCAGTAAAAGTAACACCCCGATAAAGCTTTATAAAGCGCATTTTTCCCTGACAGTTTAATAAAGCTGTGCACGTGTCTGTAATATTACTGTAAAATGTCTTTCATTAAGCTTACTGGAGCTTGGAGACAACTAGTCACTACTATGTCAAACAGTTTTTAGTGATTACATGAATCAGTTGATGGAACTCTTTAAAATCAGACTATTTGGAGCCTTGGAGACTTTTATAGAGCTTGTGCCCCACAGCTGGAGGACAATGGTAGCTACAGAAAACAAGATTGAACTCAAATGAAATCCAAAGTTAACAATGTGGTCAAACACACAGATGGACATGCAGATGTGTTGGAGTGTGTGGGTAAATATTAATGATTGATGGAAGAGGAAGTGAAACTAGCTTCATATGACAAACACTCACAGAACAAAGGTCTGTTTGTGTGTCTCTGAGAATCAGCACTACCTCAACTCACTGTGAATGAGTGAACACACATGGCAGAGGGGTGTCTAACCCGAATTTCAGACTGTGATCATTAACAATGCAGAATATAAGGTTTCATCTAGGGGTATACCTATGGATTCTTTTTTTCTCAACTAATCTCAAAATTATCATTTTTTCCATTAGTAGAATTTTTATAATACATTTATAGCTTATTTTAAGATTTTTCTTAAATTACTTGTTTAATATACCTATTAATGTACCCAAAAATAAATATCAAAAATTTGTTTCATTATTATCTAGATAATTTTATTAAATTATTTCCTCATAAAAACAATGATAATAATGGTATATTTTAAAATGTATCTAATTTCCACATCTGCTCTGTTATGTTATTAATAATATTAATATAATTGAATTAAAAGAGACCCTCTTTTGAGATGCCTGTTCAGAAAAATATTGGACCTCAAACTCAAAAGCATTGCTGTGACACATGCATTAATTGAGACGGTGTATATCAGAGCAGCCCAGGTTTGCTGCTGGTTATTTGGGCGCCTTATGCCTGATGGCTTTGTTGTTAGACTCACACAAAGCAGCAGAAAAGTCACAAAACTCGGCATATATGTACCACTACACGTGAACTACTGTATACTGTCCTATACTTTATACAACAGTTAGTTCCAACCAAGCAATTTGATTGGTTGAAGGCACTCCATGAGTTCTGATATACAGTACAACATCACTGGGACTTTTAACTCTTCATGTATCACTCTGCTTTACTATAAACCGTTAATTAGGCTCACAGTCAGAAGTTATCTAAGGGTACCGTAGATTGAATCAATGTTTGAAGAGCAAGGAAATCCCGTCTGACCGCTATCATACCTCAGCAAAATCCTGCCTGATGCAAAAGCCCTCGACCTGCAGCCCAGGAGGCGGGCAGCTGTGATGGATGGGTTCTGATAAGTCGCCGTTTACTGGGAGTAAACCAGTAAACCAGCTGTTACAGATGTTACATAGATGTGCAGTGAGACAGAGATACACTCGTCTGACACCAGCCACAGCCTGAGACACACACACACACACACACACACACACACACACACACACACACACACACACACACACACACACACAAACTGTCTGATACTGGACTGAAGGTGATAGAGATCAGGGCAGTGAGTGGACACACGCTGGAGCGACGTACAGTCTGATCAAACTCATCTGAATCACTGGAGGTTGTGCGGTTGGACTGTATTTCATCACAGCTGTGATTAAATAAGTCATTAGCAGAGATCAGTGTTCTGATCTGAGAGTAACTCAGAATGAGAATGCTGACAAACATATTCAAGGAAAAGACAAGTAAACACTTGTGAAAACAGGAAATGGGGCTGGCGACTTCGCCCTCTTAGAGACATGAAGCCAGCAGAAGCAGAGCAGACAGAATTCAGAATGCTGAGCTGACATGCACACAAAGACGAATGTCATTCTAAAATGAGGCAACATTTAAAAGACTCTGAATTATAAAGACCTTAAACTCTGAGTTTTTTCAGCATATCAACTCATTTGGTTAAGTTAGAAGTAGCTGCTGAATTGTGGGTGTGTTTGCTTCATGGCACTAAGAAAAGAAAAAAAAGATGCCGTGACTCAACAAAGCATTGAGTCAATAAAGCAGTCAGCCCTCCTCTGCTGAAGATAAAGGCTGATGAAGGCGAGCAGCAGCTGAGCGCTCAGTCTGAGGAGAGCGTGTGAAAACACACAGGAATGTTTGAGCTGAGGGTCTAAGGGGTCAACAGGGGGCTGCTTTAAGCTGCTCAGCAGTTAATGAATGCAGGGTCGGGGGTTGGTTTGATATGCTTGACTTGATGTCAGTCCTGGGTGCTCAGGTGTTTGGCTCTCTACAGCCCAAACCTCTTAGAAATTGAAATACGTAAAATGAATGTTGGAGAAAACTTGTTGAAGACAGAGCCAAAAGTTTGATTTTTTCCCCTTATTAATCTCTATGACACAGATGGAAGACATGTTAAGTATGGAGATGCTGTGAGCTAAAGAAGTGGGAGTCTGGGGTGAACAGTGAAAGCAGCACAGCTTAAAGACGAAGGAAGGAGCGCCATCTGCAGACTGTCATACTCAGGTACTCCTCAAATGTGTTAAATTTCTTATTGTCCAACAAAACAATCAGCTTCTATAGAATATTCATTGTTCACCTGATCAAACAAGCAACAGGGCGACTCTGCTCTCTGGCTGATGAAACAGTTTATCAGTTCATTAATTTGAAAAGCAGCTGACAGACACTTAAGATTATCATGAAATGATTTCATTATTAAGCCTGAGCCCTTGCACTGTGCGTTGGGGTGTAGCCTGTCTTAGATTCCAGGAGTTTAACAATGTTCAGTAGAGAACACCTTGTTCATACAGGTGCATCTGTGCCTTGTGCACAGCGAGCCAGAGAATAATAAACTCAGACTTTTTTAAGGGAAACTGCACACAAATATGGGTTAAAGCAGAAATTTTGACTAAATAAAAATATCTCGGCGAAGTTTGGAAACTATTTCATCTTTATCTTTTCAATAAACTTTGAGTTTTGACTGGGACATGTTGAGATCACAGCCAAACTGTTAAGCTGTGATGTTAAATACCTTTGCATCCTATATCAGCTGGGCATGTGGCTTCTCATTCATTTTAAGTTTATCTAACTACTTAATGGTCCTACCTGTGAAGTTTGCAGATATGCAACACCTAAATTTGTCTGTGAAAAACTATTTTATTCCTAAATTACTGTTAATAGAACAACAAAGGATATAATTTGGGTGGTGGAGCATCATACCACAATTGTGCGTTCCAGTTATGCTGAGTCATCTTTTCAAAGTCCTAAATAATTTGGAGTTACCTTTTGCACCTTTGCTGCGATGGCTGGCTCCTCTTGTTTGGTTTGGACTCTCTGCAGACATAAAACACAGCTGAATCAATTCACAGTGTTCAGCAACAGTTACACACGCGACACCTTGTGCATTTAATCACAATACTACATTCAAACCACACTGGAGCTCTGTCTTAATGACTACTGACTCCTGCAGGAGCACAGTGCTGAACTGACAGCTGACATGCTGCACAGGCCAGTGTGCTCACAAAACAAAACAAAACAAAACAAACAAACAAACAAAAATTAACATGAGATTGTGAATACAATTGATTTCATTTAACACCACATCTGAGTCAGAATCAGAAATCAGTTCAATCAGCATCCAAGTTGCATTAAGTCTGCTGAGCAGCACAGCAGGACTCGAAATAAAGTTACACTGCCACCATGTGTTGAGAGGACACCAGTGCACTTAAAGGAGTGAAGGCACATGAGGTCATGCAGGAGCTTGCTATACAACAGCAAACACTGACAGCTTCCAAAATTAAGAACCAAAAAATCTGTTTTCCAGATTTTTTTTTTTTTTTCCTGTTTCAGTGTTCCTGCACACGGAGACCTGTTTATTATCACCCACAGCAGAGCTCTTTTAACCCTTACGGATTCTTTGGCGCATTTTCACCCTTTTCATTCCTCACTTTTTTAAATTATTTTGACTGCGTTCATGACTATGGCATAAACGCAAAAATGGTCAAATGCACACATTTATAGAAATCCAGTAAATCACACTTTTTTAAATGACAATAACAGATTCAACACATTAGCACAGTGGTGGCCCCATTAGTTTGTAACCAGCAGAGCCTGAAACAGGGAACAAACCGTGAGACCACCACGCAGAGTCACTGATCCAGGTGCTGAGCAGTCATGCAGCTTTGGTATCAGATCATAGCTTTACTGCTGGACTAAAGAAGTTGATGCATATTTTTCTCTTTTTAATAACTTTGCCTTACTGTGCATGTTTTTTGGATGAAGACAGACAATGTGAGTTTTTGACTAAGTCTTAGGAAAGTGTTGTGAACTTCATGAGTTTTGTGGTAACTACAATATAATGGTAAGCCTGAGATTATTCTACCCATTAAGGTTTGTTGCATTCATACATAAAAGCCTTGAAGTAAAAGTTTTGTGAATTGAAATGCAGGCAGTTTTTTCTCCTCTGTGATCAATGCTCTCCTCTCACCTTGGCACTGGCTCTGGCTCTGATGTCTCCCACATCCTTCAATTTGGACTTGTAAAGCATCCAGCGGTAGCGAAGTTCTTCCAGACCCACATCTTCTGTTGGTCCAGAACCAGCCTCACCGCTCTGACTCTCCTGCAGCAACAGCTGGAACTGCTCCTGACCCCAGGTCAGCCCTGCCCTCAGAGCCTGCAGCAGCACAGAGGAGTGAGCAGACTGTCTCAGTACAATAAGACAGAGACTTTCAGCTGGATGGAAAGTCACCCACAGGTCAGAATAATGATGTTTAATATAAAATTACACAGTGCATATGTGGAACATTGCAGAACATACCAGGATAACTCTTTTCTTCAACATAAAATAATAGAAACATGCAGCTGTGATTCTAGATAGCTAGCAATTTTACATTCTGAGAATTGTACAATGCAACCAATGTATTGTACAATTCTCAGAATGTAAAATTGCTAAGAACAATGTAATGTTTAAGTAACACTTTCAGCTGCAAGTTTTTTTTAATCCTAGAAAATAAAATTAAAAATGTTTTTGTTGTTAATATATCACATTACATTATATTTTCATTAAAAAATGTTGTGTAATCTCAGTCCTCAACATGTTCTGAATGTTGCTTTAAAAATGTTATACCTTTGTTCTTCTGAAACATTGTGGGAATGTTTTATAAAAGAACATTCTATGATCTGCCACCTCTAAACATCCCCACAATATTCTCAGAAAGTTGCAGTTAAAACGTTATGTCATTAGAAGGTGGAAGAAGGTAGATTTAGATTTGAAAAAAACAAACATCCTTAAAATATTCTTTGAACTTTAGATTGAAATGTTTTCTTTAAAACATTATTGCAACTTGCAGGTAATGTTAGCCAATTTGTGGGAATGCTCCCTGCTGGCTGACAACATACAGGCTGCTTTAGCTCCAAATCATCAGGCCATCTGTCCTTTGGAATGAACAGCGCAGACCTTGTGTGACAGTCACAACAGTGCTGTTGTGTTCTGCTCAGCTGCACCACGGGGGGAATATCACTGCTATACATGCTTCCAAGGCCACTACAGAACCAGGCGGCCATCTCCTATAATGAAGCAGTCTGTACTACACAACACAGTCTGACGCATATTCCAGGATGCAATTTGTTTTTCTATTCTGGGGGAAGGCATAACATACCTCACTCTCCCCAGGGCTCTCCTAAACCACCTCCTGCACCCTCCCTCTCCCCTCTTCCTCTGTGTTTCCACTATCATTTGCAGTGTCCGCCACATGAAAGCTACGTTTGCACTGCAGGGCCCAAGTGGCCCAAGCCTCTCCCAGATGGGATTGTTTGATGACAGTGTGAACAGTTCAAATCACATGGAATCAGAGCTTTTCAAATCAGATTTGGGCCACTGCCGCATGTGGTTCTAAATCAGATCCATATCTGATTTTTTTAAAATGCAAACTCAGTCTGAACAACAATGCGACCCATATCAGAATTCAATGCAACTTTTATGTCACTCTAGATCGACGTCCGTCTATAAGATGAGGAAAACTCCGTCCGTCTGCATCACTTTTCTCCTCGATGTATTGCCGAATCAACGTGGAACTGCACATGGCCATTAAGAATCGCCATCAGTGGAGACTGACGAAGCCCTTTGTCTCATTCACGCACTGCCTGGGCATGTTTTGTAAAAAAATACTTCATAGAAAACACTGACTTGCTTCTTCTTCTCACCATGAAGTCACAGCATAATAACTTAAAAATGAAACTGTAAAAGGTCACCATGGCCATGCAGCGTGGAGACGATAGCCACTCTCTGCCGCATGTTACACACATCTCTCCCACTGCTAGGAGGCAGAAAAAAAACTGCCAACCAAGATGTCTTGCAGCTCTTCTTTCTCTTTCTCTCATTTTCCATTCCTCTCTCGCGTGCTCTCTCTCTCCGCTCCGGTTCTCCACATGCTTCCTTATTCCATCACTCTTCTCTTTCTCTCTCTTTCCCCTTTTCTTGTTCCAGTCCATTAAAACTCCTGCCAAAGAGCCATTTAAGCACCAGACCGTTCACAACACTTTTTCTCAACTCCACTTCACCCAAAATAACTTCAATCAGTTGGAAAAAGTTTTCTTTCTGTGTCTCTTTTGTTGTTTGGGACCTGTTGGCAGTTGGACTGGATGTGTCTATCCATGGCAACTAACACCTCCTTATATGGTGCTCACTGGCTGTTCACAGGCGGGGATGTTTTCTAAGTGCTGACTAGCGGGAGCACGATGTCAGTTTGCAACTGACTGACATTCAGGAATGCCCAAATCCAAATTTCCTGCAGCGTTCATGAATCCAGTGCAGGTTTTCACACCAATGTGCTTTATGTGCACATCTTCTCTCAGATGTACAAACATTCCATGAATGAGACCCAGTGTGCTGAGTGCTAAACTGGCAACAACACGCAAAAACTGCACTAGAATGCTTTTCACAATTGTTCACAAACAAAGCCAAAAAAAGTAACCACTCTTCTTCCATAGTAACAGCAACCTGTGATCCATCTGACGGTGTATGACGGTTACAAACACAAGCATTTTATTTTTCATTTTAAAACTTAGTGCATTCTTAAAGGGACAGTTCACACCTGAATCAGAAAAACAGATTTTTCCTCTGACCTGTGAAGTCGTGCTATTTTTCACCGCGCAAAAGGAAACGTGCATGTACTCATGGATGAGAGGCTTGTCCTCGTGACAGAGATTTAAACATTTTTGAAATCCTCCTCATCTAAGTTGTAACATAAGCTGTAAGCTTCTCTCTTTCTCTGTCATTTATGTCATTAATGTAATTGAATTGTTTTTTACGACATCTATTGCTCGTCTGTCCGTCCTGGAAGAGGGATCCCTCCTCAGTCGCTCTTCCTGGGGTTTCTACGATTTTTTCCACCGTTTCAGGTTTTTTTGGGGGGCGTTTTTCCTTAGGCGATGTGAGGGTCTAAGGACAGAGGGATGTCGCCTGCTGTAAAGCCCTCTGAGGCAAACTGTGATAAGTCATTAAGGGTATTATAAATAAAATTGACTTGACTATTGACTTGATACAGTTGGTGGGTGTAGTTTGGCAGAGACAAAATAGTTTCTACATGAAACTGCTCACAACAAGGTCTTTGGATTATCTTGACTAACCAGGTCATGATTTCTGGAACATTGCTGTTGAGTTTTTCAAATGTATTTTTTGGTGCTTTGAACAGCACAAGCTGAGTGGCATCTAGTTCCATTATACTGGAGAGAAGACAAACATCTCTACAGTCGATATCTCCAATACTTGGCACTCGGCAACAGTTCACCCGAAACTGTGTTAAAGGGACAGTTTCGGGTGAACTGTCCCTTTAACTTCATCTTCCATCATCTGTTTTGGGCCTGTCCAAAAGTAAATCGTTTTTGGCTTAAGATTTATATATTATTAGTGACTATATTTGGGACAGCAGTCACATTTAAGAGGGATCAGCTTCTTTTTGGCCTTTTACTCTCAACATCTACAAATACAACAAAATACTTATTAGGAATATTGAGTTAAGCTGCTAGAAAAGTAGTTACAAAGTAACGGCTTCAGCCAGATGCTCCATGTGTAGAGCTGGTATGATATCATTTATGAAATCTTTGTGATGACAAGAATGACCTTTTCAAAGAGGCTGCAGGTGACTAAATTTGAAGAAATTTGGATGAAGTGTAAAATGTTTATTTTCCTAAAATGTCCTTCTTTTGTTAAAATATGTTTATTCAACTCTGTATTCCTATTTCTATTCATTTACCTTAAATGCTGAACACCCCACGTTCTATGTCTGATATTTGTGTTCTTTGTTGTTTCTTCAGTGTAAAAAAAAAACCAAACAAAAATGGTAAAATGGTTCACTCTGTAAAATAATTAATTAACGCCGATTACATAACTGTTGCTGAAAACTGAAATCAAATTAAAAAAAGTCAAACAAAACAAACTTCTTCCTCAAAGAATGAGAGTTAGTCTGTGTCTGTGTCTGTTACAGCTACAGACTGAGATGTTTAAAAAGAAAAAGTGAATGTTTTCAGGTGAACTGGACCTCACCTTGAGTGTGTCCTGTCGGATCTTGAGTTGTTTGGTGCTGAATGTTGCTCCGTTGGTGCTGAGGATCCCTGAGAGGAGTTCATTCTCTTTGGACAGCCAGGCCTCAAACTCCTTCCTCCTGGATCTGGACTGTCCTGAGCCTCCCTGTAACATAATGAACAACTCTCAAAAAGTCCTGTACACGCTGACACTATCAACAGGAAAGCAGTCATTTTGTGTCCTTTTTTGAGTTTGGGCTGGGGATGCTCGGCTGATCTCTGGACTGTTATAAAATCCATCAGTGAGAGAGGTCGGCCGCTGCAGTCACCCGTCACCACATTTCTTCTTTTTCCTTTGATATGATTTCATTTCAAGAACAATTCTCCTGGCAGACGAGTGCAACACTAGAGCAGAGGTGATTGCAGTTATTCAGAGCTTTCCGATAGTGTCGAACTAAAACTGCAAAGATGACGAACAAACATCTAAAAACTGAACAGCTCCATCCATCGCTGCCCCGCACTAACTTTATTCTGTTTCTTTCCGACTCATTCTGCCCTCATTAGTGCTGATGAAACAGCGAGCTGTGGGTCACTACTGATCTTTTTTCACTTTCACTTTTTTCAACGACTGAGTAATATGTTGCCTCGTAAGACCCATTGAATACACCCAGCAGCCTACAAAACACAAATTTGGTATTGCCTGTTTATTATTTGCCTAAAGCCCCAGAAATCAAGCACCTTTTAAAACCTGAGCAAATTGGTTTGATTTCTTTAAAAAAAAAAACATGAAAAAGAAGAAATGAGCAACAAAAGAAAGTAATGACCCAAAAATAGTAAAACATCAGTAAAAAGTGCAAGTGTTTCTAAATCTACTAATTTCATGCAGTTCGTAATTTCTTACCAAATTGTTTGTTGCTTTTCATATCATGTTTTGGAAAGAAATTGCACTTGCTGTCTGAGTGTATAAGGTGTTTTGAGTTGGACAGGCACTGACCCAGTGAGGACTCATTTTAAGCCTGATTTGGTGGCTGCTGATTAATTTTAGAAGTGAACCACTGAACTGACTGTCATTTGATAATCTGGCCAGGTTGTGATTCCTCGTTGCCTTAATGATCACTTATTTCACACGCTGAAATAGTCTGTAGTCCTAAGCCAGACAGGGTCCTCACGAGTACCAGAAATGAAAAGTTAATGCTACTTAAGACTTTCAAAAGATCATTTTCAACCCTGTTTTTGATTTTTGGACAAACCACCTTTTTTCGTTGATTTAATCCTTGCAGGTGGATCTAAAGTTATGTGAGTACTACAGTATATATGTGTCCCTGTGCATTGGTAGGTTTTTATGTAAGAATATCATTATTGGAGTGAGCCAGGTTAACTCTTTAAAACCAGAGCAAATTGGTTCAATTTCTTTCAAAAACAAAAATTATCAAAAAAAACCCTGTGAAAAAGTTACAACAAAATTACCTGAAAATAAGCTAGAAAAAAAGAAGTCTAAAACAAAAACAACAAGACAATGACCCTTTAAAGGTGTGGAAAATACAAAAATATAAAGGTGTTTATTTTATATATGCTTCTTTTTCTGTGACATAATTAAATATAGTTTTCTGTACAATTTCCACAATTTTGGGATTTCCTAATAATCCTCCCCTCCTTTTAAAGCTAATTTTTAAGCAATGTCCTTATAATGTTTAAACTTTCTTTTATCTCCCCATGTTTTTGAAAGAAATCAGACAATTTGCTCTGGTTTTAAAGGGTCAAATAGCTTGTGAAAGGAGTCTGAACGCAGCACAAGAAAACTGAAATCGATCCAGTTTTCAAAGGGTTGATGCACATTTTGCCAACAGGTTAGTGCAAGTACAAAGGAAAAAAGTCAGTTTTAGGTTCAGAAATAACTTCGACATGCAAACAGAAGAGCTTCACTCATTTTGACAAAAAGTACTTAAAAGATGAGCAAATGAAATAAAATCAAATGTTTAAGACCTTATAAATTCAATGTATATGTAAAACTATTTAATGACTGTAAATCCTAATAATTACCAGGTTGAATCTGAGACATTTTAACCCTTTGAAACATGAGCTTATTGGCTTGATTTATTTATTTATTTTTTCAAAAACAGAAAGAAATCAATGAGCAATTTGACAAGAAATTACCCCAAATTTAGCAAGAAACTAGTAAGGAGTTACAAGAGAAATACCAGAAATTCGCAAAAAAAGTAAAAGAAAGCCAAAAAGGAATAAAATAAAACTAATAATAATAATAATAAAATTATATATATTTTTTCCCGTAACCTAATTTTAAATATATAATCATAGTAGTTATTTTTATTGATATATTACTTTAGTTATTTGATAGTTTTCTAATAATTACCTTTCTCTCCTTTTTTCATATCTAGTTTTTCTTGTCTCCTTTAACTATTTTTTTCCCAGTTGACGGGACAGTTCATGCCAAGTTGGTGACTGCCTCTTTTCCCTTCAAACTATGGTTTAAATGCTTGTGAAAAGTGACTGAACGCAGCACAAGAATAGTGATGCTGGCCCAAGTTTCAAAGGGTTAATACATTAAGGACCTGTAGACAGCCTGTAGCAGTGCGCCGTGATGAAAATCAAAGTCAACTTAGCTGCACTGCAGACAGACCTTATTGTCTATTCCCAGCCATCTTTCTTCACCTCTATTCACCTATTTTTTTTTCTTCTGGTAGAAGTGCACCGAGTAAAGATACCTTTCTATTTTTCTGCAGAGAGCCGATCTGTGATTCAGCTTTTACAGGCAGCCTGGATCTTTTATACATTATTTACTTTTTTACCCTGATAGTCAATTTTACGTGACTGGATGTTGTAGATTTCCACCATCTGACGGGAGAAAAATATTACCTGATAAATTATCAGTACAAACAATGAAGCCCTTTACTGAAAAACTCTGACTTGAAAAGAGAAGTTGATCAGACCCAGAGAGGATTGCTTTGACGTCTCATTAAATACTTTCAGCAGCTGGAATCAGTTCACTGGATCACTTTGGGATGAATTCAGTTATTCAGTTTTGGATAAATTCAGTAATTCAGTTATGGTAAAGGGTTTTGCAGCAGCCTGTAGCAGTCGTGGTGATATAAATATCCCCCTCTTTATTAAAGCCACAGTTGAGATTTTCAGAATTGGGGATGTACGAGGTATTTGTCCATAGTCATTATATTATATACAGTAGATGTCAACATGCCCTCAATTTGGAGAGGCAGGCGGGAGTCCAACACTAAAGCAACAAAACCTATTTTAACCATATAAAAAATACCGCCTCAAGTGTACACTATATTAATAACACTGTACTGCTTTACTTTAAAGTCAGAGAGAGATTTCAGATGGAAAACCTAACACCGTTATGTCGCTATATCTCTTATAAAAGCCAGACTCCAGTGACAAAAACAGCCTTGCTAAGCACAGCAGCTGCTGGTCTACCACTGCCTCCATGAATTATTTTGTCTGTGTTATTGTGCAACTTAATTGACTTAAAGGGTTAGTGTGGATAAAGTCACACGATAACACAAACTACCTAACCGATGGAGGCAGTGGTAGACCAGCAGCTCCTGTGTTCAGCGAGCCAAAATGATGTTTTAGTTCATGGAGTCTGGCGGCTTTGATGAGAGCACAGATCAGGGATAATCAACTTGCTTTGCTTGGGGGCCACTTTTGCAGAGTGTCAGGAGGCCAAGGTCCAGTCACAGCAGCCCCATACATGTTGTTAGGATTTTAGGGAATTTTTGAGATTTTAGGACGTGTCTAGGATTGTAGGATATTAGGGGACCTCTGTTGCAGGGTGTGGGGGATCCTCCACTGATACTTTTTTTGATAAATAACCGCTATATTGATGCTGTTTTAAGCACTCTGACACCTTATGTATACTAAAAGTACAAAAACAATTCCCAGTGTGAAAGCACCCCCAAAAATTGTGTATTTCCAAAGTTTCTAGCTCTATGAATTAAAGGCCTTTAATAATTTTCAAACCATCCTGATTGCCTGCACCTAGATCTTTTATACCACTGTTTTTAGGTTATAAGTTCCTTCTTTTTTCTGAAGTATTCCCTTCCATGAGCACCGATGGTTTGCCTGTCTTTTTCTTATAACTACATATTTATAATTATGTCAAAAAAAACATTTCTTAGCACTTTAAGGTCTTTTTTTTTGGTTTCTGTTTTTCAGTTTTCTTTTTTGGTGTGCCTATTTGCAGGTCATTTTCTTGCAACTTTTTACTTATTTCTTGACAGTTTTTTGGGGCCTTTTCTTGCTAAACTGTCATTGCATTCTTCCCAAGAAGAATTTGCCATTTTGCTGGGGTTTCCAAAGGTTAACCAAGGGGTAGAAATATAAACAATGCTCATCCATACCGTTGTGTGTTGCATTGGTGTCGTAGATGGCTGCTTGGCTGCGTCTCTTCTGACCAGCATGAACGCTCCTCCTCCTCTCGGACTCAGGCCCTCTCCTGCCTCCACGCCACCTTCAGCAGAGCTCATGCAGACATTTGTGGTTACAGCTGCCCCCCCTCTGTCTCCCCCTGCTGACGTCTCACTGTCAGGGCTCCCATCAGCCGCAAAGTCTTTGGAGCCTTTCTGTCTTGCTCTGCTCCAGATGCTCCAAGCAGAGGAATCTACTGTGTCTCCTTTAAAGGAGCGTCCACTGTCCTCGCTTGTCCTCGGATGTTTATTGTCATCTTCAGCGAAGCTGAGGTGACCTTCTGCGTGGCCCTGGATCCACCCACCCTGCCTCTTCATCAGCTCCTCTGCTGCATCTCCCTCCAGGCTTCCTGCTCCTCCAGGCCTGGAGCTGGCTGCGGCTCCAAACAGCTCAGCTGCTTTGTCTTGTTGTCGTCCCTTCTGGCTCCTGGAGCCTGCCCTGACCCGAACTTCTCCCTCCCCCACACTCAGCTCTGCTGTTAGTGATGTGCTGTCTGCAGATGGGCCTCCAACAATCCATAAATCAGACTGTGTCTGCTGCGTGGAGCTGTTCAGCAGCCTAAGAGACAAACAAACAGAGAGATGAAGAGATTCCACAACTCACCAGCTCATCAGCTGAGCGTCTAATGCATCACAACCACAGAGGAGACTGTGGAACAACAGAAAAGCAATGCAGTTCTTTTCTGAAATAAAACTCTGAGCTGCAAGAAACTTGAGTCCAGAGAAGCTCACATTGTTTGTTTATATGCTTGCATTTACATTCTGAACTACAAGCAAGCACAACACCGGCGCTCACATTATCAGTGTGATGGCTTTGTAGCTCAGACACATCCATTTCTATTTATTTTGCCCAAATTAATTAGGAGAAATTTTCTGTGACTGCTCGGGTTCTGCCTGCTTGTGGATTCTTGCCACAACTTTGCACCTAAATTGTTTCAGATTTTTGAGTTGTGCACTCTGCTGTTTTTAATCATGTTCTGTACCACAGTCAGCTCTTCAGTCACTGAGCTTAAGGCCATGTTTGGAGAACGGCCCTGCTATAAACAGAAAAGTCTCTCCTTTGTGTATTTAAAAAAATCTGTGTTCACATGATAACATTGTGAGAATGATCCTTGTGAGCACGGAACCGCAAAAAAACCCAAAACGCTGTAGTATGAATGCCAGGCCAGTAGTTGGTGGTGTAACTTTGTAATAACACACCTAAAGGGACACCACTCGCCTGTGCATAAAGGAGGTGAGTATAAATAAACAAAAAGACAATGTCAAACGCATGCACAGGAACCGACAGCGTTATGCAACTCAGTAGCCTATTTGTCCGAAATGTAACGCATGAACTGCGGCCATGATGTCACCATTCTCTCAGGATCCACGCTTTGCCAGTTAACATGGCGACAGAAGGGGTGGAGTTTTAAAAAATGACACTTTGGAACCCGGTTTTAAAGTTTGCATTTTACAGGCCACTATAACGTTGCTGTTGTAGGAACGAAAGGCCAAACCACAACAAAACTGTCATATAATAAACTTGAATACACAACAGTTATAACATTTAATAAAATATGGTTAAAAAAGGTAAATAATGTAACTTTATAATGAAATTTTAAAAAGTATTATTGTAATTAAATAAATCAGAGCAGTATCCACGGTGCTTTTATTATGAAGGACCATGCTGTCAGACAGGAAGTGTAGATGTTTTTGCTGTGGTATTGCAGACAGCTAGTAGACAGTTAAACAGATACTGCGGCACATTTAACTGTGAGGATTCATTCACTGTGAGCAGGCGACAAACTAACAGCTCTCCAGTTCATATAATAATGGGATTTTCAAATCACAGTAGTGAACCATGGTAGCAAAATAAGACTAACTAGGCACACAGTCTGGGGCTCTGCAAAAGCCCTGCTTTGTGTGTGTTTGTGTGAGAAACAGAGAGCCGTATCAGCGAATGAGAGAGCCGCAATGCCAGTTGCTTCAAAAAACAATGTGACGATTTATACTCAATGTTCAAAAGCCGCGATACATCAAGTTTATTCGATAAATCGCTGGCCCTATGTGTAACATGCAAAGGGCGCATAGAGAAGGGGCATAGTAGCGGCTCTGTAGCATGATCTCTGTAAAAAGAGCTCCTGACTGCTGCTGCTGAGCTGCTTCCACTCTGCAGTGCTTGTAGAGGAGTCAGTGTGACCAGTGAGTCATTTCGGATAATCCTTTTTACTGCTGCCTCACACAAGGCACACCAAATTAGAAAAAGCAACACTTATTTCCCCATGTGTTAAGGTACCTGTGCAGATTGAGACTCGTGTTGTAGAGAGCCATCCAGGACTCTCGTAGGCGCTTCATGTCTCGCAGAATGTGAACCTGTCCCTCCTCTGAAGTTCTCTCCAAAACCCCCTGACCCTGGACCTCCATCTGCTGCAGCTGGAGCTCCTTCTCTGGAAACTCTCCCAGCGCTCTCTGTGGACAACAACACAACATTTTCATCAACACGGTGGTCAGAGAGGGGAGATCAAGAGCTGTGGAGGCTTTGCAGTCACACTGCTTTCATCACGCAGCCATCCTGACGTTAGTGAACTTTATTTAAACACCCCCACAGTGTCACAACCCTGCAAAATGTGGTCACCAAACTTTCCAGATGTGTCAGTGAGATCAAACTGAAGGTTGGGTGCTTTGGGCAAGGTGGCAAGAAGTACTTCAAGGGGTTACATCACAAACTTTACAGGGTAACTTCAGTTTTTTTTCAACCTGGACCTTATGTTCCTTTTTCATTTTTTACATGAATGACTAATGCAGACAACAGTTTCTGAAACTGGTCCAGTATTGAGTGAGTCACTTAACAGGTTTCAATGTTACCACTTGGGGCAAATTGTGTATTGTCAATTTATGTTCACTAAAAGTGCTTGTTTTTGCAACTGACAGGCTCAAATGGTTATTTTAAGTTTCTGGAAACATAATGGAAGGGATCCCTGAAGAGATAGACCTCTTGTTAAAGAGTAAATTCCTTTTTGATTAATCAGAAACAGTTGCAGAAATGCTGCTGCCAAACTTACAAGAATCCATTTAAATAAACAGTAATTTTAGCCTGTATAGAGGCAGCATATTTCCATATTTCCAATTCATGTAAATGGTGAAAAATAGGGGTTTATTTCAGCTAATCAGAGTTGGTTTGTTTTGCCACTCTTCCAACAATCACCAAGATGGTTTTTGTGAGTTTTGTTTTGTTTCTGTCGACTTTGAATTAATTGTGTTTTTTACAATGATCAAATTACTATTTAAATGGAGTCTGGTGGGTTTGGCAATATCAAATTTGGGTCTGTTTCTGATTAAACAAAAGGATCTTACTCTTTAAGAAAAAGGTCCATTTCTGAAGGGAGCCAGGTTTTCATTGCAGATTTGCATAAAACTTAAGCAGTATTTTTGAAATGTCAATAAAACACAGTTGCGAGATGACTGTATTTCCATTGAATGATGGTCTGTGACTTCTCCTCTGGCGATAACATTCTAGTAGCCATGGTGATGGATGTTCAAAACATTAGCAGCTTTATTTCTATTGCAGCCACCACATTCGCCGTCATCATTTACAATCCAAGGCCACATAGGCGTGTTATGGAGCCATAATGGAAAGGTGAGCCCCTTATACATGGGAGCAGCCACATATGAGGGATTTCTGGGAGGTGATAGTTCAAAATTTCACAGAGGAATTGTGGATTCAAAACTTTCAAATGATCCGCTCAACTTTTAAAGTTATGTGATGCAATACCAGCTCTTGTAGCTCCTGCTGCATCATGAGGGAGCCAGTTCCTACTGACTAGCACATACAGTAGCCATAGAAAAGACCTAGAAAAGCCAAAAAAAGTTTCTTTTGCAGTTTTGCAAAATATGGCTTTTTGAATCACCATAAATACCGATAAATGGGAGTTTTTTCAAAATTGACATGTTTCCATTAGGTGTATTTTATATTAGGAATTTCAATTTGTGCAATTTGAGGGTTAATGAAAACCCACCCTCTGTGAGTAGTAGGTTTAGATGAACTGCTGTAAACTGCTTCCCTCCGTTTATTCCCCTTTATTAGGTGTATTTTACGTTTGTCATTTAAATTTGTGCAATTTCAGGCCTAACAGAAATCTACCCATCAACAAAAACAAACACTTCTGTGGACGTAAATTGACGATGCAAAGAGCGCCCTGACTGTCAGCTGCAGCAGTCTTTGCCAATATTGGACCAAATTTTAAAAAAATGTTGTTCCCATTAGTCCCTTAGACACAAAAAAATATCAGAAAAAAGGGTCCAAGTTGAAAATACTGAAGTTACCCTTTAAGTAACATGCTCTCATTAAACTTGACATTCATGTTTGATAAAGCTGTGATCATTTGGACCAGAGGAACAGTCACGGGTCTCAGGATGTTGAGTCTAGCTTTGCATCACTCACCCTCTCACTGCTGGAGTGAGTTTCTTTCAAACTTCAGCACATTATTTCCTGTCTGTGGTGAGGCACACATATTCCTTGCTACGAGCTGTTTAACGGGAGCAAACACACTGAACCAATGGTGTTATTTGGCTGGAATGGATTTCTCCTCTCTGTACACTCTTGGTGTCTGTTTGAGGCTGATAAGATGGCCAGTGGTTTATGTCTAAAGAGGAACTCTCTGGAAACATTTTTTCTGCACATTGCTGCATATGTCTAACATCCACCGTATATTTAAGTATATAAGTATTACAGCCACATTTAACAATGCTGTGAGTTACTGAAATGCAGAGGTGAAGCATCTCAGCACGAGACTGGCAGGTAGGTTAGTGTAATGATGAACACTAATTATAGAGTCTCTTGGTATTTCCGTTTAAATTTCATCACTTGAGGTCACTGTGAGCTGCCATCAGATCTGTCACAGAGCTGGCTGACAGACTAATACATGTCAATGATATGATATCAGAAGTGCAGAAAAGTGATGCGTTTATCCATTATGAACCCCACACCTGCAGGTCTTGACTGTCACATTAAAAGGTTTTGTAAAAATATTTCAAAGAGTGCTCACAAAAAGCTAGGCTGTCTCTGCAGTAGTAAGATGCAAATATTTTTGACGTTGGCAGTACATGACCAGAGGGAAAAGACTGTGGCATTGGCTTTTTGCTCATGAGGTAGAGACAATTATCATAATGCATCAGACCAATAAATGCTCCCAGTCGTGGGTGATGAAATGCACCTCATCTGTTCTCGACTTTCGAAGAGTTATGTGATGCAATAACAGCTCTTGTAGCTCCTGCTGCATCATGAGGGAGCCAGTTCCTACTGACAAGCACATAGCCATAGCATCATGTGACCTAGAAAAGCCAAAAAAGTGTTTCCATTGCAGTTTTTGCCAAATATGATTTTTTAAATTGCCTAAAATATAACCTCATGGGAGCATAAAAAGGTTTTTTTGCAATAAATGGGAGTTTTTTCAAAATTGACATGTTTCCATTAGTCGTATTTTATATTCACGCTTTTAATTTGAGCAAACTGAGATTAATGGAAACCCGCCTACTGTTTGTATATCTGGCAAATAACATAGCACTTCAAAGATCACTTTTTTACAGAGCCGTTGGGATGAACTGCCATTTATTTCAAACACCATTTCTCCTGTTTCTGTTTAGTTTAGTGGGTTAGAATTGTCTTTTTGTTTGCTTTTTTTTTGTAGGTTGGGCAGCAGTCTGGGGAAAGATAGGTGAGTTTCTGTTTGCTATTTTGGCCTTGGTTCACCCTGAAGTCAACCCTTGACTGGGGCCTAACATGTGATCTGTTGGGTGAAGCACGACATGTTAACTTGGGCGAATCACCTGAACATTTCATTTTTCAAATTTAAACAATTCGTATGGTGTGGGCGAATTGTATTAATTGGCTTCAAATGTAAAACCACTGAATGGCCCTTTAAGTTTAAAAAGGACATAAAGGCTTATATCCTCTCTCACTCAAGTCTAGAAAAATGTATTTATTTACGAGTTTTCTAGAGACTCGATTACTTTAAATCCCCCCTATCTGGCATAAACCATAAATCACTCTTCGGCCTTCAACTAGTTCAGAACTCACCAGCAACATCACATCACCCCAATCTTTGCTTCCCTCCATTGGCTCCGTTTTCATTTATTTGAAGATTTTACTGATCACTTTTAAAGCTAATCTGGGTCTGGTCCCAAGCTCCAGAACAGAACTGTTGACCCATATGAGCCAGTTCTCAGCCTCAGGTCCTCAGGTGGGGCCCTTCTGGCTGTTCCAAAGTCGAGGGTTTAATCTAAAGGTGACCATGCCTTTGCCGTCAGGACCCCTGGGCTTTGGAAAAACCTGCCTGAGGAGATAAGACTGCAGAATCAATGACTTCTTTTAAATCACTTTTTAAAACCAATTTTATAGACATGCTTTTAATGTGATGTTGCCTTTTTATTTCTTTCATTTCCTTTTGTTTATTTCTATTTACTTTACCTATCTTATTCATGTTTTATTTATTTTATTTGTGCTTTTATTGCTTTTGGCCAATTTGTTTGTATTATTTTATTGACATTATGCATCCAGCATCTTACATTATTTTACTCGTTTTAATTTTATCCAAACTCTACCCCAGTTTGGTCTCACTTATGTTCAATAGGACTGTTTGGCTGTTTTTCTGTTGCTGTACTGCCTTGTTTATTTCTCATTTCTGCTTTTGTTTTGTTGGTCAAAGCATTTCGTCAACTCTGTTTTTAAAGGTGCTGTATATATAAACTAGTAGTTATAATAATAATAATAATAATAATAATAACAATAATAATAATAATAATAATAATAATAATTCCGTTTTTTATGGACTGACAGAATCTTGGCTAACGTTATTATTTGGCTAAAACAATCCTGTTATTTCTCATCCAGTCAGTTCCTCAAACTTTGATTGATTTATTGATCTTAAATAAAGTTATCTTGAGTAACAGTGTGTATAACTTTAACAGACAAGGGCAACGTGAGAGAATCAAAACCATGATGAGCACTCGTGTGATTGGCTGAGTGTTGATAAGGAGGATGTAGGGATGGCTCTGCCAGATGGGCTGTAGCGCTGGATAGCCAATCATCATATGTTTGGGTTTTGGATCCAGGAGCTGGTGGATGAAGAGTTCCCACTCTGAAAAAGTGATTTACCTCAGATGAAAAGGACTATCGGCCTCATTCACAAACAGTGCATTTGCACAAAACTCTGCTTAAACTAAGCATACAAACATTTTCGTTGAAATCTGGGATTCAACAATATTTTCTTTGCAGAATTTGTTTGTATTATGTGAACAGATTTAGAACTGTCTCAGATCATGCATGGCATGTTTAGTTTTGTTGTACTGCTTAATCAACTGCAGTCATTATTTTAAAAAAAGACTTTAATAAAAAACAATATTTGAAACTAATGTTCTAATTTCCTAATACATGAACGCAGCCTTTCATCCTCGTCACAATAAAAATATTCCACTATAAGAGCAGAGTGTCCCGCTCCAGTTTACAGTGGACTATACGAGAATGTCTACACTGACATAAAGCAGTTTAAGTTTCAGTGGTTTATACTAAATCTGCCTGCTGGCTAATGATGGCTGCTCCTTTATACTGTATGTGCATAGAAACACCTTCACAGTTTTCGCCATGATACACCTCTGGGCAAACACAGTTCCTTACACAGAAAGCTGGGGGCGTGGGACAGCAGGAACAGCAACGACAGCAGGGACAAGCCTGCCAGGTTAGAATGATTCTGATAAACCAGCATGGGCACAGCGCACGTGTCATGAATCTGCCAGAAATTTTGTGGGTGCTTTTATTTTGTCAGAACATTGTAGTGCACATATTAGTAAATGCGGCCATATATCAGCATGAGATCCACAACTCACCACCCCCACCGCCCCAATCACAGCAGGGGCCCAGGACTCAGCCCGACCATCCACCCCAGCTACCCCCTCCCCCCTCACCTCAGCAGCAGCTCTGTCCATCCTGGACAGAGATGTTAATAAGATCTTCAGGAGACAGAACCCCCGCAAAGCAGCTGGACCAGACTCTTTCTCCCCCTCCACCCTGAAGCACTGCGCCGATCAGCTGTCTCCAGTGTTTACAGACATGTTTAATACCTCACTGGAGTCATGCCACGTGCCATCCTGCTTCAAGGCCTCCACCACTATCCCTGTCCCCAAAAAACCAAGGACCAGAGGACTCAATGACCACAGAGCTGTCGCCCTGACCTCTGTGGTGATGAAGTCCTTTGAGCGCCTGGTACTGTCACACCTGATACACATCACGGACCCTCTCCTGGACCCCTTGCAGTTCGCCTATAGAGCCAACAGGTCTGTAGACGACGCTATCAACCTGACCCTCCACTTCATCCTCGAACATCGGGACTCAGCAGAAATCTAGGCCAGGATCCTGTTTGTGGATTTCAGCTCTGCTTTTAATACAATAATTACGGCTCTGCTACAGGACAAGCTCTCCAAGCTGAACATGCCTGACTCCACCTGCAGTTGGATCACAGACTGACAGGAAGCAGCAGGTGAAGCTGGGGAAGCATGTTTCTGACAGCAGAACCATCAGCACCGGCTCCCCTCGAGGCTGTGTTCTTTCTCCTCTACTCTTCTCCCTGTACACAAACAGCTGCACCTCAAGTCATCAGTCTGTCAAGGTCCTCAAGTTCGTGGACGACACCACCCTCATTGGACTAATCTCTGGTGGGGATGAGTCCGCCTACAGGTGGGAGGTTAACCATCTGGTGACCTGGTGCAGTGAGAACAACTTAGAGCTCCATGCTCTGAAGACAGTGGAGATGGTAGTGGATTTCACAAGGATCGCTGCCGCCCCCCACCCCCATCACCCTCTGTGACTCCCCAGTTTCCACTCTGGATTTCTTTACATGCACACTGTAGGTCAACTTTATTATTTAAACTTAAGGTATCTGCACTGTAACTATGCTTCTGAAAAATTGTACAATTCCTCCATTGCACCTTTTGTACATAGTTTTTTCTGTCCTTTATATTTTATCTTGTCATTTTATACATTTAAATTGCTTCTATATTTTTTTATCTTATGTTCTATTTTATTTAAATTCACTATTTTATTCTTCCTTTATGTTAATTGTTTTGCACCAAAACACCAAGTCACATTCCTTGTATATGTAAATGTACTTGGCAAAAAAACTAAATTCTGACTCTGAGTCTGATTCTGATTCTGAGATGAAGGGCAGGTGGAGACGGTGATGTTTAAACTCAAACAATTACGCAGCCTTCATGTGCCCCTCGGAAATATCGCATTTACGAGTTACGAGCGCATAAACCGCCCTCCAATGTTGTAATGAGTGGAAAATTGAGAAATTTCAATGATACCCGAGTTGCCGAGTTGTGACATTTGTGTGACTTTTCAGGGCAGCAGAAATGGTGGAAAGCATGGAAACAGTGTCAACAACTGACAAACTGAAAAAATGATATATTTTGTTACTTTGTTCCTAGTAGTTATCATTTACTTTTAGTAGTGTCACATTTTAGTATCTGCATCTATTAGCTGCAGCAAGCAAGCAAACTTTGAACTCTAAAGCATGCCATGGGAGTATACTATAACATTGATAGTAATGTTATTTTATAACACGAGGTGCTGACTTGATGTCATAGATTCATAAACATGGCGGGCAAAAGTAAATGTTATGTTGTATGTTGTTGTATATAAATATATAAAAATATAATTCATAAAATACAATACAAATGAATATATATATATATATATATATATATATATATATATATATATATATATATATATATATATATATATATATATACATAAACTGGACACGGCTATCAACCTCATGTTTCAACACTTTCAACATTAAAATGCAGCCCATCTTTTCTGTAGCTTCCATGGTGCTAACACTTTACGACCTCAGAGCACATGAACACAACAAAATGGGACGAAGAATTTCCCAACACCGAGACTACAACCTCCACACATCATGTGGAGTGTCCTTTTATGAATGTGTACAATGTAACAGGTTCTTTCCCAATTTCCATTGTGAAACTAAACTTTAACTAAAAGTAACTGATGTCTTCTAAAAATTGCTGATAGTGAGCGCAGAAGTGCAAAAACACACACACACACACACACACACACACACACACACACAGACACACACAGACACACACACACACACACACACACACACACACGCACACACACACACACACACACACACACCTCGGCTTCTTGCCGGCGGCCCTGGATGCTCCACTCTCCTGAGGGCCCATGGAAGGACTCCAGCTTCTGCCTCATGATCATCAGCCACTTCTCTATGTTTAGCAGGCTGTCATGGAAGCTCTCATGGTCTGCGATGCTCTCCTCGCTCTCACGCACCTTCACCTGCAGACAACAAAAAACATTTAGAAATCCATGCAGTGCACTGACAATATCTGCAACAGCCGTCATAATGCAAACTTCACTCTCCGACACAGTAACAGATGCTGTACTAGCAGTTCTGTGGAGTCCTCGGCCACTCTTGACAAAAACTAAACATTTTCAGTGTGATTAGGTTCCAGTGATGAGCAGTTGGTGCCATGTTGTTTTGTATGGAGCCAGAGCCTTTTGCTGGCAGTATGCTCTAGATTAAATCAGATTTGGTGAGTTCTCACAGGCAAAGTGGAGGCTTTGTTTACGGCAGTGTGCACAGACCGGCCAGACGGGCACGCTGAAATTTCCACACGGGCTTCTGTAATCCCCCTCCAACACACTGCCGTCTGCAGCAGGTCAACAGTGGGATGTAGCCACATGTTTTCAATTTAGTGATGAAAGTTGGGTGCATTTTAGTTTTTTAGTTGCCAGTGTGATTCAAGAGACTGTCTATGGTGGCTGTCAGTAAATGACTGCAGGGTTGCAGTGAGTATATAAGTGGTATTATTATCTCTGACGTGATGAAGAGCCTGTGAGCTCCAGATCAGCTGACATTAACCATTAATATGTTTGACTAAATTAAGTCTTTTTTTGTTACTTCTCTCTATGCTGTGCATGAGAACACACCAAAGCTAATTGTTGTGCAAGTTTGGAGTGAAAATTTGAATTTTCAGCACATTAAAATGTAAACCAGAGCAGGTTACTGTTAACTACATGTATACTATTACACTCAGGGAGACGTGAGGATGATAACAGAGCACCAATAACTATGGATAAAATCTAATGGATCGGTATTAGGCCAGATTAACGCATTTTTTTTATTGATTGGGATCCCGTATTTTGAGCATGTGCCCTTAGTTTACATTTGTCGTCACAAAGATGATATAAATGGAGAGCACAATTTGCAGCAAATATTCAGGTTTTACTGTAATGCTGCTACTCCATATTTAGAAACTTTTTTTGATGTTCAACTGAAGCTGCTACACCGCTTTTTGTGGAATTAAAATTTTTGTTGTTCATTTTTTGTTTACTTTGTGAGCTTTTACACTACTGTGAAGCAGAACTGTGATTATATTACTCATTTATAGTGTTCTGTACTTTTATTATAATGATACTACACAGATTTGAGAGTAATTTTGAAAGATGCAATTTAGTTTGTTTACTTTAATTGATTAAAAAAAAACAAATGCTGGACTTGGCGAAATTGTGATAAGAGCCATATAAATGTATTTTTAGTTTGTTTACTTTATTATTTTTGTAAAAAAAAAAAAAAAACCAAAACCTTACAGAACTGTTTGGATGCAGCCATTTTTTATTGTATTGCATTGCAGAGCTATTGAAGTGTCAATATACACACTATACATTGTTGTTAACTTTTAAGTGTGAAGTGTGCATTGTGCGGCTGCATTATCCAGGTAAATACAAGTATCTGACTGGGACTCAGTATCAACAGATAATCAATACTACACGACTCTGATAGGGTTCAGGGGCAAAAAACGTGATCAGGACATCCAGTAATTGCTACATTGCAGCATTAGGTTAGTGCTTTTGTGTTTTCTCTTCTTTTGAATGAATGAATCTGTCCTTATGGATCAAAAGATTGTCCTTATTATCAAATCTTTTCGCTTTAATTAAAACCTTGGGAAACAAATTAGCCAGATGATTGCAAAGGAAATACCCATATATTGACAAAGAATATCATGATAGTATTTCACTGTGCATATCAAAGTCCTATTTCAGTGACATGTGTTCATGTGTGATGATGGCTTACATTTATACTGCAGGCTCCTCACAGTAACTGTGAAGCTGTGAGAGAAAAATGGCTCAGTCCTTTAAGAGCAACTCATCAGTGTGTGTTTCCAGGTGTTAGTAAGTTCTACTGCGTATGTGAGACAAGTTGTAAAAAAGGGAGCTGTGTGCAGTCTGATAAATGTCCTCAAGTCATGACACTTGGGTCGGTGTCGGTTAAAGACTACAAGTTTGAAAAGTAAAAAAATCTGGAGGTGTGGAGTTAGAGAGAAGTGATCTTAAAGAAATCTGTCACCCACTGCTCATTTGCTGCAGGCTACAGGCTCCTGGATACATTGGCTGTTACTACTGTAACCCAACTGGCAGAGGTTGAGTTGCATTGTGGGTTACATAAGCACCAGACTTTGACGACAAGGAAGAATGTGCACGATAATAAAAGGATATCTATGCACCAATTTAGATCCTTTATAAATGACCATCCATTGTAAGTCCAAAAATGTTAAATTAGTGGGGTGGGCTACTAGTATTTTATTTATTTATTTATCTTTTTTTTGTTTTGTTTTTTGGCCACAACATTAAAATATTATTTTGTAGGAATGTAACGATGCACCGCGAGGTAGTTAAGAATCAAAATAAAATATGAGATTCAAATCGGTGAAATGAAAAATGAACCCCGATACTTTTTTTTTGAACAGCAGAGGGCGTAACCTGCTTTTGACTTCGCTTGCTCGATGTGCCACATCACTATGTGTTCAACGTCCTACGTCATGTCTGAGACTACAGCCAGCTCGCCAACGTAATAAGACGAAGCAAAGGCTCGAAAAGTGGGGCGGCATGTGAGACTCCTCAGGTCAGAAATATTATATTTTTCAGTCATACTTATTTCTGTAGTCTCATTTTGTATTTTAGAAAAAATCGTGAGAAAATCGTATGGTGAACCCAGTATCGTGAATCGCATCAAATCATGAGTTGAATGACTCGTTACATCCCTATTATTGCATCATAAAGTGACCAGCGTCTGCTGGAGGCAAGATGAGAGTGCTGAAAGTGAATCAAAACGGTAAAGTTTCGGGCTGTAAAATCAAAACAATGAGCTAAAGACATTTCAAGCTCAGAAGAGCTGAAAGGAACTGCACAGTTGTTAATAATTTATGTGTCGCTACATCACAGTGCATTTAGCCACCACTTAGCCCTACTACACCCACTCATTTAAACTATTGTTAAAGGAAAACTTCACCTTCCAAATGACCATTTGTATATCAGTTATTCTCCCTGTGTTATGTTGAATTTGTGAGGAAAACTTTGTTTTTCTCGCATGCCTTCATAGTGAACGAAGAATCCAAATACAGAGAAGAATTATTGATGTATTGACGTCATAGAGGTCTGCGTTTAAAAACAGCAAAACCATAACATACATAATCTACAAACTCACAAACACGTTGTGCAGTATAATCCAAGTCTGAATATGAGTCATATGCTCAGTACTTCCCAAACAGACAGCCGTTTTTCCACAGGGGACTCAACACAAAGTGAAACTTCTGTCTGCTCTCTTCAAAGACAGATTCTATTTACAAAAACAGCATTGTAACACAGCTGAACATGGGAGCTGCTGGTCTACAGCTGCCTCGATCATCGATTTTGTGTGCCAATCCGAATTAATCCTTTAAAACACCAAAGAATCATCTGAGGAACTGCAGATAGTCTGAAGAGGTTGCATTAAGTTTTACAGTAGGCGGGTTTCCATTACAGATTTCCGGAACACTTAAGCGCTATTTCAAAATGTCAATAAAACACAGTTGCGAGATGACTGCATTTTCACTGAGTGATGTTCTGCAACTTCTCCTCTGGTGATAACATGCCAAGAAGCATGCTGATGGATGTTCAAAACATTAGCAGCTTTATTTCTTTTGCAGTCACCGCACGATTTCTGGGAGGTGATAGTCCACGATTTCACAGAGGAATTGTGGATTCAAAATTTCAAGAGGATCTGCTCAACTTTTGAAGATTCAAAAACAGCTCTTGTAGCTCCTGCTGCATCATGAGGGAGCCAGTTCCTACTGACAAGCACATAGCCATAGCATCATGTGACCCCTATGACTTCTATTCATTAAGATTTTTTTCAGTTTTTGGATTCTTTGTTGACTGTGGAGGCATGCAAGAAATAGACGTCATTGATATAAAAATGTCATATAAAATGTGATATATGTAGGTATGTAATATAAAAACATGGACTGGTGCAGCTTTGACTGTGGGCTCAGTGATTCTGATAACTGTATGCATTCTACAGCACTCTCCAGTCTTACCCTGGTTGCCTTGTGCAGATGTTTCCAGTCAGTGTAAAGCCTCTCAAACTGAGTCCTGTTGCTCTGACTGGACGAAACCAGAGTCTCCATCGCTGTGATGTGGGCTTCACAGTCCTCAAGGTCCTTCTGGATCACCTGAGGACACACAGGACACACAGTGGGACAGTGTGTCATGGGAAATGATACAACAATACAACAATGTGGGTTTGGTGCAAACTCAGTTCAGGTACCATCTATCATCATTTTAAAAAGTATATCTCATCTATGGATACTTTATTATACAGTGTTCGGTATGACATTGTAGCAGCATCTTTTATAATAAATAAATCGATCACTTTGTCAGCACTAAGAGCAGACACAAGTTTGAAGGCTCCACAGTCTGATTCTTATTCTCAGCTGTAATGAAGTGAAACCAATGACTGCCTGAAGGTAGCAGAACACATCACATCACCACAGCGAGCTCTCACAAATGATGGATGTGTACAGTGGACTGGATATGTAGCAAATCAGAAACACTGCATCATAATTGTTGTTTGTTATTACACATTAACCCTTTGAACCCTAAACACATTGATTTGATTTATTTCAAAAACATTGGAAGAAGGCAATAAGCAATTTAGGAAGAAATGACCCAAACTTTACAAAATACTAACAATCTGTTTAAGTATGTACTCCTGAACTGGAGAACAGACCGAGCTCTAGCTCAACCACAGTGACATAAAGTCATACTTATTATATATTTCTTTGGATTATTTGACATGCAGCCTGCTTTTGAGAGACAAAGTTTTCCTTAGAGCATGGGAGCCTTTTATGCGCTTTATTGGATTGAATATTTCCACTATTCTTACAGCAGGGTTTATGAAGCAGGGGATTAACAGGTTTTGTCACCTTTTTTTCCTTCCTTTGTCTTTTTGTGTTAGTGTGTAGTGCCTGAGTCTCTTTCATTTATAGTATCTGTGAGCCCAGTTGTTTTTTCTGTGTTTTTTGATGAATGGTTCATGTATTGTTTTGCCCTAAAAAATAAAAAGAATATTAAAAATATTGTAAAAAAAACAAGAAATAACTCAAAATTAAAATAAGTTGACCCCCCAAAAAAAGAACATGAAAATTAGCAAAACAAAGTAAAAAACAGAAATGAAAAACTTTTTTTTTAATTGCTTAAAAATAATAATTGTAATATAATTCTAAATATAAAATTACGATCATTATAAATATAGCTTTCTGAAAATTTTTCCCCAACCTTTTCGAAAAAAAATCCTAAATCTACTAATTTCTTGCAACGTGCTAAGTATTTTTTTTGCCAAGTTGCATACTATTTTCTTTTTTTTAAGTAGTTACAATCTATTTTTTTAAAATCAAATCCAATTAAATATATAACTTTTCCAAACTGTATATATACATACTATTTAACTTAAATTATTTTGTTGTGCGTTTTTCATTATTTTTTTAATACTCATTAACATATTACATGAAAAATTACAGTGCAACACGACAAAGGATACAGTTACATTAAAAGGGAATTAAAAAAACAAAACAAAACCAAAAAAAGAGAGAACATTAAGCTTGTATAATATAGGTTATTTTGGCCAAGTTGCAAACTGCCTTTCCCCCAGTGTTTTCAGGATAAAGCAAAACAATGTGATCAGACTTCAAAGGGTTAAATACCTGTGAAAGGTGTCTGAATGCAGGTTTTAAAGGGTTAAACACTCGCGTTATTTACTGAATCTGATTAAGTCGACACTTGAGGATCTGCTTTGTGGTTATCTGCTGTGACAGAGACGTGAACATGTCACTCGATCCAAATTCATCGCTTTAATCTGCCCGAGGCTCTGATCTGCCCGTGTTCCAGCACGCGTGCTGGCTCACTTCGGCTTGGCGCCAGTCTAGTCTGGGATTAAACTCACCCTGAACTGGTCTGACTGGCTTTTCTTGGCCAGGATGTCGGGCTGGAGGCCGTCGGCTGCCACCAGCTGGTCCCGCAGAGTGGCCAGCTTGGAGCGAATCAACTCATAGGCGTCACCGAAGTCCTTGGTTCTTGAGATTAAGCCCTGAGAGAGGGAACAAGGAATCATCAGGTGTGTTGGTACACAGACACTCAGGTCTGGACTGAATGGTGAAACCGGAGTTTGTCCTCTTTGTTTTCATCTCCTCCATGATAAAGTGCGGCCTGCATATGGCGCTGAGGGCTTCTGGATTGTGGATAATGTGGCAACTTTATCTTACAAGGACAATAACACCCAGGATGGAATTACTGAGCCTGCGTGCGGGCGTGTGTGTGTTTTACCTCCCTACAATGAAGATGACAAAGGCAAATGGAATGTGTGAAAAACTAGAAGAGGTGTGGTGTTTTCAATCCTACCTGCCATTATTCACTTTAGGAGAAATAATGATTCCACATTGTGGGGTGAGAACTTAACAAATGGATTCTAAAATAACTAATAATCTCTGAGGTTTAATGAACTATTTCTAGTGAAAATCAGTTTTGAGACGGTTACTCTGATTAGGCAAACACATGAGTCTGTTAAATTGCTGTTGATAAACGCAACATTTCTTTGAATTGAATCTGGAATTACGCCACATTTACGTTACCCAACTAACGTTGTCACTATGGAAACGACTTCTCAACGAACAGCACCCACCTCTCACTCAAGGTGGGCATGCCCTTAAATATGCGTAACTTTAAGCCTTGATAACGCAAATTGGTGTGTTTATAAAAATTCACCCTTTAATTAACCCTTAGGGCCCTCTTTAATATTACACACACTCATATTGCTCTGCACACAAAGAGTGCTTTTCAAGTTCTAGCTTTAGAATTAAAATACATTATGATTTTCTACTTTCATCGAGTTGATTTTTTTAACCAACATCAGTCCTAATCATAAATAAAAAATATTTATTAATTTTCAGAATTTGACTTTGAATGCCAGGGTTTTGTCATAATCCCACTGTTTTTAAGAAAAAAACAAAAATATACACCAAAAAAATTACTTTCAATTTACTACATGCTACATGTTTTTGATTATCACAGCCTAGGGTGTGTCATTAATTTGCAGCACTGATTTTTATAAATTATTATTTTTTGTGCAGTGTTAAATACTCACACTCATTCCGCTCTGTGCACAAAATGCACTTTTCAAAATCAGGCTGCAAAAATATTATACATTGATATGACTTTCTTCTTTCACTGAGTTGAATTTTTTTAATCAACATCAGTCCTAATCCTAAAAATCAGTATTAATCCCTTAAATGCCAGGTTTCTGTCATAATGCCACTATGCTTTTTGATTTAAAAAAAAATTCTATTTCAATATACTTCATGCAGCAACATTGAACATTGATTGCAATGATTGTGACAATGCACCTAGTGGAAATAGCTAATTTTTTCATATGCCAAATATAGAAAAAAAATGAGGTCATCAGGTGGAAAATGGTAAAAATTATAAATTTCAAGGCAAAGCCCCAGAATGACACCCATAAATAAATAAATGCATTTTTATGCTTTGATGGCTGTGGGATTAAAAATGTCAGTTTGAATGAGTACTGAGGAGCATTTTTTGCACTTGACAGCCTGAATGGAACAATTTAGTCTCCACAGTGTATTTTAGACTTATTGTAGGAGCTGAGCTGGAAATTCACAGATTAAACAAAGACACACAATCTGCCCAAAAAGTTATGCCATATGCATGAACAAAACCAAAATGATCAGAAAATGAAGAATGACAAGTGTGTAAAATGTGCCAAACAGTCCCTAAGGGTTGAGCTTATTCAAATGTGAACAGGTGACTTTATGAAACTTCACCATGTACAGTTGTCATGAATTTTTAAATAAGCTTTGGAGACAAAGCCTTTTTTTGTACCAGGCTGTAAACATGTATATGCAAACTTGAGCATTTAAACATGGGGGTCTATGCTGACTGACACAGCTTGATATTTACTCAACTAGATATCCACTGCATAAACAATTCAAACATTATATGATATGAAAAACAGCTCTTTTACATTGTTCTCTTTTACATTGTAAAGGCAGATGACTGACAGTAGTGTGGTGTAAGCACCTGTAGCCGGCTCTTCCTCTGCAGCAGCTGAGTGTGCAGCAGCTCTCTGTTCCTGATGGCAGCGCTCAGCTCGCCCTGCAGGCTGTCGGCCCTGTCGGCACCGAACACAGAGTCCAGCAGGTCCCCCTTCATCTGCAGCAGACTGAGACGCTCCTGCAGCTGCACGCTGTCCCTCAGCAGACGCTGCAGGAAAGGGCAGAAATGAAGACTATGTGAAGTTTGTTGTTTTCAAACTTTTATTCGACGCTGCTGCCCAGGGAGTGCACACATATAAAAATTTACTTTCAATTCATAATTAACTCCAGTTACTCTCACATGATTTAGGTTCAACTTCAGAGAATCTCTCAGTACAGAACTTCATACGTAGTGTGTGCTGTCACAGTGATGCAACTCTTACACGAGCTTCGACTCTGAAATGTATTTTAGACTTGAAATTGGAGAGTTACAAATCTTTCTGATGTTGTTTTTAGAAGCAGGGTTCAATCACATCTTAACCCAATAAATATCAGGACTTTGAGGCAACATACAGTACTTTCTCTAAAATGACCAACGATACTCATCAGTTCTTTCTTATTACTGTATAATAGTTTTATCTTTATTATATTAAAAAACAATTAATTCTAAACATGATGAGAACTTCATATGTATATATAACGTAGGGACTGTTTCTTATTTATTAGAGTGGAGAGGGTGCAAAGACGGGGAGGCATGTCAAATCACTGTCAAGCACTGGGGGAGGGACTTTTTTTTTTTTAATTCTGGAGGTTATTCCGTAGGTTATTTTTACGTCACTACAGATTTGTTTGGAAGGCATTTTCTTCTTGAAAAAACATTTCCCCCTTTTTTTCCTTAAAAAGGTTTTGACCAAATTTAGAGGGAAAAAAAATTGCTTTTCCCCCCTTATTTTTTTAATATATAAAAAAATGTTTTTGTTGATTATTAAACACAAAAATTTTGGAGTTCTTTTCCTTTTAAACATTTTAGTGACTTTTAAAGAAAACTTTAAAAATCCCCAAAACTTACACAAATCACAACCAGAAACATTAAAAACAGATGTTATCCTTGGATTTTCACATTTCTGACAGTCCTTGAACATGTTGTCATAAAGGTTTGTGAAACAAAATAACATTACTTTTCCAAAAATTTCAGGGTATATTTCGTTTTCCAAAACTTTTCCAGGCCTGGATACTGATATTTGCAAAATCGATGACGATGAGGTGGAACAGTAGCGTGAGACAGAAAACTGAGGCTGACCAGGTATGGACTCTCTCCACTGTGTCTCTAACGTGACAAACACTGAGCTGAAAAACAACTGAAACAACTTTGTCAGGGGGAAATATATTTAGTATATTTGTGATAATGACTCATGTTAAAGTTCTCCCACATTAGACACATTATCAGATGCTTTAGCTTTGTCTGTCTGTGTGTCTGCTAGAAAGCTCTCATAGTTTCATAAAATATGTATCTGAGAGAAATATAAAGATTGGGGCAACCACACTGGCATTCAGTATTCTGTGTAATTTAGAGAGTTCACAGTGAGTGGAGAGAGGGTGGGTTTGTAATTTAGATCACAGATTCGAGACTTCAGCTCTATTATGTGCACTAGAAACTTTTCCAATGAACTCTTTTGTATTTTATTCAGGCTGCTATGGAAGCTGTCAGTCAGTCTGTGGTGAGGACAAAACACCAGATGTGTAAATGATGCATGAATGTGCATTGTATTAGTATCAGCTGAGACAGCTGTGGGGGAAATTCTGAGGTGGTTAAATACAAGTTGAGAGATAGGTAACACTGCTTCTTGGTTGTTGTGTTCTTATTTTTGTAGGCTGCACAGCGTTCTGCAGAATGTAAATCAAAGACACATTTGTAAAATTAATTTTAAATTATTTATGAGTGAGGAATTCCATCATTTTTATTTACATACATTTAAGCATCATCTCCCCGTTACTGGTCTTTTAATGTGAAGCACTTTGTAAAGTCTGTTTCAACACGAGCACTCTGAATGAATTATTGATCACCCTTCTAACGATCAATAATGATGATTGAGATTTTACCACAGTGGTGGTTTGCAGAAACATGATGAAATTATGGTACAGATGCTTCAAATATTCACAGCCGTGTGAAATGACAGCAGCTCTGTTGGAGAACCTCGCTGAGGAGAAACAGATGGTGAAATTGTTGTCTTTTTTCATATGCAAACACATGTTAAAGGTTGTTTCTACACCCATTTCTGGGCCGCTGTGGGAGTGAAAATGAGGCTTGCGCTCGATCACCCAGCTCCACAGTGATCGAGATATACAGCATAATCAGATGTACATGCTGCGTTATGAATCTGATTTTTTTTTATAACTGTATGCAAATGTCTTATGCATAGACATTGTTTTAGTTATAATTCTACAGTTTCATGCATCCAGCCCTGTAGTTTTAGCAGGACTTAAAGGCTGAATTACTGATAAACTCAGCTCTTAATTATGAACCAAAGCCATGGCTGTGGTGATTTTCTCCTATCAATCACAGAGGGATGTTATATATTCCAGCAGCTCCCCATTAAAAAGTGAGTGAAACAAAGTGAGCACCTCTGATATTACTGTACAATAAGCCTCTTTCTTGTTATCTTCTTATTACACACTAGCTCTAACTGTACAGTAGTTTTAGATTTTTCCCTCACCGGTCTGTAATGATGCTGGATGACATCAGCAAAACTGTCCGTTGAATGAGTCACTTGCCCATCTAAATGACTTGTAATTATTTATCTCATATAGCCCATGTGTTCATGTAACAGATTTATATTTCAACCAAAGTCCACTTCTTCCCCTTTTGTTAATGGTCCCCCCATATATATGTGTTTCTGTATAAATTCTTATTTTTGGGAGCTTTTATTTTGACAGCGATATTTTATTTTGTCAACCCTGACTTCTCAGCAGCGTGCCACTTCTTGTGTATTCAAGGTATTCCCTTCAGTCAGCTCCCCACTCCTGGGGAGGCAGAAGCAAATGTTTTCTGTCCCTCTGTGTCCCTCTATCTGTCCCTTCCTCTCTCTCTCTTTTTCTCCTGCTGGTTCTCCACATGTTCCCTTGTCCCATCACCTCTCTCCCCCCCCTCTTTCTCTGTCGTTTCCTCTTGGTTCAGTTAAAAAAAACTCTCACTAGAGTGGCAATTAAGCATGAGACAGTTCACAACAGTTTTACTGAGAAAGGGTCAGATCAGGCCATATCAGGTTTGGGCAAAGAATTAGAGCTCTAGTCTGAACACAAAACAGAGAGGACCTGAAAGGAGACGATGGATCTTTTTTTTCTTGGTCCAACCATTTGAACTAACCAGTGTTCAAGTTCATGAAAATCTTTCCCCACAAATGTGAGAAAACTATCAATTTGTTTCTTAAACCTGCAATTATTTAATTCTTTGCCTGCCTGGGGCAGAGGAATCAAGTTCTGAACACAACGTTGACATATTGTCACCATTTGAAGGTATAATATGCAGGAGTTGTCAGTGACTGTTTTTTAATACGTTCACTAGTGAAAATGAAAGTAAAAGCCAGCCTCAGATTTGTTCTCATTTGGGAATGAGCTTTGTACGTTTGGTGTTTTGCCTCGTTTTATTTCCCTTTTTTTCCTGCCGCTGTGTCTGCAGTTTCCTCTTGGATGCTTGTTACATTTCAATAAAGACTTGCTACATTTTAATGTAGACCACAACTGAGCGCTCTTGTTGGAACAAAATCAGAAAATCCAGGCAGAGTCTTTTCAGGTATATACACTGCCACACACCTCTAGTGGGTTATAAGTGATGACTGAGAGGAATAACTGCTGTATGAGTGTCTCTGTATGGATATCTATACAATGTATTTTAGAAAACTCCTGCAACAGTTGCTTATTTCCACATTCAGCAGTTACTGAATAGAATGATCATTTATTAGGAGCCATATTTGTGTCCGCTTGATTAATGTAAGTCCAATTTCTTTCTCTCTGTTAGCTCTGTGTTTGGTTTTCTTTAGCTCCTCAATGCTCCACTCACTGAGAGTGAACCAAAACACTAAGGTTGCAGTCAGACAGATAAACAATAAGCTGAAAGTCATTATAAATCTCTATAAAGCTGAGGGGAGCTGCAGATTCAGCTGATTATTTTCTGTAGGTTCATCATCGCTAGCCACACCTCTCACATTACACACTGTCATTTGATACATTGTTGTTATAAAACTATCATTTATAGCTGCTTTAAGCAAATATGTGTTTTACCTCTATGTTCTGCACCAACATGGCAATGTGGGAGAAGTCAGTGACCTCAGCAGAAGCCTCCAGAACCTGAGAGACCATGTGACTCCACTGTGCGTAGACCAGCAGCGGGTCCTGCAGGATGTTTCTCAGGCCGGACTCTGACTCCGAACACAGCCTAGTCGCTCTGCACTTCACACTGCAACAAGAGCACACACACATTTACAACAGACAACTTTAACAAGAGAATTTCCAAACTGACCTGCAAGCCTGTCATTCTGATTGGTGCATGTAGTATATTACTTATTATAGTAAGGTTATGTAAAAATAATATTTCCCAAGAAAAAGAAAAGTAAAACACAGCACGGTGAGAGTTGTGCATAAATATTTTTCACAGTTGCATTTATTACATAAAAGTTTAAGAATGTGAACATGTTTCCTCACAGGTTTCATTAGGTTCTCTTTAAATCATGTCACACAAAGAAAATAAATAGTTTTGGTTGAGCATCAAACCTTTTTAAATCAAAAATATTAAAAGTCTAAAACAGTTACACTCAACACACGACCCGTGGGCCAAATCTGGCCCCTGACAGGGTGCCAGATTGGTGGACCCCCAGTCATTTTCTAATTCACAATAAAAATGAAGTGATTGACACTGGGAATTGTTTTTGTACTTTCAGTATACATAAGGAGCCAGAGTGCATAAAACAGCATCAACAGAGAGCTAGTTGATCAAAAATAGTGACAGAAGAGGATCCCCCACACATATTGACAGAGGTCCTAGTTAAGCCCCTAATGTCCTAAAATCCTAGAAACATCCTGAAATCCTAAAAATGGCCGAAAATCCTACATATGTTCTAAAATTCCACAAATATCCTAAAATTCTAGAAATGTGCTAAAATCCCAGAAAAATCCTAAAATCTTAGGAATGTCTGAAAATCTGAACAATGTACTAAAATCACAGATATGTCCTAAAATCCTAAAAATTTCCAAAAATTTTTGAAAGGCCCTCAAACCTGAGAAATGTCTTAAAATCCTAGAAATGTCATAAAATATTAACAATTTCTTAAAATCCTTCAATGTCCTAAAATCCTAGAAATGTCATAAAATATTAACAATTTCTTAAAATCTTAGAAAGTCCTAAAATTGCACAAATGTCCTGAAAAAACGGGAAATGTCCAAAAATCCTAGAAATGTCATGAAATCCCAGTTATGTCCTAATTTCTAGAAATTTGCTTAAGTCCTAGAAACGTCCTAAGATCCTCTTGTCATTTTGCAAAAGTCGCCCCAGAGCAAAGAGAGTTGAGTATCCCTGCGCTAAAATAACGCTTAATGCAGACAGTATGCAGCTGCATCGTGCTCTGCGTCGTTGCTCTGGTCTCAGTCATGACTGAGTCATGGCTCTGTCGTGTTTTTAACACCCACATTCACAATATAGTTTAGAGTTGTGTTGCTGACATTTATTGTCCTAAAAGCTGTGCTGCGTGTTTATAGCTCATTAAGATGGTAACAGATGCTTTATGGTTGAGGTTGAATATGACAACTTTTTGTTGTTTCTCACTTCTCTGCTATCCCTAATTTAAATGTAAAAAGTTGCCAATCTATAGCACAGCTGATGTCACTATATATGTGTTTATTTGCCTGACAATGTCCTAAACTAAAAATCATTTTGTTGGGAGCTTGGTAACAAGTGGACTATTGGGGAATTTAGTATTTATGAGCCACCCTCCATTGTCATGACAGCAGAGACAGAAAAAAAAACATCTAAATGAAGGCAACTTCAGCCTTAATACATCTGCATTAAAACAGTGATGGTGATCACAGAGAGCAGGGGGAGACAAAGCCGAGTGTCCGTCCCTCACTTTTCTCTTTTTCTCATTACCTCCAACCTCAAAAACTAAACAAAACAAATAAAAGTTTCACCTCCGAACTCAGCCTTCATTTTGATCTCAACTACACAGCTGTAAAGTTTGTAAATATGCTTGGGCGATATCACAGTATAATGGTATAACGGGTATTTAGAAATCTGAATGGCATTTTTTTCAATACCGTTATAAATACAGGTACTCCTCTTCCTATTAAACTCACTGTATGTAGTGTACAACACGCACCACCACTCAGTCAGTGGTGCCACAAACAGGCAGCTGAGCTGAAAGACATAGCAACACCTGGTGGTGGAGGGAGAAGTTACAGGACCGTAAATAGCTGGCAGCCAGCAGGCAGAGATACTATGGGGAATTACAGTATGTTTTTTAACATCTACGCCAGGTGTTGCTATTGTGTAGACAAAAATTGTCCACAGCAGACAAACGGACAGACATCTGGAAGAGTCCTCAAAACGACTTCTGTGGTAGTTTTCACTATAATAGGTGTCTCCAGGACCACATTTTGCCATGATGACACAGACTCAGAGGGTGAAAACAAGAGCATAGGGTTTTTAAGTGTTTGAAATAAAGTATATTCAAAACTTGACAGAGCATCGTTGCTGTGTGCTCCAGCGGCACTAATTACCTGCTCTTGCCTGACAAGGAGTCACTGCACAAACCCGCCATTTATAACATCCCTTTAAGAGGGACTCTTAAACCCAGCCTGCTCTTTTTTGTTCTGAAAAAGTCATCATGCACCCCCATTCTGTAGGCTTCACTCTACATCACCAGTGAACAATGAAATACAGTGAGTGCCGCTGGACAGAGCGACCTCGCCCACATGGAGAGCACTGTCTGCGGTGGAAATGCTAAACAGATCTAGGGTCTAGGTACCTGTCGGTATGTGTTACTTTTAGTTCCAAAGGTGCTACACCAAATGCTCAGGATTCTGTTACTGCATTGCCTATTTCTCGACTCAAATGTTTTCAAAAACATATTTTAGTGTACTGTTAAGCTATGAAATGAGACAGTATGCTTTAATTGTGTTAATATCAATATAAACAATCCAGGTTTAAAAACTGTTATCCCAATGTTTTACAGGTAAGCAATTATGTGTGTTTTTGTGAGAAACAGTGAAAGTAAAGTTAACTTTGTTTATAAGAAAACTAGAAAAAGTAAAGCAATTTATTTATGTTGTTTGTTTCTGCTATTTCAGATTAATTCATGCTTGGTCCCAATTTCCTCCTGACAAAGGGAGCATTTTTCATGGGCACCATTAAGGTCTGTCAGAGTGTGAGTGCAGTTTGTTATAGAGATGCAAATATTAAAGTCCCCTCCAGTAAAAATGTGTTCTGGTTATTGTTCTTTGCTGTGCTGTTTGAGCTTCACTCAGCAGAATGATGTTTTTCACATTCATCTGCCAAGGGGAAACTATTCTTTGTGCTCATCTTGAATCTTGAACAATGCACATCTGCAGGATTTATGACATCACAACTAGTTTGGAAGCCAATTATGGTCCAATATGTTTCCTTACAATGCTATTAATACTGAAGGTGTTAAAAATGTCTGCTGTGAATATTTAAAAAAACCTCATAAAGAATTAGTTCTTTTCACTAGTAGAAAAATGGTCTTTACATAAAACTAGGCTGTCTCTGCAGCAGACACAGATACTTTTGAAATTGGTGTCCATGTACAGAGGCTGTGTCCTTGCCACAGCGGCTGCATGTTCAATTCCAGCCTCGGCCTTTTGCTGCAAGTTAAAGGCATTGCTAGCTCAATGCTGACTTAGCATTGGCATAAGTAACAAGATGTAGCCTTCCCATTTCCATTTCCATTTCCATTTCCATTACCCTAACCTTAACCGCCTCATAATACTTCATAACTAGCTAATTGCTAACTTAGCATCTCTCTGGACTTCTGCTTCTGAGCCAAGGAGCTTGCGGACTGATGTGTAGCTTTTGTGGGTGAGTAATGTAGCTGGAGGGAGAGTCACGTAACTGCTTCAGCTGCAAAGAGAGTTAGAGAGGGCGGGTCTCTCTCTCAACCCACTTCTATACTCCTTGTGTCCTAATGCGGAAGTAAAATCTGTAGTTCCAGCATCAGCCCCAGAGCCATTTAAAGTATGCTAGGCGGGGAGATCTAAGCACTGGTAAAATGAAGGGAAGTTTACCACAATTCATTTACACATATGACCCCCATTGTTATGACACAAAGCTGGTTCAAAATTGGCGAAGTATCTCTGGTTTAATCCCTGGTTTTGAGTCTCTGGGTTTTTAGCTTACAGTCACATACCTCTGATGTTCTTTGACAACAGCCAGGACATCGTCAGAAAGGTGGCGTGAGTCCTCTGAAAACCTGAAGAGCTCCTTCAGCTGAGCCTTGAGAAGTTCCACTTGGGACTCCTCTCCTGCCAGAGTATTCCTCACACCCTGAAAGACACAAAATATGGAAAATAAGTAAAGTGAGCTCAAGTCACAGCAGCAGCAGAACAAAGGGTGGGATGTCCGACAGTTAAGTCAGACACTCGCTAAGCTGTTGTCTGCACTGTTTAATGCCATTTTCATTTGACATTATTTAGACCATAAATAGTCCAAAAGTAAGCCTCTTAGTGTAAATTCAGATTTGTGGGGCTTTAAGAGGAGACAGTCACAATCACATAGCCATGATGCAATTTTTAAAAAATAATTTACCAACATTTCTATACAACATTCTTCAGGTTAAGAAATTCCTGACACATACACAATTTCTTAAAAACACTAGGGGTACAAATTCAGCACATGCATCCACTTGGACTGAACAATTAATTAATAGATTTTGGAGGTCATGGATCAAAGGTCCTCTTCTCTCCCATTCTCGTGAACATAATATCTTCAAAATGCCTTGAGGACTTTCTCCAAATTTGGCACAAACGTCTACTTGGACTCAGCAATGAACTGCTTAGATTTTGATGGTCGTCATTCAAAGGTCAAGGTAACTGTGACCTCCAGTGCCTCATTCTTGAGATTCCATACGTGGGATCTCAAGAACACCTTGAGGGAGTTTTTTCAAATTTAGCACAAATGCTCACTTGGACTCCACGATGAATCATTTACCTTGTGAATTAGCTGGATCTGCAACATCACAAGAGAATGAAGAAATCATGCACGAACTCAGCCCTGATTTGCTACAAAGCCTGCCCGGAATAGCCCCTGTGCTGAAAATATCATTGCCAAATCTCTATTTGTGGAGATTTTGACTGTCACATAACACATGAGGTAATATCGCCCATCCCTAAAGGAGGTTTGCTAACACTGTATGAATGCACCATGATGCCACATGGCTGCAGTAGTTTAGTTGTTCAGTAGTTTTCAGCAGAAATCAATTCCAAACACTGTGTTGGAGGTTGGAGAGCAGTGGCAGCCTTTCATTCTAATTTTCAATGCAATTCAACACTATAGCTACAGAGTTCTACGTCCTGTTGTTTACAGCTCAAACTTTCTAAATAAAAATAAAAATGAATGTAGTGCAAACAAAAAATAATGCACAAAGTGTGTACCAATCAATATTCCTTTAAAGCATCGGAATGTTGTAATAATTGAAATCTTCAAAAAAAAAGCTTCTAAAGTGTGTTTTGGGGTTTTGTTACACTCAGTACATTTACATGCACAGTTAAGTAGAGCGACAGTTAATGTTCAGTTAGACTATTTAAATGGACAACTGTCCTTGTCCCAGTTTAAAAGCACTGTGGGAGAAGTGATGTATTGATGGAAGCATGTGCCATTATGCCTTGGTGGGTGGAGGTATGCCCCCTTTCAGCTAGTTGCTGTTGGACCTTCTTTCAGATGACTTATTACGTCACATACCAAACACGTTAGCAAGTGGCGAGCATGTTATACTGTATGTCAAACAGTGAAACAAAAGTGCGTGGTTCTTGCTGTACCACTTGCCATGTTGATACCTTTGCCTCATTTTGTTTTCTTTCCTTCTAGCTCTTTTGTTTTCTCGGTTTTCCTCTACTAATTTATGATGCTCAACTTCCAGGTCAAAGTCCAGTCCGAGGACTGCGGCGCATACACAGAAAACCTAGGCCAGCTCAGGTCTGATCGAGGCACATACATTAGTAAATAAACCCCCAACTGCATACCTAGGTGTGCTATTCCAACTTTAAGAAGTTCAACCTAGTGCCATTTCAACCAGAGAAATATGTTATGTATTTTAAAAGTTGGGATACCACAATAATTTGACTTTTTTTAAACATCATGTAAATGTACTGTATATCTCTATGTTCTTTGAGCTATCTGGAGGCTTGGGAACACCTCTAACTCCTCTTTTCAGCTTTAAGCAGCTCATCCATGTTTGCTGTATTTGTATTTTGAGCCATGAGACTCTTCTCGTTGTGCATATTTTGACTAGTTATAGCAAGAACAGCACGGGTGCAACTAATGAAAGCAATGATGGCTCTGTCCTATTTAAATGTGCCAGTCATCAGCATATACAATGTAAGTGGCTCATGTAAATAGACTGCAGCCGTTACTAATGTCACAACACAGGTGCACATAATTGCCAATGAGTAAGTGTGCTTCAGGTGTGTCACAGAGAAAGCACCATATGTTATTGTTGGTCCAGATGCTAATTGGCTTGACTAAATAAAACACACCCATAATTACTTTTATCAGCTGCAGCTGTGATTACCCTGCTATGACACATCTGTGAAAAGAGACCACTGAAAATCCCTCACACCAAACTTCATTTACAAATCTTAAGATTGGCACAGCTTCATTTATGCACTACATTTACATTTACTTTTACAGAAATCAGAGAAATCTGAAAATGCTTCACATATACACATTTATAAATGTATTTTATGTTCATATTGAAAAAAGTAAAAGCAAAAATTGCAATGTCAAATTGACATTGATTTTAAGACCTTTAAGTCAGAACTCAGTTGAACCTTTGGCACTGATTACAGTCTCCAGTATTCCTGGCTATGATGCAACAAACGTTGCACAGCAAGATTTGGGGATTTTCTGACACTCTTTCCTACAGATCCTCTCAAGCTCTGTCAGGTTCTATGGGGACCGTCAGAGAACAGCCAGGTCTGATATATGGCATAGCTAATTTAAAGCAGGGGTCTTCAACATTTTTCAGCCCAAGGACCCCTTAGCTAAAAGAGATGGAGCAAGGACCCCAAACTACATTATAGTATAAGTATAAAACTGTGTCATATATTAAGCTGGACCAGCAATAAAGTGGCCTAAAGTGCCATGTAACATAACCTTTAATAGTGCATACAATACTAAGCTATTTGAAGAATAATTATTGGCAACTTTATATATTCATACATACATGTCTAAGGTGAACGGTGTGTCAGAGTCTCTTGCTTGAAAAGTTACAATAAGATCCACTGTGGCTCTCAAGAATGTCTGTACACTTGAAATAATACTTACATTCAGTTGGCCATTATGTTTCAATAGTACGGAACTATTAACTGCTCACTCGCTCACCTTCCTTTATGGACATGTGCTACACAAACAGGTCATTTTATCTTTGCCAATAAATAATAATAATAATAATCATGTCAATGTTGTTTTTTAAAAGTAACATATATATATATATATTTATATATATATATATATATATATATATATATATATATATATATATATATATATATATATATACATATATAATTAAATTACCAAACAATGACTTGTGTCCCCCTTCCTGCAGTAACAAGGCTGTTTCAGTAGTAGAAAAGAGAAACACAAATGCCTTTGATATTGGTGCTACATGACCGGAGAAAACAGGGAAAAAGGACTGTGGCATTCACATTCACTCAAGAGGTAGAAACCATACAGTTGCACAGACATATTACAGTTTAACAGTGAGCTAAAACATGTTTCTGAAAACATTTGAAGAAAAATATAATGCAGTAACAGAATCCAGATTATATTTGATCAGCACTGCTCAGTTTAATTTTTTTGATCTCTCTAAATCAATCTTGATTTATATTCAAGAAGCGCTGCAGAGAGAGAAAGAGAGTAGAGAGAAAGAGAGAGAGCGAGCGATAGAGAAAGAGAGAGAGAGAGGGGCGGGTGTGTCTCTCGATCTGCTTCTATACTCATGCCAGGGGTTGCTGCATGGGTGGCAAGCGATATGAGAAAGCATAATCACAGCCTGTAGTTTGAGCAACAGCCTGAAAACTGGGGGGAGGGGGTATAAAGGGGAATAAACAGAGGGAAGTTTACAACAGTTTATCTACACCTACTACTCACAGAGGGCAGATTTTCATTACCCCTAAAATTGCACAAATTGAAATTCCTCATATAAAATACACCTAATAGAAACATGTCAATTTTGAAAAAACTCCCATTTATCGCAAAAAATGTTTTTACTCTCACATGAGGTGGTATTTCTGGCGATTTAAAAAGCCATATTTTGCAAAACTGAAATGGAAACACTTTTTTGGCTTTTCTAGGTCACATGATGCTATGGCTATGTGCTTGTCAGTAGGAACTGGCTCCCTCATGATGCAGCAGGAGCTACAAGAGCTGGTATTGCATCACACAGTTGAGTGCATTAACTGGAAGTTTTGAATCCACAATTCCTCTGAAATCGTGGACTATCACCTCCCAGAAATCCCTCATACGTGGCCGCTCCCATGTATAAGGGGCACGCCTTTCCATTATGGCTCAATAACACGCCTACGTGGTCTTGGATTGGAAATAATGACGGCTAGTGAGGTGGCTGCAATAGAAATAAAGCTGCTAATGTTTTGAACATCCATCGCCATGCTTCTTGGAATGTTATCACCAGAGGAGAAGTTGCAGAACATCACTCAATCATAACATCTCTCAATTCTGTGTTATCAAATTTTTTGGAAATATTGCTTAAGTTCTGGACAAATCTGTAATGGAAATCCGTCTACTGTTTTGATAAAAAAAAAAAAAGCTGATTAGATTGACAAAGTATACCGTTAAAATATTCATACAGCTTTTTAAAACAGAAGTTACTCTTACTTTTTAAAGACGCCAAAAAGTTTAAAGCGCTTTTTTCCAGCGACATGTGCTCTCATGAATTATGAAACACATTTATTTAATACTAAGCACAGGATGTTATTTTCTTTAAGGTTAGAGCCATTACTGAAGTACATTCTATTGTTTGGCATTTCTTTCCATTATCTGTCGATGCAAATTCTCCATGGTAAAATATTTCAGCTACAGCGGCGTATTTGCAATTTCGATAAACTGGAGTTGTTTACAATCCATTTCGCATCTTCAGCTCAAAGTAAAAACAGGCTGTGTCACAGCGAGGTGACAGCCTGTCAAGATTGCAGCAGATGACAGACGGATGAGTCCACCAGATCATTTAGCATTCCAGTCACACCCAACACAAGCAGCTCCACAGGTCCACAGGAGCACAACTCCTCCTCCAAGATTCTCTGTGAACTGTGAGCCTGTCTCCTGCTGATTCTGTCACTCAGCTGTCACATACAGGTATATAAAAACACATCAAAGTTAATTCTACAGAGGCAAACACTTGTCACATTTTATTCCCACTTTTCCACTGCACAGTGCTGCTTATCACTCCAGCTGTGAGTGGCCTGACAAAGAGTGGAGTGAGCTGCGCACATGTCGCAGTGTGAGAGAAATAATAATCTGATTGTGACTCCACCACACATCTCTGAGGCATTCAGTGGATCCACTCAAGTGATAACACAGCTTCACTGGCAGGGCTGCAGAGCTGTGCCTCCACAGTGAGATAGATGTAAAATATACTGCGATGGAGAAAAGAATCCAGGCAAGAGTCATCATGTCACGGCATGTGAGATTCAATCACCTCCAGAGGGACGAGAGGAGGAATGATGTTTATGTTCAGGGGAGGAAAGGTATCGAATGAAGGCATCAGAATGACAAAGATAACAAAGAAAACAAAAAATAGGAATGAATGCATGCAAGCCCAGAGAGGAATGGGCAATAGCAAGACAGAGAGGAGAATTGGGGAGGACAGATGGAGCGCAATTATTTTGGCATGCCGGTAAGAAGTGGAGATACAAAGATTTAAACCTGGAAATATGTTCAGAGCTACTTTGTACTGAGTAGCAAAAACTGTTTAGTACTGAATTTGGCAACTGAAAATTTGTGGTGAGTTGCCTTTATTTAAAACTGATGACTAAAATGCATAGTATGGACACAGTAGGAGACCGACAGAAATAATGTCACCCACTTCAAGTTATTGTAACCACTCTGCATTACTGTAATGAGACAAAGCAAGCTTTAAAGTGGGAAACTTTGCACTTCGTAAATCATGGCCATTTAAAGGGTAAAATACTGCACATGTCAAAGTATGTCGAAGTATCCTTGGGCAAGACACTGATCCCCAAATTGCTCCCAATGCTGCACCATCAGAGTGTGAGTGTGTGTGAATGGTTGCTGAGTAGCAGGTGGCATTATGTATGGTGGCCTCTGCCACCAGTGTGTGAATGTGTGTGTGAATGGGTGAATGTGACAGTGTAGAGTGAAAAGTGCTTTGAGACCCTTCAAGGCCATCAACACAAATAAAACAATACATTTCCTGAATCTAGACCACATTTCCATTTACTTTACAATACTGCTGATATGTTGTGACAACCTACCGTGTATTTCCTCCACTGGCCCACCATCTGCTCTTCGGTCCGGTCAGTGCGGTCCCTGGCCTCCAGGCCCTCCTCTAGTTCCTGGTCCAGCCCCTGTAGCAGCACCCTGAGGTGACTGATGTCTTCTCCCAGCCGCTGGCACCGTGCCAAGTACTGACTGTGGGAGTCCAGGCTGGAGCGCAGACCTTCCCCAGCCTCACACAGGCCCTGCCGCAGCCTCTGCCAGCCTAGCCGCAGCTCCTCTGCCTCCTCTACCACCACCTCCGCCCCGGCAGGAGAGGTGTTCCCCTTCACCGCCTCCGCCGCTCCCTCAATATGCTGCAGCGTTTTCTCCTCACCGGCCACGCTATCGTCCAGAGCCTGACACAGGGCCAAGAGAAGAGATATTACATTATGACGACCTGGAGATTACAACTTGCTTTCAAGTCAGAAGTATTTCTCTATAAGATGAAATATTTGTGACCACTGAAATTTTTACAGTAGCTCACCTCTTATTTATTTATTTATGCTCAGTGCATTCAACTTGTTTTTTTCTGTAGTACTACTGCCTCAGTCATGTCATACTCTCCACTCTGCTGCTCTCATCTTCCATGTTCAAACACAGGCACTACTTCTTTACTAATTAATTCAAATTTCATCAACTCTCATGGTTACCATAAATGAAATTTAGCATCCTGCAAATGTTTCAGATTAAAGGTCTGCCACAAACTGGAAGGGTTATTCTACTACTGGGATTTTCCAGAGCTCACTAAACACTATAAAATAGAACTACAACATTTTTAAAAGATTTTAGACTAGGCATTGTAATATTGTTTTTTACTAAGCAAATGAAATGTAATGCTTTAGTATTAACTGTTTAATTTAAGCTTTCTTTACTGTGTAAACACTGACAACAAATAATTTTTTTTTTTCCTTCGGTATAAAAAATAAAGTAAATGTAATAATAAATAATTACCATTCTCTTAATAAACAATTAAATAATGTGTTATTTATATGCAATTTAAATTAAATTTCATTTCATTTCATTAAATTTAAGATATTTTTTGACATTTCGTCAGTATGTTTTTAAGTTGTCAGTTTATTAATGGTTTTAACCGTGGATAATTTTGCCGGTGGCAAACTCATGACTCCATAACTGTTGGTAATGTTATACTCAAATGAAGACACAAATCATCTGAGCTATACACTGAGAATATGCAGTGGGATTAGTCAGATTTGGATTATAGTTGGAATATTGCAGTGTTGTATACATTTTCTGCATTTGTTCTGTTGTGACTACTAATGCCAGACCACACTTGCAGTGCTGCAAAGTTGAGACCTAAAACCCTGAAATGACTCAGCTTTTTTTGCACTTCTTGATCCGTCTCAAAGTCGCTCGGTTGTCTGAGTTTTCTTTTTGGCTAGATACTTGAAATAAGGTCTGTGCTTTATGCTGCATTCCATTTAGCTAAGTAGCTGGAGCTGAGAATGACATCACACCAGCAAACCAGTTCCAGTTGAAATTTACGACTGGGAAACTCAAAAAATTCTGACCTCCCAGTGCAAACGGAATGCACCATAACACAACACACCACCCACAACCTTAAGAGATTTACTAGGGCTGTCAAATGATTGATTTTTTAATCATGAATAATAGTAGAATTTCAATTGTTCATCGCCAATAATCCCTTCTTTAAATGACATGTTTACATTTCATATTGACAAGGTGAAGCAATTCTTACTAGATTGTTTTGATTAGGAATCAAATGAAAAGCAAAAAAACTGCATGGGACGAGCATAAAGTGGGCGTGTCTGTAAAGTGGAGACAGTGTGAAATGGCCATGCTGTTTTACCAACACCAAAATTTAGCCTTATTTTGGAGCGTTATCCTGCTAGCATGTCATAATTATTATCACTTGATTTCTTGGGTCTCCTGGTTTCATTTGACACCAGTATCATCACTCAGCCCAGTACAGCCTATTGAAGACAGGAATGTCAGCCCGCAATTAATGTGAAAAAAAAAAAAAAAAAAAAAAAACCATGTTAAGTACCGACCCTAATCACAATGTGGTTAACAAGTTAACGTTGACAGCCCTAATTTTTACGTTATGTTCTAAAACATAAAATATTTGGATTCTTTTATGTGTCTTGAAAAAGGCAGTTGCTAACAAGTGGCTAAATGACAGAGAACGTCTTCAAGCTGAATAGGTGTTGACAGTCCAGTCGATGTAGTGTTGTTACAGTCATGTGACCATGGTGTAGTTGGCTTTTTTTTTTATAGCCTAGCATTAGTTTTTTACTTCTTGCAGTTATATTCAAGCTTCAAAAATCCTACAAATGGTGTTCATTTGTGAAGATTATCTTGCTGAAAGCATGCAGGTATAAACTTTTGTTTGAGAGCATATTTTCTGTAATGATCCAAAATCCAACAGAAAAATCCCACAGGCTTTTTGATGAGGAAACTAAGTTGTATTAACCTCCAGGCCAGACTAAAAAACATCATTTCTTTATCACCCTATATTGGATTCATCTATTCCTGCTCTGTTGATGTCAAGCTGAGGATAATTGCATTTACTTTTCATTTGGCTGGTAGTTGTAGAGTACATGTTAACAGCAAAGAATATTAATTCTAACTCCAAATAGAATATTCTCCCTTTCCCGCTGCCAAAAATAACCAGCAGCTTCCTAATTCAGTCTCACTTGTAAGGCTTTGAGCTTGTTCTCGGCTGTATCCTCCCTCTCCATCAGATCAGTTAGCTCCTTGGTTTTTGACAGCAGCCAGGCCTGGAACCTCTGAACGCAGCCTTGGTACGTCTGGTGCTCCTCAGCAATCTTCTGAAGCAGCGTCAGACGCTCCTAGCGCAGCAGGAGAAATCTTAGCATTGCACTTTTAAAAATGAAACAAGATCTTTGATCACACACTTCATATTTAGGTATCTGAGTGAGAAGCATGAATGTGAATTTGTATTCTCCTGTGAGAGTGAAGATCTGTTGTCTGTTACTTTGCCTGACTATTGAGAGCACGCTGAAATTTCAGAGAGAGACAACCAAACAGAGCCAGTTCACAGATGGGAGGTGCTTCCAGGAAATATAATCCTATAAAACACAACATTATATAAATCAGCATTTTCCCTTTTCGGATTCAAAAACACAGCTTTGCCAGCAGGCTGGAGTGTTCATGTGAATGCGTGATGACGGTACAGACTGATGTGTCGGCTAAAATCTGACTGACATTTTAAGAGCTGTCTGAAAAGGGAAGAAGAAGAGCTGTGTCATTGTGCGGCTCACGCACCAGAAAAGCAGCCGGTTTGTATTTGTTAATGTTGACTAATCCAACTATATCTCTCCTCTGAATGTAAATCCTCCCCTCTCAGCAAACACTAAACTGTTGTCTCTGCAGTGTCTGGATTTGATTAGAGATGCGCAGAATAAATATCTGCACGCTTTTCATTAACCTCAGATGTCGTGTACAGTTGTTTGGCTCTGAAACTGGCTCAAAGAAAGAGTGAAATTCACCTTAAACATGATTTAAAGTCTTTAATTCTTGCTCTTAATATTAATTAAGGCCAAGCTGATTTGTGGGCATATGAGGGTATAGGTGCCTGCATGTGCACGTATGTGCGTGTGGTGGTTGGGATGTAAAGAAAGAAAGAAAGAGTATAACAAGATGAAAGTCTCCATTTCAAACTGCTGGCCTCATGACTGCCACTGTTTCTCAACCTCTGTGCTTCCTGTCACAGAGGAGCGGTTCCTTCTTCAGACAAAGCAATTGTTTTTGTTTTACTCCAGAGGATTAACATGCTCTCTCTGCATGCTTCACTTTTATTGTCTCTCCGCTTGTATTGGTTTAGTTTACTCATTTACTTCTATTCTCTTCTCATGTGCTCTAAAGTATTATTCCTCTCACATTCTATCAGCTGTTCTGTGTGAAAGTTCACAGAAACCGCATGTATGATCAGCTTGGCTTGCTGCCTAGCTGCTGCTGTAGATCAGCTCACCTCAGCTCTGTCTCTGACTACATTGTAGGCCTCCTGCAGCCTCTCCTGGGCCTGCGGCTCCACGCTGGGGTCCTGGGTTCTGTTGTGCAGCGCGGCAGCCTCGTCCAGCAGCCTCTCCAGCAGCGCTGCCTGACCATGGATGTCGCTCACTACCACCCGCTGCTGGTCCACCTGCCAGAGCTTCTCCTTCACCCCCAGCTGCAGCTCCACCCCGACGTCCAGGCTGCGCTGCTGCTTCGTCAGCCACAGCTCAAACTCCTCGTAAGCCTTCAGGTACTCGCCCCAGTGGAGCCACACCCACTCTATGCGACTGGGGGTGAGGTGAAACACATGAAGAAGAGTTAAGTCTGGTACATGGTCCACGCAAGTATGTAAACACAAATGACAGCACCTGTCCTAGCTGGTACAAACACCTGGACCTGGAGGATCTACTCAGCATGCGCTCTTACGCGCTGCTGCAGGGTACAAACATCAGTGCTCAAGGGGCCGATGTAAGGCCAATCAGAGCATTTCAATGCTGTAATGTGGTAAACATTGTTACCAGTTGTAATCGCAGATAAGCAGCACCACTAGCTAGTTCACTCAGGTCACAGGATTCATGTCGTAGGACTCAATTTCACTACTCATCATGGGACCAGGACAGGACAGGGAAAAAGTTCATGGGAGCAGACGGAACAAGAATCACAATAAGAACATTGAGCTAACTCAAATTATGCCAGGTAGTTGTATGCCTCCATGCACCAGTTAGTTACACGGCTGTAAATTGCACTTACAGATTACATTCATGTCTATGAAAACATGGAAGCTACTGAAGGCCAAATAAACCAAATCTGACATCTCTGTGCAGCTCAGCTCAGGTTCAGGAAATAACCTCAAAGAATGATCTGGATAATATTTGGGGAAGCCCTGTAATTCAGTCAAGCACTGTAGCCTCGCACAGCTTTTTAAGGCATTGAAACTGTTAATACTCATTCAGCTTTTCAGCATATTTAACAGTTCAGGTGTGGGACAGCTTTTGAAAATACAGCATTAACGGCTCCACTGTAAAAGCAGCCAAAGCTGCCCTCAGGGCCAAAGAGGAGATCACACACCCACTAATCAGCGTGAGCGCACACACACACACACACACACACACACACACACACACACACACACACACACACACACACACACACACACACACACACACACACACACACACACACACACACACACAGAACACCTGCAGTGTGCAGGAGGCAGAGCACACCTGTGACAGTGGATGATGTAGGTGCAGGTCTCCTCCCACAGGCTCTTCAGGTCTTTGAGCTTAGTGTGGGTCTGGTTCCTCAGCTCCTCATCTCCGCTCTGCAAAAGGCTCTCAGCTGCCACCAGCGCCATGTCCATCTTCACACGGCCCTCATGCTCCGACTGATGGATTTTCTGCACATTCAGGTGAGCATATTATAGGCAATATAAACATGTTAACATAGTGTACTAAATAATAAGCTTTTGAAACCTGAGCAAACTGGTTTAGTTTATTTAAAAAAACATGGGAGGAAGGATCAAAGAAAAAAATTACCTAAAAATTAGCAAGAAAACTGTAAAAAAGTACAAGAAAATTTCCTGAAAATTAATACTGAAACAAAGTCACACAAAAACAAAAAACAAAAACAAAAAAACAAGCAAACAAAATGTAAAAGGTGTTTAAAAATGTTAATAATTTTGTAACATAATTTTAAATATGTAATTATGGTTTTAATAAATATTGTTTTTTTTTCTTAGCTTTCTTTTTCCCTAGACATTTTTCCTTTTTCTTTTCAAAAAAAATTTCTAAATCCATTAATTTCTCACAATTTCTGAAACAATAATAACCAAGTTGCTCATTGCATTTTAACAAGTTTTTGGGAAAAAATGCTCCAATTAGCTTAGGGTTCAAAGGTGTAAATACCTGTGAAAGGCATCTGAAAGCAACACAAGAAAAGAGATGTGGATCCAGGTTTCAAAGGGTTAAATATTAAAAATGTTAGCTGCAAGAATCTGGCTGAGAGGATTTATAGCAGCCTTTACACGCAACATGTAGGCTATCACCATCGGTGCCGATACCTTTCAAAATCAAGACCACATTTCCCATGAATCCCTGCAGTTTCTGTCAAACTTCCTGCCTTGCATCTTTGACAGAAGAGAACATGTTGGGGGTCATTTCAGTCTAAATTAATCAATAAATTGTTGTTTTCATAGGTGTTTTTTTTTTGTTTGTATGAGTATATGATTATTGTTTTGTTGTTATGGGTCTTGTTTTGATGTTAAAGGTCTTTCTTAAGGGTCTTAGTCCTGTTTTATGGGTTGTTTGTCTTAATTGGATGATTTTCATGTGAAGAAAATCTGAATAAAATCTTATAAAACCGAAAATGTAAACAGGTGAGTTATTTTAAAAAAACACCCCCTGTAAAGATGTCATGAATGTTGAGCCACAGAGATCAAAACCATTTTTTTAACCAGGCTGTAAACATGTTTATTTCTGCTGTAAAGTTGGACATTTAAGGAACTGCAGTTTTTGGCACTTTGGCATTGGCTTTATTTTTCAGAGGCTGCTGCTTGAGGACATATCTTTTTTTTTTATTATATATATATATATATATATATATATATATACTTACATGTCAAGAGAGACTGGTGACAAATAAAGAATAAAGGGTCCTCACATACTGACCTCTGCTCAGAGCAGAAACTGCAGCTGTCTGCATGGTGCAGTCTAAAGACAGGGCACCAAAGTAGCAGCAGCTGTTGGAAGTGAAGGGTCAAACAGTAAGGGAGCTATCTCACCTCTGTCTCCCTGAGCCGGCCCTCCAGAGCGTCACGGGGCCCCTGGGTGTTGTCATTGGCCTTTAGTCTCTCCTGGATGGCCCGCATCCAGGAGAGGGCAGCCTCCAGGCTCTCCATGAACTCCTGCTGCTCCTGCTGCGTCATGACCAGTCCCGGGCCTGAAAGGCAGAACAGAAGTGAGACTCTGTAGGTGTTTTTGGTTCAAACAGTTGTGGGGGTTCCCTGAGGAGAACTGTCCAATGGGAAGCTCCCGCGAAAACCACATACCTGTTTGCATTTTCACCACTAGTAGAAATACTGAAGGGACGTGAGCTGGCTAGCCAATGGTACGGCAATGTCACTTTCACCTTGATGCTTCATTACTGTGTTATATTACACTTTTCCTCTCGCACAGTCTGTATGATCAGTAAAGCCTGACTTCACTGTTGCTCCAAGTCTTTGTGTTATCATCTATTTCTGCATCATGAGCTGTTCTCACAGGTCTTAGAAGATGGTGGTTACTGGTAGGGCTGGGCGATTAATCGATTTTATCGATTAATTCAAATTTGTGGTTCATTTTTTTTTTTTAAATGCAAAGTTCAATTTTCTCCCCCTCCGCTCCCTTTGGGCTTCTGTAGTCATAGTAGCATATCGCTAAAAAATATAATATAAATGAATTCATGTTTTGTGAAATTAGTGCAGCCAAACACATCGCACTCCCCTGAAACTTCACAGTACACTTTTAAAGGCAAGTGTGCAGCTTGCACTTACACCAAAGGGAAATTCAGTTCACTTTACTAACAGAAGGGAACTTTAGTTTGCCTTTAAACTTCATTGCTAAAATAAAAGCAAAACTTCTTTGCTGGTTTTGCAATGGCTCATGTGTTTGACTAATCACCCAATATTTGTATCACTCAAGTTTTCACCCTGGAAAGATACCTGCAGGAGCTAAAACAGTCCCTAAAATGACATTCTAACAACAACAATATCTACTTGTTATGGTGACACAGTAAAAAGGAGGGTTCTTAGAACTACCAAAAAGTTCCTTCAATCCAAAAACATCTCATGTCACCATATACCAAATTTTAAGGGGAAACTACACCAATTTTATTTTGAAGAAAAAACATTTTCAGGGGTTGTTGTTTTTTTAAACAGAAAAACTGTTAACCTCCCAGACTGGGAATTTGAAGTTGAGCAGGGTCTAACAAAATATGTATATTGGTTGCATCATGGGAACTGTAGGATTTAGTGTTTATTGGCACTTGTCTCATACCAGAAACTAAAAGTCAGGATGTCTGGAGTAGAGGTCGACAAATTATCGGCCTGGTTGATTACTGGGGCTGATATTTGGCATTTTGCTGATTATCTGTACCTGCATTTTATTTTAATTATCTCCGATAAAATAAATTAATTAAAAAGTGCAAACAAAGTATCAGCATGAGAGGAACTTTTACTTTTAATGGTTATCTGTCCCATTAACTACTAATAATCAATATCGTTATTGGCCCTAAAAAAACAATATTGGTCGAGCCCTAGTCTGGAGGCTTTGATTTTGGCACTTAATATATACAGTTTTGGCAGTAAATATATACATATATGAAGGCAGTTTCCTCGCTGCAGCGGCCGTGGATTCAATTCCAGCTCGTGGTCCTTTGCTGCATGTCACTCTCTTTCCCCCTTTCATGCTATCACTCTGTCCTGTCTAATAAAGGCAAAAATGCCAAAAAATAATCTCTTAAAAAAAATGTATCTCTTGTTAGTTTCTCCAACTCTCCAGAGGCTGAATTTTAAGTTCATATTAAGTTTTGAGTTAAGTTTAAGTAGCTCTTTAAATGACCTCAACAAATAAGAGTCATACTAGCGATAAGGTACACCGCAGAACAGGTTTGTGTGATGAATCCCAGCAGACACACTTTTTGTGACAGGTCATGCAAATCTACTGGAAACCACCAACGGCAGGTAAAGTGTTGAATCAACACCTCACTGGGACACTATGAACAAAAATGGGGCTTTTTTTCCTATTTAAGTCCAACTCCTATATGATATGTCATACTTTTAGATGGCATTTGAGTAATCCGACCGCTGTGTTTTTCAGTGCATTTTCAAGAACAAGATACTGGCACTATTCCAGGAATGCAGTCAGAAGTATGAGGCTGGTAAGGCATTGTTCAGTGTGCCCTCAGGAGAAACTGCTGGAAGGGAAACCTTTAAGAGAACACATCTGGCAGAGGTAGTCAACCGTCTGCAGTAAAATGTATGGGAGGGAGGGAGGAGTCCTGGCACTGCAGGAGCACAAAGAAGCACCACATCATTTCTTAGAGGGGAAATAAAAATGAAGGCGGCATGGGCCAGTTCCCCGCATGACTCATTTCTCCCCACCACAACATTCCTTCGCCCAAATATCCGCTTGTTTTGCTTCAAACTAATGCAACTTGGTGAGATTTTAGAGCTCCCCGTGCTCTCTGAAAAACAACAAAACATTTTAAGCATTTCTATGTATATATCAAACCAAATTTTCCCATGCTAATGATTATGAAGTTTTTTTTTTTTTTACTTTAACCAAATTTCTTCTTTAAAAGTTTTCATTTTAAATGCAATTTTGTCCCTGTTAAGAATAAAACCAGGTAATTTAAGACACTTTTTGGTAAATTACTGAGAAAACCCCCAAAATTCTGTTTAAAGTGTAACTTTTAGAGCTGTATATAGATCTCTGCTATATTTCTGGGAGGAAAATATGATGCCAAGTAAAATAGTTTAGAAATGATGACCTTCAAACCCCACCCAACCTCACGCCCATGGCATAATCAGGTAAAATGCGACAGCAAATAAGGTAAAATGGGACAGTAATGTCTCTTTGTTTTTTAAGTGTTTTTTGTTCACAGCTCTGCTGCAGATCAGTATAGGAAAAAAGTCTTCCCATGAAATTTTTTTGGATCGATGTTTTAGTGCTGCTAAGGAGGAAATGGACAGTAATTAGTGACGGCACATCATTGCATCTTGCCAGTTAAGTTTGCACAGGTGTTATGCCTGAGGCCATAAATTGGGTCATTTTACCCAGGTCTGTATGCTGATTATACACTCTCTCGTTGCATTAAAAGGCAAGATGTTACCAGGTGTTAGCAAGTTTTGCATGCAGTAGGTGTAAGGCTTAGCATTACCAGACACTTAATAAACACACAGTTACCTTAGCCATGATTTTATGGCATCTTGGTAACAAGCTGGTAAGCTAAACAAGCTGGTTTGACTTTGGAAAAATGTGGCATTTAAGCTTAATTTTTTGTCCCATTTTACCTGAATGCATTGAGTACTCTCTCAAAACCATTACTGCTTACAATTTTAGCTGCAAAACTGTTATCATCAAAAAGAGATCACAACATGCTGCATGGCTTACCTTGCAAGTTCTGGGACCAGTGATTTTTGACCCTTTGTCCTGGTCACACAAGTTTTATCAAACCAATCAAAATGACAGTTCCATGTAAATCACATTCAACAACTCAAATTTTAATATTTAAAGATGAAGTATGTGAAACACTCTTTGTCCAAGTTAACCTGATGTCCTACATTACCTGACTTCATCCCCAAAAGATTTTATCTGGCAACTAAAAGTATTAAAAAGCAAACTATCAATTATTTTCTCCTTTGCAGTTCACAGTTCAAATTGTTGTATTGAATATTATCATCATATTTAGTCCATTTAGGGGACAATGCACATCAATTAACATGAAATTTTAAAAACAGTCTGTAATCTAAATGTGCAGGGGTTATATAAGCAGCTAAGGTGCAGCTGTTAGTAATCAGCACCAATTCAGAATTTGCTCTTCTATGTTACTAAAGCACTTCATTGCTCTTTCTTTTTAGTTTGAACAAATTCACAGTTGTATGTCAAAAAAATATATAAATCATTGTATAGAAAAATGAAAAAACAACTCATAGTATACCATGTCATCAAAATATAAAAAAAGCCACAGCACAGTGTGTCATAGAAATGCAAAAAATAACAAAATAAATCATAAATCAAAAAACATCATAGAATACTATGTCATAAAAATGCAAAAAAAAAAGGGTCAGTGTATTATGGCATAAAAATGTCCCAAAAGAACAGTATATGTCAAAATGCATTTTAGTATAGTATGTCATAATAATGCAAAAAAAGGTCATAGTATAGTATGTCATCAAAATACAATAAAGTCACAGTATAGTAATACATAGAAATACAACATAACAAGAAAAAAATAGCAAAGTATGTCAAAGCCATTATTATAACATGTCATCAAAATAAAAAAACGTAAATGTAAATATGTAAAAAAAAAAAAAAAAAAGCATGATAGCAAAGTATGTCATAGAAATTAAAAAAAATAGTCAGTTAATTATCATAAAATGCAACAAAAAAGTCATAGTATAGCGTGTCTTTTTTTTCTAAAAAGTGATGGCACAGTTGTGTACCTTTGAGTACAGTTAAGTATTTTTGGTTTAAACTGAGTCAAACGGCGCCAGTCCTCCAGTGTGTTGAGGACGGTGAAGCCCCTCCTCCCTCAGTTTGACAGCTCGTGCGGTGAACTCGCATTAACACTAACTTTAATCCAGTAGCTCGCACGTTCCACTGACGGCGGTAATATTCACTTTTCGCATTTTTTTTTTGCTAACTGCGGTTACCGTGCTCGTTTGTGACTCAAGGAAGCTTGTGTAGCTATATTTACAGTCGCGTTAATGCACAGAACTTCAGTGTGGTATTTACGACCTCAGCTAAGCTAATTTAGAGGTGCAGGTTTGACGTACGGACCGCAGTGGTTTCTGCTAATATGCCCGGCCACTAAACACAACATCACGTATGAGTGAGACGTAACGTTAGACTCCCGCGGCTCATTAGAGTCCAGTAATCTACTGTAGAAGTGGGGAAAGCACGAGAGATTACAGAGAGTCGTTACAGCTAAAAAGAAGAAGGCCTGTTATCATGAAGCTAACTTTAGCTGAGCAGCAGTGCACTTTAACGCCATTCGGAGAATAAAAACACTCACAGCTTTGTGCTCATCAGGTGATTGGGCCGTTGCTCTGCTGCTGTCCCGCTGTGTTGGTGTACAGTGAAGTTGGAGCAGCAGACCGGAAGTGGAGCCGAGGCCACAGGGGGCGGGGTCGACACAGCCTGCTGCATGCTGCATTCACTGACTCCTCGTAAATTCTACGACCACACGACATTACAACAAAAATGCAACTTACTAAACACAACTTTCAGTGTACAGGGAAATTGCAACTCACACAGAAACAGACTAAAGAACATACAATGCGTTTCAAATATAAGAAATACAAAAAAACTAAATAATATCACTTCAGTAATGCATTTTCCTGCTTTCTGAAAGAATGAAACAAAGTTGCTGATGGAACACTGCAGATATAGCATGACAAAAGGTGATCTTATACAATTATAGTTTAAACTGAATGTAAAAAAATAATAATAAAAACATGATATCACCATTATACACTTACACGCAAATTCCAGGCTACACTACAGTGTTGTATTTTCCAAATGGCTTTCACATGTTTAACCACAATAGCCTTAATATGTTTTTGCTTTCAAATATTAATTTCAATAGATTCTATTGACAGCAACCCGACCCCGGATAAGCAGAAGAAAATGGATGGATGGATGGATGAAAGCATTCAAATGTTTATGTCGTGTGTGTGTGTGTGTGTGTGTGTGTGTGTGTGTGTTGTTTTTTTCTCCCAAAATTTGGTTCGGGTTAGATATTGTGTTTGATTCCACATAAAACAGTGAACCTGGTATGTTACCAACTATTATTTATTTGCTTATTTATATGCTCAGGAATAAATAATATTTGCGCTATATTAAACATCTTTATTTAAAAGGGAGAGTTCTGCTGAAAACCATATGATGCCTTTAAGGTTTTCAGAGCAACCAGCTATCCGAAATTGCAAATCTTTGTGCTTAATGATTTAGCTCTCTGCTGAAAAGGGGAAAGCAGCCTTCAGACATATAAGTATAGGAAAATAAGCATTGGAGCTTCAACTCCAAATGTGAGAGGGCTTTTTGTTGTTCAACCAACCAGGATTTCATGTAGCTAGCACATTTATTTATCAAAAGCATGCATAGCAGCTGTTTTCCGTCACTTGAAATGACATTTTACCATAATTCAGTGTTTCTGACCAGTTCCTGTCTTGGTGTGCGTCAGTGTTTCCAGCAGTACATGAACTCATCAGCAGACCAGATTGAACCAGCAGAGAGAACAGTTGAGGACAGCAGCTGACTCAGAGCATCACATGTCACTGATTCAAACTGCAGGCCGCCATTCTCAACTTTGATCCTATTGGTAGAAAGAACAGCAACAGTTTCCTCACAGTTTCTACTCAAACTTTCAGAACTTCCCCCGGGTTTGAAATACAGACACACAGTGAACACTTCATGGAGGGATTTATTTTTTTTCAGATTTATTTATTTACTTGAAGTCCTAAACTAGAAAAAAAAAACAAGATATTTTTTGCTTTGCATATTTTATATCCTTGGGGCTACAACAACAAAAATCAAGGGTTTTTATTTATTTATTTATTTTGTTTTGTTTTGTTTTGTTTTGTTTTTTCAACAGACTCCATATTTTGTTTTCTGTTTTTATTTTTTTTATTATAGGCCTATACTAAACGGCTGGGGTGGCAATTCATGGTAATTGTAAAACAGAAAGAAAAAAATCACAATTACAGATCATTTACTGTTAAAATGCTGAAAAATGTTATGCCAACATATATATGAATTTGTGAACATGGAATCAGTATTATCACTAGTACTACTTTCATTTCCATACATGTATTTTAGATATTTACCATTACACTATTTTGAAAACATCTGAGAAATTGTGAAAAAAAATCATACTGATGTTATTTCTTTCATTAATTGTATGATGGCATTACATTAAATAGTATCTGGTATTAACAACAATGAATCTTTTTTTCAATTTGATAAATGCTGCTAGCATGCCATGAAAGGAATCCTTCTCACAAATCTTTGGCAACATAAAATACAGCATTAACAACCAGTTGCAGTCTGGTTCAGTTGCACTATATGTAAATATCTAATATTTAACTCTACTATAGGTGTAGTTCATTTATCCAAATTACAACACAGTATACTATTTTCACTCAGCCCTGGTGGCACCTAACCATGCACATAGCTCTGTTTTTTTGAGAGTTTTAGTTGAAATATAAAATCTATGAATCATCTGGAGTAAGTTGGTTAATATCTGCTGGTAATATGGGTGAACTGACGCTTTAAGACAAGTGAATTATTCTAACTTGTGTTCCTAAACTGCAAAGAAGAAGATTGAAGTGTATTGTTAAACAGCTGTCCTCCTTCTCTTTCCAGTCACATCTGGCTCCCTCTTTTCAATCTATGGAAATCACAAACCGTCCCAACAGAAAACTTATTCAAATTGCAGCTGGCAGGAAGCCAAACTAAAGTTTGTTTCAGGTCAAGATGGACCTGAATAGAAATGTCCGCTGCTTTCTGTCAGTGTTAGGCTGGCTTTAGTTTTTAGATTTGATTTATTAGAAAAAATCCTGTCATGATCTGCTGCCATGCAGCCCCTCCCCCTCCTTCTCCTTTATGTGTCTCTCCCTGTCTGTTACCCTTCTGTGCCTTTACCTGTGTGTGTGTGAGTGTGGGCATGGTTTGTTCTTCCCGTAGGCTGGGCCAGGTGCAGGCAATCTCCTGATAAGCAGGTGGAGTATTTAAGTTGTTGCTTCAGACCTACTTGTCACCAAATTATTACTCCTGCCAAGTGGTAGATGTTTCTCACGGCCTCTAAGTATTACCTGTTGTCGCAGGGCTTTTTCAGAGTTTTTGCCTGTGTGGCTCATTTCCTTGTGTCTTTTACCTTTTGTCTCAGAGTCGCTGCTTCCCCCACTCAGCGCAGTCACCTTTGTATATAAATCGCACTATTGTTTCACCTCAATCCTCATCTCCTGTTCTGTGTCAGCATTTAGGTCTCTGAAATGTCCAACTCATCATAAATCCCTTTGTATTTTTAAAAGTGATTCAAATATATTTTTAATCTGGCTTTTTAATTTGTAGTAAAATTACTTTGAAGTTAATATCTATATCTATATCTATATCTATATATAGATATAGATATAGATATAGATATAGATATTCTTTCTTCTTTCTCATTGCCCTCTTCCTCTCTCCAGTACCACCATCCTAAAATGTTAAATCAGAGCTGCGTTTTGTAGCTGAAACAGAGAAACAAACCTTAACAGATTCAGCCTCATGACCGTCTACACCTCAGTCAGCAACACACTCTCCATCATCATCTGTGAATAAAAACAAAATAAATAAATCCTAACAGAAAGTGTGAGGCTCCTGATAACTGGATCTGCTGAAATATTCATTTTGGGACTGAATCTCGGCATGTAAAGCAGCTGTGGTGACTGCTGCTGCTGCTGCGTCTGACTTATGAGACAGAAAGTGAGCAGCTTCTCTTTTTTGCATTCCGCTCGCCCACAAGCACTTTTATTTCCAAGGCGTGTGTGTTCAGGTGATACATATTCATGAGCACCTGTTTGTGTCTTTCTGCAGCTCCACATTCAGGGCTGTGAGACGCTGTCAGGAGCTCTGCTGTGCCATAATGTAAAATGACATCACACTGTGGCAGCTCCGCTCTTAGAGCTGGATGCTTCGGCCTCGCTGGCTCTTAAAGTGGTCACTTCTTCATGTACTGCATCTCTTTTTCTCCTGCCAAGTAAAACATGTTTCCTTACATTCTTTATGCAAACTGCAGGCTTCTCATATCTCTATAATTTGTCTGTCTTCACTATATGAGCTCTATTTTCAACAGCGCTGATTGATGAGTGCAGTTGATTTACCATTTAACAGCTATAAATTCTTATTTAATAATTGAGATTTTTACATGGAAAAAAGCTGAGCCAGAGGGTAAAGCTTTTGAATTCCTGGTCCATCTACGTCCTAACCCTCACCTATCGTCATTAACTCTGGGTAGTGACTGAAAGAATGACATTGAAGATACAACCGGCTGAAATGAGTTTCCTCTGCAGGGTGTCTGGGCTCAGTCTTAGAGAGTGGGTGAGGAGCTCAGAGTAGAGCTCCTTCACGTCTAAAGAGGCCAGTTGAGGTGGTTAGGACATCTGATCAGGTTGCCTCTCATTAAAGGTGTTCCAGGCATGTCCAATTGGTAGGAGGCCTACCCAGAAGACACTGGAGAGATTACACATCTCATCTAGCCTAGGAGCACCCTCCGATCCCCCAGGAGGAGAGTGTTGCTGGGGAGAGGGATGTCTGGGGTACAGCTCAGCCTGCTGCCCCTGTGACCCTGCCCCGGATAAGCAGATGAAAAATGGATGGATGCTTAAAAGGGTTAAAATGTATGTTCTGATTTCATGTTTTTTTTTAAAACTAGATTTGTTTTTTTCTTGGTCATTTGTTCTGTGAAGTCTTGTGTTTTGCACCTCTGGGCCACCGTATAAAGACCCAAAGCCCTGCACCCATTTGATGCACTGTCTTTGTTCCACTAGACAATGTATTTTCTTATGGACAATTTTTATTTTCAGTCTTTCAAAAAGCTGAAATTATTACAGGGCTACAGAGGTGGTCAGAAAGATTAGTTCTCTATGGAACATTGTCACTGCTGAATGCACACACAAGTTAGAATTCACAAATGACAAAAAACATAGTTAGGTGGTCTGAGGAACTGTGTTCATTACCATTTTCTTAGGTGGTCTTTAATAAACATAATAGATAAGTCATACACAAACACTCTCATACTTTTTTTTTTACCAACATGGAACCACTTCTGTCACAGTTTTTGCACCTAAATTTAAACCATTCAGATTATTTTGAACAAAACTTAATTGGTTCAGAACCTTAAAAGTTGGTTCTTAATTGGAACAAAAACTAGCAGGTTTTCCTTTTAAACGGTGATGACACCAGTGGTTGAGTCATTCTACAGGTTGGAAAGAGAGGATGAGAAGGCAACAATGGAGAAGTTAAGTGAGAAATCTTCAAAGAGCGTGCAGTGGTCTCATTAGTAGCTGGTTCATGCTTGTTTTTGGTGTAAAAACTAATATCTGTTTTAACAGAACAAAAATTTGCAGGTTATCTATGTAATCTACAATTTTGATACTATTGTTTACCTATGTTTTGCATTGTACAATGCTTTACGTTGATGACACATCCTTGATAATAGTGGTTCCATGCAACACTGGTGGAAACGCAGGCTGGTTTGCACTAAGGTTCCAAGAATCAGAACGGATCTGTTTCAAGAACCAAAGCTAGTTTGTTAAAAAAAAAAGGATATCACTGCAATTCGGAGTCATATTGTTTTGGTCACTGTTAATTCTTTTTATTAGGTTTAATGAGTCAAAATGGATTTTTTAAAAAATAACACCAGCTAAAAAACAGATTATGCTGGTTGCTGGTTTTAGTTGATCCAATTCTTGCTAGTGTTTTTGGTTTAACTGGATGGGCCACCAGCTGGACATGCCGCCTATCAAGCTGTACACATTTATCTTTATGCATATCCCATGAGAGTAGACTGAACTGATTTATGCCCTTTGCTTTGCACACTTCTCTCTCACCACACTGTTATTTTCCATACCCAAGGACACTGATTTGGTTTTAATTTTACAGGAACCTCACTGTATAAACCAGCTAGAGTGACCATCACAAGCTGGTATGAGCAGCTAAACCATCAAAACTTATGCAAAAACATACCTTACGCTGGTCAAACAAGTTGGTCAACCACCTTAACCATCTTAAGCTGTTTTTTTTCAGCAGGGAGGTGAAGTACAAGCCAGTTCAAGGAGAATATTTTTACACTATGCGAAGAGCAATTAACATAGCACCATAGTCATTTCCAAAGAAATTAAGAGAAAGTGCGTGTTCTGCTTGTTAAGAGTGACATGGATAAGAAAGCTGATTCTAGTTTCCCAAATCTGCGGTTTATTTTCTTTCAAAGCCAAGAGAAATCAACCCCCTTGACATTATATCAAATGAATGGCTGCATTCACCAGTAAGGTACTGGTTAATTCTGAAGTCATTTTTTTAAGCTAGCTTTGTTTGTTTTGTTTGCCAACAAGGATAGATGACTACAGTGACCTTTGGAGAAAATGTCCCACTGGCTAACTGATCTTTTAACCGTTATTGTACAAGTATCACCACAGTCATTAAGTAGCCTACTTGGTACATATGTCCATCACATGCTAAGGCAATTAGCAATAAATAAGATTTTCCATGAAGTCATCCAGTGTTGTGCTGTGCAGTTGCTACAAAAGTTAACCAAGAGGCCAGTTTATCAAAAAGTCATTGTAGTCTTAACACATCAGAATAGCATAAAAATAACAAAACCCATACAAAATTGGTGAAAAATCAATGCTCCTCACATAACGGTTCATATGATATCTTATGAATAGTTATGCACATGGGTGGGATATTGAATTAGTGCCCCTACTACTTTGGTTTAGGAAAATAATCATGGTTGAGTGTTGTCACTTGTGTTTTCACAAAGGACAGAACTAGCAGTCTTATGGGTCAAAGTCCTACCACCCTGACCTGCCCTACATGGACTCTGTCACTAGATGACTGGACGTCCTCCTTTTAAGTGACAGAGGACTGGTCAGATGACTACAGCCTGTTGGCTCACAATTTTGTGAGTAACATATGAATTACAGTGCATTACTTTTCATAAGTATAAGTATGAACAGTGTATGAGACTAGCCTGGAAAAGTACATGATTTAAATGTTCAGTGCTACGGAAATTTGGCCATGACTCCCAGTATCTTTTTAGGCCTGTTATCTCAAGGTTATTACTTAAATATCAAATTACTTCTTCTGCAACAGTTTAATAGCACCTGACTGGAGACTTGCCTGTCAAGCCTGGCGGAAATGACTCATTGGTTAAATCCACTCTGACTGACCATGAACTACCGTCAGATTCATTGATTAAAGTTATCCCTAGCAGTGCTAGCAGTGGAGCTCTGGGGAAGGTTCAGGGGTGATTCTCTTACTGACTGAAATATTCTGGTAAATATTAAATAGACTGATAAGCAATTCTCTACAGACATTAAGTACCCCTAGAGAATGAAACAGCCTTTGGTAATCATCTGACTTAATCTGCCTCTAGCACCACCATGGGGTTGACGTTTTTGGTTTTGAGTGAAATACCTTACTATGAACTTCAGATTGAACTGTAAAAACAGCGATCCTGAGTTTTCATCGAGTGCAATCATCATCAAGTTTATTTTTCCAGTACTTTAGCTAATAACCAAACACCAGCAAAACTCATAGCATTCCCTTCAGCCTCAGCTGTAATTGCAAATTTTTGCATGGTAAACATAACAAGCTAAAGATCTTCAGAATGTTAATATGAGCATGTCAGCTAATTGGTATTTAGCTAAAAGCACCAATAAATTAAGTCTCAACAGCCTGTTCTCATTCCAAACTGGTAAAATAGCGCCGCTTTGTCAGTGCTTTGGGCGTGAGTTGTGCCAAAAGGCACCTTTTACGTGCCCATGAGATGAGAATGTGACCAGACAGGAACTGGTTGCATTGTTATTTTACCATACACGATGGCTGGATGGCACCTGCTGAGTCCACATGATACGTATAAAGGTGGCATCATTTATTTTGAGTTAACAGGCTTAAAAATTATGGTCAAAATTTGTTATTTTACATACTGAAAATCAAGTCTTTAATAATTAAGTCATGACTGATAGATAATGGGCCTAAAAAACTCAAAATCATGGTGATTTTCAGCTTAACAATCATCGCCAATAAATGTAAATACAAAGACCCATTAACTGAGTAGCTCACAGCATGAACGCACACAAAGCGTACATTATCCCTATCTGTCAATGGCATGAGTCAAATACAAAAGTGTACTTTGTCTCCCACCAAAGCTGGTATCATCTCAGAAAAAGCATTAATGAAGACAAAGAGTTTTCAACAGCAGTTGACACTTAATGACGCTGAAAAGAGAATTAGCATCAGTAGTTTAAAAACACCATTCAAAAGATTATTTTCTTTGTTTATAGTTTAGAGCGTCAATGAACATTCAGATTGCTGCATGAGGAAAAAAAATCAAAAAAGAAGTGCTTGATCATTCCCAAAGTCTCAATGCAGAATTTTTGCATAACTTGCACTTTGTAGGACCAGACATACAGTGTAACAGCACTCATAGAATTGGTGTCCCATTCTGATGCAGCATTTGTACTGTCTGTGTGTTCACCTGGCCTCAGTCCAGACTCAGGAGTGTCTTTCAGCAGTAGACGGACCAGTAGATCAGGTTGAAGAAAATGTACGAACCAGGGAAAATCATCCGGGAGTATTTGTCAATGGCGTGTGTGTTCTGGATGATGTTGAGGGCCCGCAGGCTCTTCTTTTTCTTGGTGGTCGTGGACTCGCTGCTCACTGACAGATGGACCACCATGTGTTCAGGTTTCTCTGGAACCTCGTGCAGCTCTTCCTGCTCCTCCTCTGGCACCATCGGCTCCTCAGTGTAGCCAGCCAGGCTATTGGTGTCAGCCTCGCTGTAGGTACCATCCAGCATGGTCATGGTTCGGGTCTGGGAGATCCCGCAAGTGCAGGGCAGTGACTGGTGGGGAAGAAATACAATGTAATCAGTAATGGAATTCTAATGGATTACATCACAGTTTTGTGACATTATCAAATAACCAAAGTCTGACGTAATAAAATGAGTGATGAAAACTCATCTGTGTCCTTAGTGGATGGCTGACTTTGGTAATCCATGGTCATTTCTGTCATGCAAATTGTGGACTTTATTTACAGCAGTGATTATTAGTTTGCTTTTTACTCCAACACTTTGGTCCAAAGCAAGAAGTCTTAACAACTACAACAATGATGTAACCCCCATAAATGTAACAAATACTGTTTGAGTGTTAATTAGATTTTTCGTAATGCATTAGACACTGTTTTCATGTTATTAATGTTGTAGTTCCTAAAACCATCCACTAGGTAACTCCAAGCTCCTGTAGAATGAGAGAGTCTGCTAGCCTCTCTGAAAGTAAAGAAACAGGTTGGGAGAGACGGAAAGGAAGGTGAAAGGGAAGAGGGCAAACAGAGTTTACCGTGCAAGCAGTTAACATAAGAAAATTATCTTTAAAACTAAGTTTCTGTCCTTAATAATTGATGTCAGAGTTATCGAGAAGGAGTGTTAAAGTTTCTGAGTTTACTACTGGACCATGGAGGACCAACTTTTTATGTTTTGTGTCTTTCTCTCCCGTGAGTGCATGTTTTACTGTTCACTGCTAGCTTAAAGCAACATAACCTCATGCTAATTTCATGACCATGAACGAAAAAAACAATCGGAGAAATGTGTTTTCTTTGATAAAAAAGAATTCATTATTGTGTGTTTGTGATGTTGAAAGTTGAAACTTGATATATTTTGCTTAGTGTTGTATTTGTCATATTTACAAGTAATTATTCATGTTCATGTTCTAAGAAATTTTTGAACCATAGAGAAACACTACAGTAAAAACATGCAAGAAGAGTATGATTCTAAAACTAATTTGCATACCTTAAAATAAATCGTGGACATTAACTTGAGTTATGTTACAAGGTATGCAGGTTGTTTTCTTTATGGTCGATTTCTTAGGGAGGATTTCCAGCGGCGGGCGGTACAGTTAACCAGCACAGTGGCTGTACAAAAGGTCCAGGATCAATTCCAGGGATCTGCACCTTATTCACCACGTGGATTACAGATAAGATATAACGGAAAATAAAGATAGGGGCCCCACACTAACTAACTAAACAAAAAAAAAGGATTGTTGACTTGAACTTAACTCTTGACTTGACTAAACTGAACTGAACTGAAATCACTTTAAAGGATTATATCAGCATGCTATTTGGTTTGAATATCTGTTGTCCCCAGAGGATAATCTGATGTAAGACTAGTGACCTGGCTTTCGTAAGGTTAACATTTCAACTGGACTAATGCTTTAGTCCAACCAACACTTGGCCCAGAGCAAGAACTTTTAACAGGCAACAAGGCTACGATATTTGTTTAGAATATTCATTGTCCCCAGAGGATAATCTGATGTAATAGTATTGACTTGGCTACCATAAGGTTAACATTTAAACTTGACCAATGCTTTAGTCCCTCCAACGCTCTCGTACGGAGCAAAATTTCTCAACAACAAATATGGCAACAATACCATATTTGGTAGAAATAAACATTGTCCTCAGAGACTAATCTCACGTAACTGGCTTTTATTAGGCCAACATTTCATCTCGACTAAAACTTTAGTCCCTCCAACACTCTTGTCCAGAGCAAGAATTATCAATAACTACAGGCAACAATATATTTGGTATAATTATTCATTATTCCAAGAGGATAATCGAATGCAACATTGGTGACCTGACTCTCGTGCTGTAAATATTTTAACATGACTAACACTTCAGTTTCTTCAACACTCTGGTCTAGAGCAAAGATTCTCAACAATAACTACAGGCAACAATAACTAAATATTTGGCAGAAATATACATTGTTTCCAGAGGGTAATCAGTAAAATTAATAATAAACACAGACAAGCTGTTTCAAGAGTATTTAAATTTAACAAGTCTTTTTGTTCCCTAAAGTACAGACATCAAAGACTGGATCAGTGATTGTGGGAACAGCATTTGACTCAACAGCCTGGGCTCAGGGATATAAACCTCAACATCTATACTGACATCCCCAAATAACCCCAATAATTCACCACTGTGTTTCTGTGAGAGAGAAATTTGACAAACATTAGAAGTTAAGCAACATTTTGTTTTCTTTTTTTTAAAAAAAAAAATAAGGCTGGTATATGTAAAGTAAATTTACTATCTTAAATCCCAGTATTACCCAAAAATGAAGGGAAAAATACGTTCAGGCACCAAGAGTACAATAATGGCAGTCATCCCCATTCCTTTGTCATATTTACCTTATAATTAAAAATGAAACAAAGACATAAAGAGAGTCATATTTATTTCCCTAATACATTTATTGGAATATGAATTATGTATTAGTTTTCAGGCCATTTGTCCATTTGAAAAATTCTCCAAACTGCATGGGTTGCTTAATGTACAGTATCCTCTCTACGGATACCTGCACTCCCTGCTGGATGCTGAGGAATTATATGGTTACCATGGAGACTTGACATCTCATAAAATATATTTTTTATTCAAGGTCTAAAAGTGTTGGACTGGTACAAAGGCTTGAATTACAACACTAAGTAAAATGAATGACCATATATACTATGTACTCTGTGTTACCTTTTGTTTTGGTTTCCATTTAATTTTATATCCTAAAACTGAACTTTTTCTACATTGACACTGGAAGTTAAGGATGCCGAGAGAGACTGACTGTATACAGAAGTCAAACTACCTGCTATGCAACATTAATGGTTTTTATAGTAATGATTAGGATTATTTATATGTAACATTTAAACCCATGTTAGAATGTACCATTTTATCACGTAACCCCTTAAAATAAAGTAGTGTGTACTTGGAGTGACAAAAAAATAAAAATCAATTGTTTGATCTATTACAATGATCTTCAGAGAGCAGAAGTGAGAGAGAGGAAGAAAATATTTCACTGAGTATTTTAAAAGCCTGGAGACTTAAAAGCATCTTGCATTTCAAGAGAAAAAAAAGACAAAAATTGAGAAAAACTAGAACAAAAATGTCTTCAATAATCTTGGACTCTGCAGGACATTCTGAACTAAAGGTTGACGAAAGCATACATTACTGATATTGTTTCAAAGCGGCACAGGGCAAAAACATTTCTCATACTGAACATTGCGTTCAAACTGTTTTAGATGTAACCTGTCACAGATTAATAGGCCTGATTATCCAATGGTGTGGTGTGAGTGATTTTATCCTCCCTGATTTTCTTTGAAGAAATCCTAAATATTAAACATGTTCAATAATCACGATCAGAAATCCCATTGTGAGTGTGTGTGTGTGTGGGGTGGGGCACCGAGAACAGCTGAGCACGCACTCTGTGCATTGTCATGTGGAACAGAACGACAACCAATCAGGAAGCAAGCTGACTGAGAACAGAAGCACAACAAACATAAGACATGGCTACGGTGTTAACAGGAAGCATAAAGTGAGACGGATTTCACAAATGGAGGACTGACTTGTTGATTTGTGGCAACAACTCGAGTGTTTGTACAACATGTCGTGTAAAACATAACACAATCCAGCTGATAAAGAGAGGAGTGGGACAGAAATTACTAGCCACATTTAGCTTGTCGTCCGCCATGTCTGTTTTCTCTGAAGTCGTGTTTGACTGTGCATTATTTTGAGTTTTGAGAGTGGAGACTCTTGGACTCTTGGACTTGGTTCTTGGATAGAATCTGTTAGTGTGTTATGTGCTGTGCTGATCATCTTTTTGCACACCAAACATTATAAGAACAAAACTGTTAAATCTGTCATTATTTGTCGTTGTGTGTGTGTGTGCTCTCACATTTTCTAACTCAGTTAAGATTTTAATGATCTTTAAGTGTGTGCCAGGCTTTGATCCACAAATGCATGCTACCTCTCTTTCTCTTGCCTATATACACATGCTTTCAATTTTTCTTTTTTCAGTGTCATAAAACACCAGTAATAATAATCTAATACTGTCATACCCTCAAACTTCAACTTCTTCAATAGATCACAAAGGTAAATTTACTGTATAATAAAGTCATATCAACAGACCAGAATGAATTTGGCTCTCTGTTTGGTTATTCTGATTCAGTGACAATTGAATACCTACCCATACCTTTTGACAGCGCCCGTCAAAATAAAAATGAAAAACTATATCATTAACAAAATAGTTAAAACCAAAATAAAAGTTTGTTACTGATGTATAAGCCTGCACAGTAGTGTTTCAGTGGAGGGGAAACAACTACTTTGCAAAGATGCATCATCAGGAAATACACACTTTCACAATTTGATAAAACATTTTTTTTTTTTTTTATCCACATTTTACACACAGTTTAACAGAGATGATAATCTGCCTGGAAACACACCTGTTACCCATAATTTGCTGTAATATCTTCCCATTTGTTTGCATTTCTGCCAACTTGGAACAAACGGTGAAAACAGTAATTGGCAAACAGTCACTCAAACTGCAGCAGGGCAGCAGGCAATTAGCCCCACTTGGCTTCAATTTGTACCATTCACTTTACTTGCCAAAGGTTTTGGGCACGTGTGTTGTTGCTTTCCCCACACTCTGGGCTTTTGAAATTGTAAGCATACCACTCAGGATGTTTAATGACATTCATTCAGAATTATATTAACTTCTTGTTCACTATTTGTCACTGAACCACACTTCTTTATGTTGCCAGCAGGTAGGGATTTGCCCCACTTGTTCCATAAAACAGAATATCTCCCTCTTTCTCTTTAAGAGGCTTTGAACCCCAACTTCATATATCCATTATGCAATTTTATTGCTTCTTTTTGCATAAAATGCTCAACACTCATGGACTTTAATAGATTTGGGACAGCAGGCTGTAACAGGCTAAATTTTCCTCTTGTAACAGCCTGTTTCACGTGTTGGAGTCATTAGGCTCATTCGACATGAGCAAGATCTGTGCAGAATCGATCACTGCTGATAGCCAGCACCACACAATGCATGCTGGTTAGATTTGTGTCCGACTTCATCCTGACTTGCTCTGATGTTTTTATGCCACATTCCATTGTTCAAAGAATGATCTCCCACTCAAAAAAGTGCAATGAAAACGGCCATTCAAATCGAGATTCCAAATCAGATACTTGGGCAAGATCCATGTAGACTAAGTCGACACCACAGCAATATTCCCTATGTGCACATAGGGAAGCAGAATGATCTGTTTGACATTTTTTACTTTTATGTAGTTTTTGTGTTATGAAATGTGCTACATCAACTTTATAATGGCAAATCCATTTCGATTTAGTTGATTTGTGTTTGATAGAAGTCTTTGCAAGCATGTAGTAGCCTACTAGCCTACTCCTCCTGTCTCTGTTAGCTACCATGCAGCCCACTGCAAGAAAAATCAGCATACAGTGTTTCTCTTCACTGATGGTGCTGTCATAGCTCATGTAGGTTCTCAATACATTCTTCTGATGTTCAGCCAAGCAAACATGAGTTTCCTGCAAGCAGCCACAGGAAATAAAGACAATTCAATGTTGCTTTCCAACTTCAACTCAGTGTATTCAGTCTTCTTTAAAACTAGTTCACTGTCCTCAGGAACTAAAGACTCAGCTTTTCTCTGTCTGTCTCAGTCACTGTCCTCTCCTCCTCTACATACACTGACTCCCTTCAGCTCCCTCACAGGGCAAACAGTCAGTGTCTTGGCTGCCTGCTGGCATATTGTGGTTCTTGTAGTCTTTAACTGGATGCCATGATGGTTTGTAGTCCTTGCTGCAGCCACAGGGAGAGAATGCATCTTCCCTCAATGACTCTACCTCTCGTGACAACAACATTACATTTATATTATTTTTGTTATATTTGTTTATTCTGTTAACAGGACACATGTTGTGGCTGATGGTGATGTTTAGTGTCAGAGAGACTAAATACAGTCATTATGAACTATGTAGTTTATTATATATTCTAATTACCTATTTTAAGTAGGACTATTGAACAACACAAATACTTGTGATAAGTGGGATGTGAGAAATCTTAAAATAACATACAGACGTGAAGCCCTGACTTTAGGCTGTCTGACTGATCAGCACTGAAAGCTGTTTGACTGTCTGGCTGAGGCAAAGTATTTTTAAATTTTTTTTATATTTGGAAGATCCCAGTCTTGGACATGTCAATGATTCGCAGCAACACTGATTGTGACAGTGCACCTAATGAAAATAATTTAGGCTGTATTTTCTCCATATGCCATATATGGTTAAATTGATATTATCAGCTGGAAAATAGTCAAAATGACAAATTCCAAGGTAAAACCCAGAATGAGACCAGGTATAATACAATGCCTTGATGGCTGTGGGATCAGTTGGAATGAGTTTCAATGGTTTTTTTTGTATTTAATATGAATGTAACAAGGTTGTCTCCACAGTATATTTTAGATTATTATTATTGTAGGAGCTGAGCTGAAAATCCACAGACTAAACAAAAACTCTTGCCAAAATGCATGCATGAACACAATCAAAATGATCTAAAAATGAAAAATAATAAGCGTGTAAAATGCACCAGAGGGTTAAAACAAGTGGAGACTGCGAACAAACTGATATATGAGTCTGATAACAGTTTAATAAATCACATCTAACAGGATGTGAGTGTTTGTGTGGCTTCCTGTACAGGTTGAAGGCTGCTGGAAGCTGTTGGGAAACTGTCAAGTTTGATTGCAGCTGATTGTCATCACCTCCTGCTGCAGCCTCCTGCTGCAGCTGCCTGCTCTCACCTGCTTTCAAGGTGAGGCACAGTTAATCTCGAATGAGTGTATTAGCTTGATAAAAAAGTGTGTAAATACCTTTATAATTTCTAAGGCCCCAATAGAGCCAAAAATGTACTGGAAAACACAGCTGAGTGATGGTTTAAACTGTATGAAGAGAGGCAGTCTGTTTAAACTGACCGCTGATGTCTACCACCCACGCTGCCTGTCCCAGTCTGCCACAGCCCTGTCCTGGGAGTTTATCAGTCACATTTAGAAAGCACCAGAGAGAAACCTGTCCAGCCAAATATAACTCCACAATGCAACCTTGTACAACTATTTTTGCTGACTCAGGCTGTAAGAGCCACTTAAGGATGCAGTTGGTAACTTTTATAAGAAAAAAACTTTGTGTCTCATTTGCTGAAACTGTCACCAAATCCACTCATGGAGAATGAATTGACTGTTTTCTTCATTGCCCACTTGTGATGTTAAGTCCTCTTCATCTGAGACCCACTTAAGTCGAATGGATGATCCTTGCACAATGACTGTTCCACAGTGGTACGGTCGAGTTCATTTCCTACTGACAGAGATTTTGATAGAGATAGAGATCCTCTGGCAGTGGCCTTTTAAAAGTCCCAAAAATAAGAACCAAAATTCACGCTGAAGCATCTGTTTTATAACTATGGTCCATATTTTTGGAACAGCCTGCCTGCAGACCTGAGGGCAGCAGAGGGGGCTGGTATATAAAACCCAAGACCTTCCTTTTTAGTTTGGCTTTTAATTTAACTATCTATTTATTTATTTTTTAACTATTTTTTTTTTACACATTTTAACCTGCTGTACTAGATGGTATATTATTCAATTATTTTTAACAGTTTGTTTCTATTATTATTTATGCGGTTATCCTTTCATTTACCTTTTATCTACAATTTTTAGTATTTTATTTATTTATGTACTTACTTACTTATCATTAATATTATATTTATCTATTCTTATCTTTTTATTTATAGGTTTTATTGTATAAAGCATTTGTATGAAAAGTGCTATATATAAAACATTTGATTTCAGTTTATCTTTGCCTGATAACGTACACTTGTTTACTCAGGTTAAGTAAAAATTTTATCACATTTTCTGGCATTATTATTACATTTTCAGGAAATTATGACATTACTGGGTGGTACAAGTCTAAATATAAAATAGTTAAGTTGATGTGTAGGCTACCGTTTGGGGGAGGTTGTTAAGTCTATTTAGAGAGTTCCTTTTTTTCATTCAAAAGCAGGCCCAGTTATTCTACTTCAGCAGGCCAACTTTTTCAAATAGAACTGCTGAACATGTTTCATGGATGAGAGCTTGAACATTACCAGTTAAATATAAATTCTTATTGTTTCTGCTCTTTGTTTCATCACTGCTCTTGTTTTTGTGCATGTCTCCAGACAGCCTGACAGAAGTGAAATTGCAAAGTCAGCGAGTGTGGCTGCAGCTTCTGGTGTCTGCATCCTCTGAGCAGCTAAAGGGAATGGCTGGCACATCAGCACAGAGAGGTTTGCCTCATTGTATTAATATTACATGCCAGCTGGGAGGTTTTTCTCACAGCACTAACCAGCAGAAAGCAGAAACAGACCTGAGATCGTGCCCGCTCTCTCATCTTGCGCTCGCGGCGGTCCTGGACGGTGGACAGGTAATTGACTGCGGCGTACTCCAACACAGACAAGAAGACAAAGACGAAGCTGACCCATAGGTAAATGTCCACTGCCTTGATGTAGGACACACGGGGCATGGACGCGTTGACTCCAGTGATGATGGTGGACATGGTCAGCACTGTGGTGATGCCTGGACACAAGATACACAACGATCTGGTTAAACTACAGCAAAGACGCTGAAAATGTGTTTGACTCTGAATTTGACTAATCTGATTTTCACAGTGTGGACATGTTGTAGTGGGCTGCTCTTGATAAGGATGGTGAACTAGTGTTAGAGGGTGAAAGCATGGATGTATAAAGAGAACTGGATAAAGCACTGACCACAGGGCCCAATTTGTTTCTATGACAGTTGCTTTGTAGCACATTAAGCCAAAATGGTTCAACTGCAGTGTATAAAATCCTGGATGATCTTGGGATTATCAGTGCTACTCTCATACTGTGCAGCCCAAAGAGCAAGTGTACTAGAGACTTACACTGCTGCTGAGTGCAGCCAAGCACCAAACGTCCCACCCCATTATCATTTGGAACTCATAAAATAGCACTATTTGTCAGTGCTTTTAGTGTAAGTGCATGACGCCAAAAGGCACCTTTCATGTGTGCATGAAATGCTGCTGGACGGCATCAAGTGAAAACACAAAATCGTGCAAGGTGCTATTATACGCCTATCTCATCCACATGATTCGCACATGGGTGGCATCACTTGAGAATGCAGCTGGACGTAACCTGTGGTGTCTGCATGCGTGACAGGACAGCATCAGGTTAAAACGCTGCCAGTAGCAGCAAAATATGAAAAATGCGAGAGTGCCTTTATGGTGGGCTGGAGGGGCAGTGGATTGGTCCAACAAACCCCAGACTTCCACGCAGTAGTGTGGACGTCCCGACGTTGGTTGCCATTTAGCGTTCTGCTAACTTCAGTGGGGATAGAATGATTTCAACATGCAGCTCTTCTAGACTTTCTAAAAGTTATTGCACTAAATGGATTACATCCTGATTGTGAAATGAGTCATTTAGCAGAGACTGTGACATTCAGAATAATGTATCCACTGATTTAAAGATACCAACAAGTCCTTTTGGGCCACAGTGAGTTACATAAAGTGTAATTAAACTGTTTGGCCACTGCGAAAATTGGCTTCAAAGCCCAACACAGCTCCTGGGGTGAAAGCAGTAACATGACCACTTTAGCCTGATTTATAGTAGAGCGCTCAACACTTTTGATAATTGTCAGACAAGACATGTTTTCAACAGAAAAAAAGGTTTTGCTTTTTGTTTAATTTTAATATGTTGCAGACTTTATGTTTTGCTGGTGGTGTGATTGGTAGTGTTGTTAATGCATGGAGATTGTAGTTTTCAGTCCACACCAACTTGCATTCGGTGTCTCTGTCCACAGAAGCAGCCGTTTGTCAGCAGCAGCTCCTGCAGAGCTGAGAGGTCAGCAACTGGCCAAACTGCCTTCTTAAGGCTGACTGAGAGCCAACATCTTACTGAATCAAAATGTTTTTTGTGTAAGCGCCATGGGAAGACAACCACAGTGTTTGTATACGGATTCATTGATTTAATTTCCCAGCCCACTGTAGTGAGTGAGGAAAATCTGCTGCTCAGACAGACTGGGAGCTGCTAAATAAATAAATAAATTCTATGATAAGTTATATTTTGTATTTTATATTTTGTTTGAATTTAAACAGCTCTCTGTGTAGATTACACCTCACTGAGCACAAAAGAAATAGGTCCAAACTGTAAAAAAAAACCCACAGGGGGTCTCTGGTTACCATAGCGACAACTTCAAACCCTTTGCTGTAGCATACATTGAAAACATTGCACTACTCTCTAATTTCTGTCGAGTGACACTCATCAAAAGTTCGGAGTGCCCTACCATAAAACAGGCTTAATATGATATGATGCAATGTGGTCCAACAGCCTTGCAATAAATATTATCCTGTGAAGCTTTTTGAAGATTTACAGGTGAGAAGGTGTCAGAACTGGAATAAGTACCAAGAACTTTTTCTCAAGTAAAAGTAGTCATAATACAGTCTGGTACAAGTCAAAGTCCTGCATTCAAAAGTGTACTAATGGGCAATTTCAGAATAATGCATGTAATATTATTGGATGCATTGTGTAAGCATCATTTACATAGAGGGAATCATGGTAACAACAAAAAAGTCAACAAAATCAAGGTTTAAAAAATATTAACCATTGATATTATTTTTTACTTTAATTGAGTTCATGTTTCAACCAGCATCAGTAAATAAATAAAAATCCAAAAGTCTTTTTTTTTTTAATTTTTTTTTTTTTTTAGAATTTTAACCCTTTAAATGTTAAATTAAATAATTTTGTGAGATATTTCTTTCCAAGTTGGAGGTTGATTTTGACTTTATTCCCAATGTGTTTGAAAGAAATCAAATCAATTTGTGCAGGGCTCAGGGTCACATTGCTTGTGAGAGGCATCTGAATGCAGCACAAGAAAACTGATGGTGATGCAGGTATCAAAGGGTTGAGGAAACATTACTCAGACAAGAGTAAATAATGTATTCATTGGGGACTATTTTCAGCAGTGTATTGATCCACATTTGGTGCTCTAGTGGGTATTTGGGGCAGCAAGACAGTGTGTGTGGGATTGGGTCAAAACAAACTACAGCAGTGTTTGTGTGAATGTTGATGAGATAACATGTCCCACTCATTTATTTTTTATGATTGTAGAGATCTGTGATGCTGAGGAAAAAGATATATATCTATATACACACACACACACACACACACACACACACACGTTAATATATATATATATATATATATATATATATATATATATATATATATATATATATATATATATATATATATATCTATGTCTTGCGGTACGCACTTTCCGTAAGTCATTACTGGTAAAATTAATAAATGATTAATTGTTATTCAGTATTGTTTAAAATAAGCAAAGTTTTTGTGTTGTTTTTTTTCTTTTCAAATTAGTTTTATCTCAACCAAAATATACACATATATATATATATATATATATATAGGAAAAACAAGACATTTGTAAAAAAAAAAAAAAACACAACCTGTAAAAATATCCCATACTAACAGCAGAATTTAATAAGAGCAATGTGATGAGCTGTGAAAGGATCTCAGTGAGGGGGAAACAGGCTCCTGTTTGACAAGTACAGCAACAGCCCCAATACAGAAAATAATTCAAAAGAAAAGTGAGAGTGGTAGTGCGTGGGAGGTTTGTGTGTTCACGCGTGCATGTGTGTGTTCCCAATTTGTGGAGCCATGTCACAGCCAGCTTTCATCATTTCACAGACAGATTTTCCTCAGGCACGCACAATCACTTCAAAGGACACAAAGTTTTTTTTTGTTTTTTTTTACTTTACCCAGGGATACTCTGGCCGGCACAGCTCGGCGGTCGATCCAGAACGACACCCATGAAAGCATCACCATGAGCGTGGCGGGAAAGTATGTCTGGAGTAGGAAGAAGAAGATGTGGCGCCTCAATGTGAAGTTGATGTAGAGACGATTGTACCAGCCTGCAAACACAGCGAGAGACATGCTCAGAGGAGGAGGTGGATAACTTGAAAGTTCAACAGTGGAGAAAATGGTTACACAAAACATGTCAGAATTTACATGAGGTTTCATCTCATACATGTAAGAAATGTGGTTATTACGTTATAGAGAGTATGTAAAAATGACTATTTTAGCATAATGTAATGATAAAAGTATTCAATGCAGCATAAAAACACTAACTTTGACCTCTTATAGACTAGTTTTCAGAAAAAAATTGATTTTTGTCTGACTTAATCCATTTGCAATTTTTTCTTTTTAGTTTGAGGTTAGCCATATTGTAGTGTGGGTGGCAGGTTGTTGTGGTGTCGTATAGTGGTTAGCACTATCACCTCACAAGGGTTACAGGTTTGAACCCAGGGGCCAGATGGGACCCCTCTGTGTGGAGTTTGTGTGTTTTTCTGTGTATGCCTAGGTTTTCTCTGGCTGTTCTTCAGTTCATAGACATGCAGGTTAATTGATGGCACTAAATTGCAATTGTTTGTGAATGGCTGCCTATCTCTATCAGTATGTTTACATGATGTTAGCTGAATTACTGTGTTAGTGTGACTAAAACTGGACTTTTGAAATACATGTAAACATGTAATTCTGACTGAAATCAGACTAACTAAAGCATGGAGTCCATTTGAAATTCACAGCACTGAAAAAGTTTTCTATTTAATCACTGTTCCACATGCAACCGATTTGCTGCTTGCTAACTTTTTTGGTATGTGACCATATCATGAAGATTTTGTATTATGTTAAAAGTGAATCGAATCCCTTGAGTGTTCATATCTTTGCTTTAGTTGACAGTACAGTTAATATATCAGAATAAAATAACAGTTTTTACCTATCAGATGATGAAGGTGAAGATGGTGATACATGTGGGTACAATTCTGAAGTGTTGTCTTCACACAGTAATGGGTGTCTCTTATGACAGACTGTGCATTTCATGTCTTTGCCCCAAACTTCAGATTAGTTTATCACAATATGATCATATACCTCATTTTTCACTTTGATTCTACTTAAGCCACTTCTCAATTTTTTTTTAAAGAATTATAAGTTGCTTTAATGTGATGTTGTCTTTTTATTAATTTTACCTTTTCAATTTATGTTTTATTTATTTATTTATTTATTTATTTAATTTCCTTTTATTTGTAGTTTTCTTGCTTGGATTGCTTCCGTTGTTGTGCTCTTAGTTTATTTCTTTGTGTATTTTATATTGACATTTTACATCTTGCATTATTTGTCTTGTTTTAATGCCATGCTAACTCTCAACCAGCTTTCACTTGCTTGTGTTCAATTGTACTGTTTGACTTTCTGTTGTTGAACTGTCGTCTTTGTATCCCATTTCTGCTTTGCTTCATTTGTCAAAGCACATTGTGAACTCTGTTTTTAAAGGTTCTTCGTAAATAAAGCTACTATTATTTTTATTGCTTTAAATAACGTTTAAAAAAAAACTTTTAGAGACTTACTTCACTTCCCTTTGCATTTCCCAACTGACATTAATTGTCTTTCGGTTTCTATGTTTTCATTTTATTTTGTTGCTATCCTGCCTCTTTTAGATATCCTACTAAATTTTTTTATTGTGTAACACTTTGCAACTTTTGTTTTAATTATTATTATTATTTTTTACTTTGCATCGCATCACTTATTGCAAGCATCAGTTTCCTTTAAATCTGTGGTAAAAACAATCTTTAATACATTATATTACATCAGCTGCATTTCAGTCACTGATATTGACGTTAAAGTGAATGTGCTTTTATGTACTTTCAACTTTATCAAATGATTTGATAGACGTTTATTAATGAGAGCCATGTGTTTACATGAGACTGTATTCAGCTTTTCTTGACATAATTTAATTCTTGCTACATATATTAATTTAATTATTGGACCATGGCAAATAATAATGATGTTGCAATTAAAAACAAAACTGTAGTCTAAAGGTCAGTGAGCAGCCCAGAAACTGGCTGATGATTTGACTTTCATAAAGTAATATTTACTAAACCTATAGCCCCCTCATTATCAGGAGTGCACTTTTTTTTTCCTTTTTAGCTTGGTATTTACTGAGATGCAAACTGTCAAGGACTCATTTCATCTGATTTGCATAAAATGCTGCAAAGTAAGATCTGATGCCAGCTGAAACATTTTGTCCGGAAACAAAGTGTTTTTGCGGCTGAATGTGGATCACTGGTTGATAGGATGAAACAGCAAGTGTGTATTCATCCTGTGAGAGGAAGGTTAAATATGAGGGCATATTAGTTAAATAGCCTGATGTTGACATCATCCTGGAATTATGAATAGTCAATATGATAGATTTGTGGCAGTTTTAATCCTTTTACACTCATTTGACAATATTATTGATGTAAAAAAAAAACAACCAAAAACTGTTTATAGGCCTCCTTAATTAGTATTTGATGAGCTTCTGCAATGGACTGGACCTGTCGGAGCCATTAAAGGTCAGGACCTGTTCAGCACAAGAGAAAATGTAATATCATGTACAAATACAGACCTGTATTTTTGAAATATGGTTTAGGCTACAATTCCTACCATCCGCCCATCCCATCCTCCCCCTAAGTGCACTTTATCGCTCTATAACAACCTCACCTAATTTCCTACTTTACGCCCATTTTATATTGTTATGTTTAATTTTTTCTCCTTTGACTCAAACTCAATTTGACTGTTTAAATGCTTACAGAGGGGCCTTGAATCATTTGCAAATAACCTCCTTAGAGCCTTGCCAGCACTGGAGCTAAAAATACAATATTAGTCCTGAAGGTAGATGAAAAGGCAGAGGGGTCAAAAAAGCCTGTATTGTTATTTAGTGACTGTAGGCTGATACTTGTAGGCAGAAATGACTGCAGACATGATTCATTTGGACAAAGTAATTGTTATTCATGTCATGATATTGTCTGCAAGAACAATGTCTAACGAGCGTAATTATAGATTTAATGCAAACCCATCTGAGCTCCTGTTGCCATTGTTAATCCTTTGCGCGTGTGTGTGTCATACATATACTTGCTACATTTTGAGGACCGAAACATTTTTACCAATAGAGTGGGTACATTTTTGAATAGTGAGGACATTTTGGCTGGTCCACAGTTCCTAAAAGGCCTGTTTGAGGGTAAAGAGGGTAAATTTTTTTGTTAGGGTTTAGAATTATGTTTAGGTAAAGTTTGGGGTTAGACAATTATTTGTTAGGTTTAAGTTTGGAATTAAGGGGCCAGGGAATGCATATTATAATATTATTATGATATTTTTTATCACAAAAAAGTTTTCCACATTCATAACATTCAATTTTAACTATCCATTTTCAAAGAAATAACGCTATGTGGAAGAGAAACCCTAATTATCTTGTTATCTTATCTTATCTTACCCTAATTATCTTAAACTCTTATAATCTTTCACAGACAGACATCGCTCAAGGATGCAATAAGCACATTTGCAGTAATATCATGAAAGAAGACCTTAAAAGTCATTTTTTTTCAAAATGACAACAAACAGAAGACTCTCTCTCTCTCTCTCTCTGTGTGTGTGTGTGTGTGTGTGTGTGTGCGCGTATGTGTGTGTGTAGGCAGTGTACCTGTGCTGCTGTAGAAGGCCAAGCGAGATGTGGTGTGGAACTTCTGGATGAGGAACTGCGATAAAGAGATACGATCATCGGTGCTGAGAGACTCATCGCCGCTCTTCCAGTACAGCATCAGGTCTTCATCTGTGTAGGCATCTGCAAAACATCACACACTCCTGTCAAACTGAATCCCAGACTCAGTCATTTCCAACTGATGAAAAAAACAACCCTGTACTTCAAGTGAAAGGTGTAAAAAGAACTCAGCAAACCTCAGTTGTACTCACTTGAATTTATAAGTTTACCACGACACAAATCTGATATCAGAGAAGATCTTGATACAGCTCATATACATGGACACAGATATGCCAAAAACATCACATTCACTGAGTTAATAGAGTATGTCTCACATTATAAAGAGTTACTTATATCACTCCACCATGGAGGAATCAAAACAATGTTGTGTAAGCCTTCTTAAAATAACAAATTATCACAATTCACAGATCATACATTGCATGATAGCTAATATATTTTTCATGAAAACAACAAACATTTAGTCTAAATAAATGGTTTATAACTAGCCTAATTACCATCAATTTTCATGAAGTTGGCATTAAAAAAGTAAAAAAAAACCAAAAAAAACAATCATGCCCCAGGTTATCAGAAGTATGTATCTTTTCTTTTCAACTTGTTTATGTTTTCTGAAATGATTTATTCATGTGGGAATGTGAATATACAGTAGGGTGATGGGAGCTGATTACTCTTTTTTCAGTAAGAAAAAAGGAACGGCTTTTGATGGCTACCAACCAAGCAGCAGCCTGAGGCAGGAGTAGTCATCCAGCTCCAGTGTTCAAAAAATGATTGATGCAGCTGTGAGTCTACATCTGCGTTAGAACTCTGGGAGGTTGTAGTCATATGCTGCTTTGTGCTAAATGCACACGAACATGCTGATGATAAAAAAAAAAAGGGGTGGCAGTAGCTTCGTCCATAAGAACTTGGTTTTGGAACGGAGGGTAGACTACTCAAGTCCAGCCAAGCCAAGTACAGAGTGTGGACTGGTGGCTGCACTGCTGAGGTATGCCAAACCCCAAAGCCAAGTTCAGACCAGGACAAGACAAAACTGTTTTAAAAGCCTGAAAAGCTGGAAATCAGTACTAAAGGAGGGTGAGTTTTTGCTTAAGACATGACACAGCACCTCGCTTAATCTCATTGGTGTGAACTGGCAGGTTTTTAAGAATGTTGCAGACCAGCAAGAGTTGCTTCAACTTGCTGGTTGTGAATCCTTGGTCTGACCTAGGCTTAAGGGGCCATGTTTACCAAAAGGTTTTCTTTCCAGCTGAAAATGCCTGGCGCTTGTCAGGAAATGCCCAGCTGGAAGCGTTTTAGAGCACTGTGGAAGCGCCATGTTTTTTTCAGCTGAGATGCTTTAGTTGTGTCTGGTTGCTATGATACATAATATCTGTGGAAGTAAACATTTGGGCAAAATGGAAGAGTACTTGCTTTGGATGAGGGTAAGGCTGAAGCATGCAGGGAGAGAGGACGAACCTGCCGGTCTGTGTGGGTTCATGAGAAGAAACACAGTATAAAATATAAGCTTTATATATAAACAGACCGGCAGACATCGTTGTTGTTGCTCAGTACTTGTATCAACATGTTCGCATCCCAACTTGTCCCATGGTGCCATTTATGTAGAAAAAAAAAACACATCCAGTGGCTCTCACCTCACTGGTGATGAAAACCATTGAGAAACCAGTTAAGCACAAGATATTCAAACAGGTGGAGGACCAGCTGGACCCACTTCAGTTTGCCTATAGGGCAGCCAGAGGTGTTAAAGATGCAACCTTAACACTGTTAAATCTTTTAGTTCAACATTTAGCTCATGTTCATTGACTTCTCGTCAGCTTTTAATACTATTCAGCCTTACCTACTTGCTGAGAAACTCCTTTCTCATTTTAAATTTGAACTTGTTGGCTGGACAGTTGATTTCTTGTCAAACAGGTCACAGTGTGTTCGGGTCAATGGCACCTTATCCTTGAAATGATTGTCTTCCACAGGTTCCTTGCAGGGCTGTGTTCTGTCTCCGTTGTTTTTTATTTTGTATACTAATGACTGTAGGAGCTCTTACCAAAACAGGTATTTAGTAAAATTTTCTGATGATACAGTAATTGTAAGCCTTTTAACTAACGATGAGTGTGAGCATGGTCATGTGGTCAATGACTTTAGCACGTGGTGCAAAGATTTCTACCTACAGATTGATGTGTCTATGACCAAAAATATGATTATTGATTTTTTGTAGGTCACCACCCAGTGTTAGTCATACTGTTATCAATAATATGGATGTTGAGATTGTTCCTCAATATAAATACTTGGGAACCATTATTGATAACTCACTAAGTTTTGAATCCAATACTGATGCTGTGTGTATAAAGGTCCAACAGCAACTCTATTTCCTAAGAAAGATGAACACGTTCAAAGTGTGCAATGTCTTGATGACTCTGTTCTATTGGTGTTTTATTGAAAGTGTTCTGTAATATTGTACTGTTGCATGGTTTGGATGTCTTACTTTGTCTAGTAAAAACAGGCTGGCAAAGCTGGTCAAAGTGGCAGGCAAGGTGATTGGGGTGCAGCAGAGTCAGCTGCAGGATATCTGTCCTGACCATCCTCTCTTTGTTGAGTTTGATCTCCTTCCTTCTGGTCATCGTTACAGAATGCCTCCAACCAAAACGAAACATGCCAGAGCTTCTTTTATTCCTGTTGCCATTGAAAAGCTTAATTTGCTCATCTAATCTGGTAGTCTGTGTACTTTATGTGGGGTAGATAGATTTCTAGATTACGTCCTGGCTTTGTAGCCTGACTTTTACGTATTTATTCTTCTGTGAGCTATCTTAGCCTGAGTATTCATTATCATTTATTTTACCAACTGCATTGCACTTTATTTGACTTGATGCACTTTATATGCAGTGTCTGAAATGTTCCAGTCTCTGGTTCTGTTGAAGTGGTTGAAGTATCCTGTGTTTCACTTGAATTGTGGATTTTCTACATGTTTGTGTATCTGATGTTGTTTCGTGTACTTGTTGTGTCTTGATGGTTGCTGCTGATCTAATTTCCCTTGGGTTATGAAGTTGAACTTGAACATCCTCACGAGGAGCAAACTCCAGACTCCTGCACAAAAGTTTGCTGTTTGTGGGACCCGTCCACCTTCACGCTCGACCCCCTTATATGACAACGTTACCAACAGCTGATTTTGTCTTCATGGCTATGCTGTTTGTTTCTCCTTCATTGTGATTGAACGTAAGTAGAACATTTTTCAACTCTGTGCACTCAGAAAAAACAACCAAAAAAAGTCCAACTGGCAGCATGTGGTGCCAAATCCATGCCAGGCATTTGTAGCACAGTGTAAACCTGCAAAACCTGTTAAAATTAATTTAAAGAACGATGTTAGCCTCAGGACGCCAAAAAAACCCCACTTTGGTAGACATGGCTCCTAAGGCTCAGACAGAGGATGTTCTGCAGGTTCCACAGTACTAGGCGCACCATACATGCCAGAACCAAACCTTTATCAAAAAGGTATTTCTTTGTTAAGGTAAAAAAAAAAAATAAAACATTCATGGTTCAAATAAAAGGTTTGTCAGAGAGGGCCTTCTTTCAGGGAAATGTGCAGCCTCAACACTGTCTCTCAGCAACAACAGTCCCTGCAGCAACAGTTCTGCACTACTTAGTTCTGCTACCATGAATCCAAAGTCCATGAAGGGAGCTGAATAAAGTGTCATTTACTAATCCACTTTTACACTTAGTCAGCATAAACATGTGTGTATGGATGTAAAGCTTCACACAATGTGCAAAGTCAACTAGCTTGCATGTAGTGTTGCTGTGATAGCTCACTATGTGCAGGTGATGCTGTTTTTTGTGGAACTTAATTCTGCCACATGCTTTGTGATTACATGACGGCCTTCTTTGCTCCATGATCCTGCATGTGTGTGCTTTGCTGCTGTATTGTGTGTATGCATCTTTACTTGGTAGACGTACCCTGAAGATACACAGTACATGGCTACCAACTCTCACACGCTGACTGTGAAACTCAGGCAATTGACTTTTTTCACAATCTCATAGCTCATGTCCATTAATATCACACAGAGAATAACATTTATTAGTATTTACATTATAGTGTGGTAACCTTCCCTCTGGTGTTCACAGCTGCAGTGCACTTTTTTGTTTATTTTAGCTTTTGTTGTTTTGTTCTTCTCTTTGTTGCCTTCTGTTCTGCTCTGCTTTTGTTCAGTGTGCTCTTTTTATTAGCATTTTCTATAGATTTATTCTGAAACTCACACTCAATATTTATCAGGAGCATTTATGAGCAGTCTCTGCCTGGTGTGTGTCTGCTGGATGTGGCCCTCTAAACTACACACACTACATTGTGGTCATTCAGTGCACCTGCCTATGTGCATGTTCAGGTGTTGCGGCATGAGTGTGCTGGCATCCTGGTTCCCTTTTCAAAATGTTTTTTTAAAGTTGACAGTGTCTCTGTGCTCATTTTCCAATTTTCAAATTTCAAAATTTGAATAGGCGAAGTATACCTCTGAAGAGACAAGTGCTAAACTCAACCCTCTCAGGCCACATTTAGACAAGAACAGCCCTAAAACCAGAAAAGTCTTTCCTTTGTGTTAAAAAAAAAATCTGTGTTCATATGATAACATTATGAGAACAATCCTCGTGTATACAAATTCACAGAACCATTTGAAAACCAGTAGTTGGAAGCGTAACTTTGTAATGACACACCATAAGATCACCACAGGCCTGCGTAAAGTGCGGCTGTAATGTCAGCATTCTCACAGGATCCATGTATTGCCAGTTTACACTGTGACATAAGGGGTGGCGACTTCAAAAGATTACACTCTGGGACCTGGTTTCAAAAGTTTGCATTTTCAGGCCCCCAAAATGTCGTTGTCATGTGAATGAAAGGCCAAACTGCAACAAAACTTTAACACTTCATGCAAGAACCCTTGCCATGTAAACAGCCCCTCAGTCAGAGGGTGAAAACAGGTGTTCCAGCATAAAAAGTATGAGGAAAATAAAGTCTTTTTGATCTTTAAAACATGTAAACATATTCCATAGAAAGCCAAAATACAAGTAAGAACCTGAAAGTGGACAAAGTAAGTCCTTTTTAAATTCATTATATGTGATGAATCTAGCTGTGTTTTCTTATCCTGAACTAAAGTAAAACCAGAACTGAACTCTAATATGTTAACTCATCTTTTGGACTGGCCAGGGATATGACTACTTTACAATATTTAGAAGCAAAAATAAAACATTTACTCACAACTCTCCAACTCCAGTGAGCAGGTCTGAGAATCCAGAGGGAAGCGGCTGAAGTCCATGTTGCAGGCGGCTGTCACCGTCACTCTGTTCAACAACCCAAACGACAACAGACACACAAGGTGAGAACAGTCATGGTGATGCATGCATTTATTCAGGTCACTTTGGATTATCTGAATTCAACCGCATGCTGACTGGAAAAGATCTCCACAGTAACAAAGTGAATACCAACATTATCTTTTATGCACCGTTCCTTATTTTCTGTGGTCTGAATCAAAATGAGATTTACTTTGTGCTTGTTTTGTATGTTGTTCATGTACTGGTAGGTAATAAATTACAAGAATATCAGGCTGGATAGAAATGGCATGGAGATGCATTCTGTGGTTCCCCTAAAACCAGCCTGCTCTGATTCCAAAGTCATCTAATATGAGTGCTTTTGCTCAGCTGATTGTTGATTTTAGAAAGAAGGAGGCAAAACACACCTGTTTACATCAGTGAAACTGAGGTGGAACAGGTGAACAGTGATAGGTTCCTTGGAATTACTATCACTGAAAACCTATCTTGGTCATCTCACATGACCACCCAGGTTAAAAAAAAGCACAGAAAAGGCTCTACTTCCTGCAGAAACTTAAGAATTCCAGAGCAAGATCCTGGTTAACTTCTACAGAGGAGCAATAAAAGCATACTGACTGGAAACATCACAAACTGGCATTGTTCGTGCACGGCCCAAAAAGAGAAATTCAAAATAAGACATGCACATGCCGTAGTGGGTGCTGGATCCAAGATGAACAAATGTAAAGAGATAGCGATCCGAACACCAGGAAGCTCACTTTAAAGGATTTTTATTCTGCAAACACAATACTGGCTCGAACACCTATGTTGGCAGAAAAAAAAACCCTTTAAAGTGAGCTTCCTGGTGTTCGGATCTCTATCTCTTTACACGTGCACAGCCCAGGACAGCAAGGCTCTACAAAGGATGATTAAAACTGCCCAGAACATCACTGGTTCCTATCTACAGAACAACACTACCTTTTTAAACTACGTTTAAAACAATGACAAATAAATCCACCTTGTACTTTGATTTGCCGCTGGATGGTGTCCATATGAAGGCCAGAATACACAATCATTTACTACCACTTTATACACAAATTTGTTCCTTTCAGGTTTCATGAAGGAGTCCTTTAGTGTGCAAAGGCCTTCAGATTCTACTTGTATAATAAATACACATTTTGATATTCATATTGCTTTGAGGTGTAGGTAGGCAGATATTAGGTTACTACAAGTGCAATTCAAAGTGAATATAAGCCATAGGTGGCATGTAGATATCCAGATATATTCATAATTTTCAACACCTTTTTCTGTATAAAATATGACTATCCTTTTCATATCATACTTATGTAAACAAATGTCTGTGTTTTGTCCATCCTCAGGTAGTGGTATTTGAAAAACTGAAGGCCTTTAGAGGATTATCAAAATTCTGCCCCAGCAGCACATTAAGATATTACTGAGGATAATGGAGCAGATAGTGGCTCCAAAAAATATCCCCCTGATTTTTTTAAATTCACATTATGTTTAAATAAATCTTGTTACTCTGCTGGCTTTCTGACAGTGTCATCATCTCCCCCTAAAACCCATTTCTTTTTCAGAGTTCTTTTTCCCAAATCCTCCTGCTCTGTTCTCCAATCTGCTGTCTGAAATGAAAACTGAATGTGAGAAACTTTCATATGTGGACAGCAATCTGGTTACATCTTAATCCATCTATCACAGTGCTGTCATGTGATGCGTTCTGGTCACATTTTGACTGACACACTGGTTGCCTGTTAGCAAGTGAGCCTGTATGTTGGTACGTTCTGTCAGACTGACTCATGAAGTTGAGAAAAAAAAAATGTCTCAACGGAGGTGAGCAAACCCACAAAGAAAACTTCAAACATTGCCAGAAGAAGACTCCCTGGTTCTCCTTATTATATCCCGCTGCTGCATTACGCAAATATAAAAGTAATGTGAGCAAAACAGATGAGTTCACACACACTGATTTCTCTGGTGGCAGAGGAAACAGAGGCAGAACACAGCCTCCAGCTATGACTGTATATTGACGTGTTAACTGCTGTAATGAAGTCTGCAGGGCTTCAGTAAAAATCAGCACACTTCATTTGCATCGTATATAGTGTGTTTAGCTTTAATTGAAAAGATGAATAACTAAATGTGAGGCTGGAAAGATTAAGATGATTGAAACCTGGGCTGGATTAAGGCGCTCCAGTATCATAGATGATGGTGATGATAAACTGATGCTGCCTGGTGTGGAAGATTTTGTCATGTAATAAGAAAGGGCCTCATGCAGAAACATTCTTTTAAATTTCTTTTAGATTTTTTTTCTTATTTTTCTAACTTCTGCAGTAATGAAACTGATGTAGGCCTAATGTAAAATACACTTAAAGTCAGTAATTTTAGGGAAATGCATTGGAACATTGAAAGTAAAAGTACACATGCAAAAAGGTTTAGAATAAATTTAAAAAATCCAAATAATTAAAATAATTAAAAGAAAAAGCCTCATATACAGTTTACTGTATAAAGGCAGCTGGAGCCATGAAATGTTTTTATGCATGAAAAATAACTTGTATAACGAAAGGATTAGTTGCCAATTAATTTTCTAATTAATCGACCAATTTTTCAGCTGCACTTGTGTATTTTCATATTTTTTGTTTTTTAATTTGTAAAGTTGTTCTAATAGTAGTGAAGTAAAAAGTGCAATATTTCCCCCTGAGGTGTAGTGGAGTAGAAGTGGAAAGTGGCATGAGATTTAAAACTGAAGTTATGTAAACGTTTCTCAGTTTTGTACCTAAGTGCAGTACTTGAGTTTAAATTTAATATTCCAGTCACTATAATTATTCTAAAACATAATATGAATTTGATTAAATGATATTCATGCATTTTTAAAATGTTCCTCAAATATAAAACTTATTAAGACAACAATTTGCAGCCTGTGAAAGCAAGATGTTTTTCTCTTATCTTGGTCAGGGGGCTCTCGACCACTTGTCATGTCAAGTCATGGATACATGGAAAAAAAGAAAACATTATTTTTATATAGTTTCTTGCATTAGGATAATATTACAGCAGGAGTGCAATGCCAAACTTGAGGCGCTCTTTTATGCTAACAATTGAAGAAACTGACTGCATAATGAGTCATTTATTTCAGTGAGCCAACAGAAAATTATCACCATTTCTACAGCAGCTCTCCGGAGCTTTTCAGCCTCTTTGACGTCATTGTTTTGATTTTCAGAACTTTACCAATTTAGTTCAGTCTCACTGCTCCCATTAACCTCGTTTCAAGCCACAGCAGGAAGCTGTTTTCAGTTAAAAAGCAAGGATAAAGCCAGAGTGCTCTACCTGCTCAGCAGCAAACAGCACATAGATGGGCTGGGGAACATTCAGCAGCTAAAGAGACACACTGTCAAATCTGACAAGTTTATCTTACTTAAAATATTTTTGGAAACTGATTGCCTTGAAAAAGGACATTAAATATAATAATTAATTTTAATTTATATTTACTTTATAGCTAAATGTTAAGTTGACTCTAATTTGCTAACCACTAATTTGGTTGTATTACATCATTTTGTGAAGTTGTTTCAACTTAAAAATGACAAGTGAAATTACCTTCTTTCAAAGTGTGAGCAACTTCTGTAAACCAACTTTATCTGACTTAATTCAATTATGACAAAGAGGATTTTGCCGATGACGAAGTTCGAGGATCTGCGAGTTCTGTTTTCTTAACATGTTAAGGTATATATAAAAATATGATTGACTAGTTTACAAAAGTTGGCTTTTTGAAATGGCTAAAAATGAGAAAGACTGATTTAATTAAGTACATATAACTTAATTTTAAGTAACACTTAGATATAAAATACACATAAATTAAGACTAATAGTTATATTTACTTACAATTCCAAGGCAAACCTGGATTTTTTCAAGTAAAATAACCTCTTCAGATTTTACAGTGCAGATAAAGAGAACAGCTAAAGGGAGAGCTTACACAAACATGTATTTAAATAAAAGAGAATGTTGTGTAGCAACTGTGTCAAAATGCCATGACTAAATAATACTGTTTGTTTACCAATTGGATAGGAATAGGAGGAGGATGATGCTCAACAATGCACCGATCATTAGGCTCTAAGCCTGTTCCACTAGCTCGCCATCATCATCTTGAACCCGGTCCCGGTCCAGTTTGTGCTTCACACACTCATTCGTCACGGGTATAAGCGCGGTAGGGAACTCCTGTAGCTTGTGGCGTGTGCAGCCTCCCCACTGCTCCTACCCAGACTGAACTACCGCGGCATACTAATCGGACGCGGTTGGTCGCGCCGACCCTCGTGACCGTATAACGTCACCCACACACTCAATAACAATTGGTCAGCTGGCTCAGGTGACCACCCCGCGAGATAGATAGACGGAAGTATCACGAGAGATAACAAGATTTGTCACCTGTGTTACACCTGCTCTGTTTGTGTTGGATATGTATGTAGGTAACTGTAGGCTAATATATTAGCCACAAAATAATTGTTTGGACTAGTTAAACAAGTGTGGTATTGTTCTCCTCAAAAAGGAAAAAAAAACATATATATATAATATATATAATATATACGTTTGTACCAAATTTTTCTGTCAAGGTCATATGAAATATAATGGATGCAAGGACACAGTGACCTTGACCTTTTACCACCAAATTCAAATCTGTTTGTTCTTGAGTCTAAGTGGACGTTTGTGCCAAATTTAAATAAAAAAGTCCATCAAGGTGTTCCTGAGATATTGCATTCACAAGAATGACACAGATGAGGTTACAATGACCTTGACCTTTGACCGATGACCACCAAAATTCAATTAGTTTATCTTTGAGTCAAAATGGACGTTTGTGCCAAATTTTAAGAAATTCCTTGAGAGCGTTGTTGAGATATTGAATTCACAGGAATTGTTCAGACAGATGGACAACCTGAAAAAAAAAAGCCCCGTTGGTGCGGGAACATAAAAATATGTCTAATAGACAATGTTACATTAAAATAAAACAGGCAATCATAGCAAACACATAAAAATGTCTCTAAATGTGCACCTTTACCATCTGCAACAAGAAATAAAAAGACAATGTCTGTGAGTGACTCACTTAGCTGTGCTTTAACATATCTCTGGAGACCAGACTTGCCCCGGACCACCTGACCTGAATCCACTCTCCTCTAGCGATACAAACAATGTCACGGTGAGATGCTAAATTACCGGGTGTTTGTTCATAAGGTCTTTGCCTTTGATCTGTGCCAGCATGAACACAGGGCTGTTGCTCTGCATTGAACATGATTTTGTGTTAACTGATTTCTAATGAAACCATTTTAAATGACAAGAAATTACAAGTATAAAGTGATTTTCTCAGAATATTATTAATGCCTCTGAAGTAGCTCTTACACAGATACATATACAACTTTTCCAATTAAGCTCAGGCTAATGAATTCTGTTAAGGTTAGCAGCTCTTTCAGACAGAGTGACCCACCTCATTATTCAACAGAAGATAAGGCTTCAAAATGCGGACTTGGACTTTTCATTCAAACCATCAGTAGATTCTTGAACCCTGCTTGAGTTATGTAATCCATTGTCTGCATTATTATAATCAAAGGAGCATTGTTGTGAGGTAAAGCAGTGCAGACCTGACGCATCAATCTGCACATTCCATTATCATGCAATAATGTCACCGTGACCGTTTTATAACACTCAGAAATAAATGGAGGCCAATGGCTGCCTGGAGTTGTAGAAACAATAAATCAAAAATGATTTGGACTGTGAAATATCTATAGAGCATAGATAATTTGTGTGACTAAATATTTTCAACACAAAGGTCCAAAAGCTTTATGATCATTATACAACAAATAGACCAAGCAATTTGATTAACTTTTGGACTTTACCTTGCTCTTGAGTTAAAAATGTTTGTCATCCCCCATCAGCTGTGTCGTGACACGGAGCTACTAGCTTAAATATACAGGTGAAGTTTGCGGATGTAGTAATTATATCTGTACACGGAAAAAACCTTTTTCAGCAGATATTTTAGTTGTAACAAGACTGAGCAAGCTGAGCATTTCTGTGTTTATATCTGGTATATTTATTTAGTTTGGAAAACCCCACCATCCATCAAAAGTATAAGTGCATGTTGGCCAGCAGACTCGACAGGGACTAGAAAACATGTCTGCAGGTTGTTACTAAGGATCGGTGTACTTGCTGGAGTAGTGAACTAGGTTTCATTACATGAAGGATTCTACTGATGTGACTGATAGTCAGACTCTGTGTCTTTCCATGGAAACGGGGATCACACTCCCAAAAGTGTTTTCATTTTGAGAGCTAATTGCTCCAAAACATAAATACATTTTGATTATACATTTGTATTGTTGGTAATAGTTGTATAATTGCAATATTACACGAGAGGGTTTACTTTAACTTCATTTGAACACACGCTTGCGGACCTGTGCTAACTGCATCACTGTCATGCTCAAATGCTCAAATTTTAAATAGCAAAGCTATGCCAGTGGACCTACACATCAGAATAAACTCTAGGTATCCTCATGTGTCAATTTTAGATGTTCAGGGACAGCATGTCAATTTACGCTTCTTACATGAATTGTGTCTTTTCAAAATAGACTTCCCTTTTCACACGAAATGTACACTTTCTGCTCATTATATGCATACAGTCTTTTTTTTAAAAAAAAATGACTGTAGGTAAAACACCCAGTTTTTACATTCATTTCCTTGGGTTTAGGCAACAAAAGCTCATAATTATACTCAGACAAAAAAACATGGTTCGGCTTAAAATCAATTCTATATTGTCTTATTTTGTCCTGTCCTGAGAGATTGCTGCCTACAATGAATCCAAATATGAAATGTAATCGCTGCTTGTAGAAATTTCCTATTTTCCTATCGTGTCATTAAGGGAGATGCTGAAATGTTACAGACCTTAAGCTGTAGAGGACATGTCCATCAGGAAAGACACGCAGCATGATGTTATCAGTAGTGGTGTCGTGGATGAAGGACCTCTTAGAGTGAACAAAGAAGACATCAGGCACCCAGATCTTCTTCACCAGACGACCATCAAACGTCATGCTTTTGTTGGTGCTGCTGGTGAAGGACAGGCGCTCATCCTTCCAGTAGTGCCTCAGGTACAGAGTCATGGTGAAGTCCTGGTGGAATCAAAGGAAGCGAGGATGATGTTATCAGACTAAACCCATGACACATGAACTTTTAGTTAGTAGACTTGGTATAATTTTATCCAAACCAGTCACTGGCCGGACAGAACATGTGGTGTCTGCAAAATACGCCGCTGGACGGCATCAGGTTGAAATACTGCCAGTAACAATGTAATGTAAGGAGTACAAAGGTCCTATATGGGGGGCAGATTAAACAAACCTGGGATTTTTATGAAGGAGTCCAGTATTTGCTTCCTTTCTGAATGTGGTGTTTTTTCTCCACCTTACAATGTGCTCCATTTGTGTAAACCTAACCATCTGTGTCAGCTTGAGCTTTTATTGATTACATGGAACGTCAATAGCAGACGCCGAGGGATACCTAGAGTGTAAAATTTCGATGTGGAAACAAAGCGGCAATATGTGATGACTTGAAATGAGAACGTCTTGGAGCAACACATCCTGAGTGTGGCTGTGCTGTATGTGTGTAAGAGCTCAGTTCTGGCAGAATTTGAATGCACGTTACTTTACAGTGCATCGGTTTGTGCTAAGGCATTTTTTAATTGTCAGGTTTTAGTGAAATCAATCCATTAAGAAGTGCTGAGCACACAACTGGAAAAATGAGACTCGGATTATACAGCACAAGAGTATAATCTGTGGGAGATTGTTGTTGGCAGATGTGTTGATATAGTTTTGCTGTTGTTAAATGTGATGCCCTATTACTTCAGTTCATGAAGAATGTTCTTTTTTTATTTTTGATTATCAGTTCATCATGGAGGCATACAAGAAAAAAACAAAGCTTTCTTCATGAATTCAAAATAACATGCGATGAGTTATTCATATACAAATGGTCATTTTGCTAGTGAAGCATTCCTTTTAAACCCAATGAAATTTGTAAAAAGTTCCAACACTGTGTCCTTGAATTGATCTCTCTGTTTTACCACAGAACGTGCTCTAACTGCTGATTTACTGGCACTTTAAAGTGAGAGTATAAGCACAGCAGCCACTGAGGCCCGAGATGGTAGTTATGGGAAAATGGCATATTGGATTTTCCTTCATTTTCCAAACTGTGTGTTTGTGATTTTTTTTTATTTTCCCCGCAGGGAACAATGAAGTCATGTCTTAAAGACGTCATCAGTAGGTACCTGGACTGACAGGAAGTGGAATGGGACCACATGCAGGAAAAAAAACAAATATGTCCCCAGGTATGCTGGCCTAGTTCTTATTTTACTTTTGTGATAAAACCTCTGAAATGTTTATCTGTGACCTGCTGAAATGTAGAAGCAAAAAATCAGTGTCAAGAATCAATCTCTCTCTTTATTAAGCCATCATTAGCCACCATAAACTACTGTTCATAACAGACCAAATAAAATGTAGCAGTAAAACTCCTGAGCGGACTGAACTGAGCAAGAGCGAAACTTTACAGCTTATGAATTCAACGTTCAAATGAGTCATTTCTTCTTTCAACTGATTCACAGTCCAGCTGTGTAATGTAAAAGAAAATGATCCTGATCTGATCCTGTCAGTTCACTGATTAAAAACTGTAAAGCCTGCACCATGAAATAAAGGCCAGGAAATTATTTCTTTAAATGAAGTGTCTAAAGGCCCTTATGACAAAATACAAACACACACACACACACACACACACACACACACACACACACACATACACACACATATATATATATATATATATATATATATAATTGCATATGTGAAAAAAAGTCTCTCTTTTTTAATTATAGAAACAGATATATACATTCTTAATTGCAATTGGAACGCTAACTCTTTTTTGTCAGTTTTTCCCAAAATAGACACCTAGCGCAGACTGAATCAGAGTGTAGTGTTCATTATTCTGTCCGGGTTTCCTGAATTCTATTCACCTTCTGTTGTAACTCAGACCTCTTGACTAGTCCAGCCCACATGCCATTGTTTTAGGCTAGCCTTGATGTAAAAGCTCGATCTGAATGTTGATGAGAAAATTCTACACCCTTTCTGTGAACTCCTGTCTCCACTGCACACTGAATAAAAGCTCATCTCAACCAGCCACAGAACTGGACTGAGAGATTTTGTTGTTGTTGCTTTGATAGTAAAAAAGGACTAATTTCTTTGTTTTTTTTCTTTGCTTCCTCCTTATTCCCTCCTTAGTAGTGATTTGTTTCCATAATTTTAAGCAAATTTAGGATCATTTTGCTATAATGCACCTGTTAACCCATTAGAACCAGGTTCAACATCAGTTTTGTTGACAGCTTTCGAACAAGCATTTAAACCTCTGGGTCGTGAGTAAATCGGTTTGGTTTCTTTTGGAGACATGCTCATTGCCTTCCTGTCATGTTTTTGAATAAGTGTGTTGGTAAAAAAAATGTTTTTTTGTGGCACTATCCCTGCTGGAAATTTAGCTGCATGGTTGCTGACAAACACATTTGGGGGCTGAAAAGCTGCTAGAAACACAGTGATGACTCTAAAAACAGAAAAATTGTTGAGTCATTTATTGGTCTTTAACAGTAGCCTGCAGCTTGGCAGGCATCTCGCCTGCATGACACCTGATCCGTCATCCCCTCCACCTTCAGGTGACAGCTCATATACTACGTCACTTTAGAAATGCTGATAACGTACACATGAAATGTATAAATGCAATATATTTATGGTTTGGTCGACTGAGCTGGTCAAGACCAGATGAATGTCCAAGAACACGCCATGAACCAAAAAGCATATGTGTGAAGAAGGAAGCTGAAACAAAATGCAACTGGTTAATGAGTTTAACAGAAAGGTTGATTAACAGTAACTGTGCTCACACTGTGGGAGCAGCACTGACAGCAGCTGAACAACCAGGGAAATCTGGCTGCGGTGGAGACCATCAAAAAGCCCATCAGTTGGGGAAAAAGTGGTCACTCTTTAATTGCTTTTGGTCCTCAGTTGTCAACATTTAATTAGATTTCCTCACTTTCCTGTTTCCCTTCCGACTGACTTCATGTTGTGAGCAGTTATTCTGCCTGACAACTTTCCAAGGGACAGAACTATATTCCGGCTATTTCAAATGGAGTCACTTTGAGTGCATGGAGTCACTTAGAGGTAGAAAATGGAATTAAATTAAATTGCTTCATAATTGTATCAACAGATTATTTTACCCTTCACTGCACTGGAAGACGCTGTATGGGACTGTATAAATAACTGTATGCATACAATGATGAAGCATGATTGTTTAAGATGCTGTAATAAGAATGCAGTGAGCACCCAAGTGCAGTAAAAGTTAGGTGAAACATTTCTGGAGTTTTATTTTCTAGAAAACAAAAACCGCTACAACCAACAAGGCTTCTGACTAAATCACTTGTGACCATTAACCCTTTGAAAACTGGATTGGTTTTCTTGTGCTGCGTTCAGACACCTTTCACAAGCTATTTGACCCTCTGAAACAAAAACATAGGGGGAAAAAAATCAATGACCAAGTTGGCAAGAAACTGCAAAAATGAGTAAAAGGTGACAAGATAATTACCCCCCCCCCCCCAAAAAAAGGTTTAAAACAGGGAATGATATTTAGAAAATTACCCCCCCAAAAAAAGTCCAGAAAACTATATTATTGTAATAATTTTATATAATTTATAAAATAAGTATACGCATTTTTTTTTAATTTACAGCACATTTTAAGGCAATTTCCAAATTCCTATTTATTCATTTTAACTTTTTTGGCTTGTTTTCAGGTAACTTCTTTGTAACTTTTCTTTTTTTCCTTTCTTCTCTCCATGTCTTGTTAAGTTGCTTGATGCCTTCTCCCCATGTTTTTGAGAGAAATCAAATCAACAGGAAAAGTAAAAATCATTAAGCTAAATGTATTGTCTACTTGTCTATGTGTGTAAATCCAAGACTCAGCAAACAGAAAGGACTATTTGGCAGTGGCACTGTTTGGCCTTGGAGTCCAAGGCCCCAGAAGTTTTAGAAATCGCCCCAAATCTAAATATGCAGGCTAATTCTTTTAAACATTAAGAATAGGCCTAATAATTATTCTGTGTGTGTGTGTGTGTGTGTGTGTGTGTGTGTGTGTGTATTGAAAAAAAAAAGTTTGTAAGGTGAATAAGATGCCAGAGTGCAAAGCATCAAAATACAGCTTGTTTATCAAAAAAGATTTCCTGCACGGCACTACAAAGGTCTGGACTAAGCCCCCAATGTCCTCACATCCTCAAAATGCCCCTGCTATATGTGCTTTATATTTTTGGAAAGAGGTGCAGGCAGTGATTAAAGAAGCAGGTTATTGGCTGGGGGTTCCCCTGGCAGGAGCCTTCCTGCTGTGAGAGGGGCTGAAACAGCACCGTGGACAGCTCCCTGGCTGCTCCCAGCAGCAGGATCAGCACCTCGAAGAGCGCCACAGTGTGAAGTCCTGACAGCTGCTTTCTACTGACTTGTAATTTTCACTTATACCTAAGAATTGAAGCTAAACTGGGAAGGACTTTCCTAAAACAATAACAAAAAAAAAACAAAAAACAAAACCAAAAACATAAATATTTCATCTCAGTCATCACCTATGAGCCACACTACGCTTGTGTTGATTTTTTTTATCTGCAGACTCTTTGCTCTCTGCCTTGATTTTATTATTTTCTTCTTTTTTTCTGTTTTTGGGACGTTCCTGGGCAAAGCTCGCTGGCGAGGTTGGGCCCAGAATAATTTTGGGTCTGCAGGAGCTTGCTAGCTAGCTAGCAGCGTAGCTCATTTGGTAATTACCACTTGTAATACCGTCCTGACCTCCTGTGGAATATTATCTATATCTATATACTATCATCATTATCTTTAGCATTGTTGACTATGTTACATTTGTTAGCCGTGTTAGCACTGTTAGCAGTGTCAGCGCAGGTAGTGGTGTTAACAAATGAAATGAAGCCACCAGGCGACCTAAGGGGTGGGGATGTTCATGAAGCAACGCGCTCTGTCACAGGAAAGGTGTTATCAGCTGATCACTGAATGGGACTCTTTTTAAAAGTGTTGTTTCACTCGGGGGCGGAGCCTTACGTCCTGCGTCACACAGAGTGTTGTCTGCCTGATACATGTTCTCGTAAGCGTGCATTGAAAGTGGTTCTATTAAAGTCTATGACTAAGAGTCATTTTGTCACCTGTCGGCTAAACTTGGAAAACCGCAACCCAAGAAGTTGTTTTTTAACCTATTATTTGCCTTAACCCCAAGATTAAACCCACAGGAGACCTCATGCCTAACTATAACTTCAAACAGAGATGATTTTGAATTTTTTTGTGATCATCAGTCCACACTTTTTTAGAGAATCCCATCAGTGAACAAGCATCATTGCTAGCATGGTAGCATTAGCTTCCACCCGGGGACGGCTGTGGCTCAGAGGTAGCGTGGGTCGTCCTCTAATCAGAAGTTCAGCGGTTCGATCCCCAGCTCCTCTGGACAACATGTCAAAGTATCCTTGGGCAAGATACTGAACCCCAAATTGCTCCTGATGCTGCGTCATCGGAGTGTGAGTGTGTGTGAATGATTACTGAGTAGCAGGTGGCACAATATGGTAGCCTCGGCCACCAGTGTGTGAATGTGTGTGTGAATGGGTGAATGTGACATGTAGTGTTAAAGTGCTTTGAGTGGTCAATAAGACTAGAAAAGCGCTATACAAGTATAGTCCATTTACCATTACCACCCGAGCTGGTGTGCTGTGTAGTGTGTGGCTGAGGAACCAATGAGACCACATGTTGAAACTGGCCAACTGTCTGTCAGCAAAGACAACAGAAAATGAAATAAACGTTAAGACATTTACATCCCAGTAAAATTTCACCTTCTCTAAATGGATAGCACTTTATTATAAAGTCAGTGTCACTGAGTCAATTGAGCGCTGCCTGCACTAAAAGACCTCTTGTATTTCACTTTTTTTTTTTTTTTCCCTTAGAAGTCAACCAGTTACCTATTTACTGGGCCTATCAAAAGCAAACATAACCAGATAGTGACATTTCTAGTTGGGACTTTAGAAAAAAGTAATGTAAATAATGTGTCAGACCATAAGCAGCACCCATCCAAGAGGGTAATTACTTACTTCAAACAAGAAGGGGGCCATTCTAATGAATCAAGCCTTCATTAGTGTATTGTAATCTGCAGTCTAATTATGCGCAAATGCACACACACGCATGTACACACTCATAATTTATCTTTTTTTATTTTGTATTGCCAACTCCATTGTATATGCTTGTATCACAGTATTGTAATTTATTGTATAACTCGTAACGTATTGTATAACCTTCAGTGAGGTATTTCTATAAGCCCATATGAGCCTCTAACCTCTCCATCTCCTGTTTTCCTGTGTTCTTTTTGACCTGATCTCTGATATTGTTTTTAATGGTGCAAAATAATTAAATGTAAAAAATGTAAAAATATTGTTAACAAACAAGAACCTGTAACCAGGGTTTTACTTTGGCCCTGTCTGCCTGCTCCCATAAATTCTGTCCAGCCTATTAGCATTCTGAACCTACAGGAAGAATCAGTGATGTTTAATTCCAGCCTCAACTTGAATTACACAGCAGCAAGGTCATGCAATCCTGCACCTACATTTTAGCAATATTGCCAGAATCCATTCAGTTTTGCACTGACACAAATCCATTGCTAAACCATAAATTATTTATGCCTTCCCCACTGTGATTTTTAACAGGCAGAAATCAGAAGCTCCACATTGTATCAAATACACCAACAAGAAACAAGGAACAGGAATTTACTGCTGCACTTTTAATGACTTTACAGTCTATTATACAGCTGATTTTCAGATGTGACTCTTTGCTCTTAAAGCACTTCATGGCCCCAGATAACTTCCTCTCTCTCCTTATCAAGCTGCTCGCAGAGATGCTCAGACCTGCTGGCTGTTCCCATGGTGAGCTTTAACATCCTGTCTACACAGCAGGCGTGGTGAAAGTGGCACATTACCAGAGCGGCAGCAGCCTCTCTGTCTCAGTTCAGGCACAGTACTGAGCGGAGGTCACCTGAGTTTGGCAGCAGTTAAACACACAGTGCCTGTAATTATCACACATGATCTGATGACAATAGACTGGAGGCACAAAAAAAAAGCTTCCGTAAAGTTATGATTTTATTGTACAGTTTATATTACTGATTATTTACGCACATAAGACTAATATCTTAGATCCTCAAGTGGGGGCCCTCTGGCTGTTCCAAAGTCAATAAGGCTGCAGAATCACTGACTTATTTAAAATGACTTCTTAAATCCCATTTTTATAGACTTGCTTTTATGTTATGTTCTCCTTTTATTCATCTTTTAGTTTATCTTTTAATTTTATCTTTTAATGTATCTTTTCATTTTGTCTTAATCATGTTTATTGTTATCATTATTTTTAATGTTCTGTGTTTACTGCCTTTATTTTGTTTTTTTCTGACACGTTTTTGCCTCTAATCTGCTGTTTTATTCTGCCTTAACTCTTGTGGCTTTTGTCTTGTGGCACCATGACTTCTATTGTTTAGTCCCCTCTGGGCCTTCTTGGCTCTGCCTTGCTTTGTTTGCAAAGCACCTTGTAAACTGTATTTTTAAAGATGCTATAAAAAGAGAAGTTATTATTATTATTTGTGAATGTGAGTATGTGAACTTCATGATTGTGTACTGTGCTGCACAGGAATTTAACATATGTTATATATGTGTGTGTGTGTGTGTGTGTGTTTGTATGAACAGATTTTTTTAAATGACAACTTCTGTTGCATGAATTGCTTTGATATTTTAATCTTCTTTTGAGCGACACAAGAAGAAATATTTTTAATTATGTAGCTGTGATTATTTTAAACAGATTTTTTTTATGTTTTAGATTTTTCCGTTTATTTACCTTTACATTTTCCCCTAGCTTTAAAAAAAAATAATTTTCTAAAGCTACTTATTTCTTGCTGGGTTTTTTTTCTACTCATTTCTTTCCAAGTTGCCTTTTTCCCCATGTCTTTGAAAGATATTGCATCAATTTGTGCATGATGCAAAGGTTTACTTGTGAAAGGCATTTGAAAACACCACAAGAAAAGTGATGCTGCCCATAGTTTCTAAGCGTTAAAGCATGTTGTAAATGACCAGCACTGTAAATTTTATTATCATAATAACATTTTCCAAATAAAATCATTTGAATTTTCTACACATTGTTATAACACTTTTATTTTGAAACAATTTTTATATTTCTCCGATAGGTCTCATACTGTGGCATGCATCATCTTTAATATTGTGTGACATTATATGCAGGTGTGGATGAAGGCAGGTTTTCTTACCATATCAACCTCAGAGATGCTGTCCAAACTTTCCACCTGAACGTCCACTCCAACAGGGATAGCAGGCCCTGCCAAACAAAAACAGATCATCAGCTAAAAGATGCCAAAATACACTCATTCATAAGAGAACTATCAGGTTTTTACCAGCTGGCTGCCGTCCTCAGCTCAGGTCAAAATTTAATGTTTTAAACACACAGTTTCTTCTTTTATCAATAAATTGAAACCAAAAAATCCCAAGGCACAGTGTTTTGCAAAAGTTAAAAAGCTTTTAATAAACAGGCCTGACGCCTATGTATTTCAACTTCTATCTTCATCTGGACATATAAACCAAGTACAAGTACATGTACACCAAGTCTGATGTCAGGTGGCTCCAGATAATTGTCAGAGGTGCAATCAATACAGTGAGTGTGCACACACTCAGGTCAACTCCAACAAAAAGCACCAGTGTGTTAAAGACCAGCAAGTTCATCACACCATCAACAACATCAGATGCAAGTCACATAGTTACCCATGATAGCAGCCTCAGGAGGTGTAGGGTGGAAACACTGCAAGGTTCATTGAAGGTCTCCACTGCCAGGCTATTGAATAAGCTACTCGATATGGATGACAATATATTAATTAAAACATATTAAAATGGTATATACAACAGAATGGTGTGTGGGTAGCAGACATGCATGATTTGCATTGTAGAAGTGGATTTGAGCAATTATTCTTCAGATTAGAAAAAGACAAGAATTGGATAGATGAGATTTGGAGTGAACCAAAGCTACATGCCTACTGTGAAATTAAATATGAATATTCCACTAAAAATTTTGTCCTGAATAATTTTCTGAAGAAAAGAAGATCACTTTGTGCTCAGATTAGAGCAGGTATACGGTTGCTTCATACTGAAATGGGTAGGTATGGAGGGCTAGAAGAAGAAAGTCGAATTTTGTGACCTTAAAGAGGCCCTTATATGCTCATTTTTGGGAACATATTTGTATGTTGGGGATCTGCTAGAATACGTTTACATGTTTTAATGTTACAAAAAAACCCCAAAAAAAACACATCATGTGTCTCATACTGCCCTCTGCTGCAACACCTCTGTCTGACACAATCTGTCTGCTCTTATGTCCCGCCTCCAGAGACACCAAGTCTGCTGTGATTGGTTGGCTGTCTCTCTCTTTGAACACTTTATACTGTTTGTTACATTGTGATATCACATTGTTAGTTCTTTCAGGCTATTTAGGAGCAGAGAGAACTCCCTTTGGCTTGGACTTGGGCTTTATTACTAAGCAGACCTTTTACTAGCACAAAAATACAACACAAAACAATAAAGACAAAAGAAAAACCCAAAAAGTGTAATAAGACCCTTCTAAAGTAATAGAAAACGAGTATCACTTTGTTCTGTTCTTCAAATACTGAGAAATACTCAAATATTGATGACTCACAACAACTGACCTGGCCGTTTGGATGGTGATGGATGTTGAAAACATTAACAGCTTTATTTCTATTGCAGCCACCGCAGTAGCCGTCATCATGTCCAATCCAAGGCCACGTAAGCGTGTTATGCAAGTGATAATGGAAAGGCGGGCTCCTTATACGTGGGACGGCCACATGTAAGCTATTTCTGGGAGGTGATAGTCCACAATTTCACAGAGGAATTGTAGATTCAAAACTCTTTGAAGAATTATGTTATTCAATAACAGCTCTTGTAGCACCTGATGCGTCATGAGGGAGCCAGTTCCTATAAGCACATAGTCATAGCATCATGTGACCTAGAAAAGCCCTAAAAGTGTTTCCACTGCAGTTTTGCAAAATATGGCTTTTTTGAATTGTCTGAAATACCACAATGTAAGCATAAATACTTTTTTGCGATAAATAGTTTTTTGAACTTGATGTGTTTCCAGGTGTATTTTATTTTTGCAATTATTTGCACAATTTGGGGGTTAATGGAAACCCGCCAACAGAGTCAGTGTTACTGAACTCGAAAATCTCCGTGTGAGTTTTGGGGACCTAAACACAATAAATAGGATTTACATTTTTCAAAAAGCTTTGGTGACACCAATTTTAGTTCCATTTTGAGAAGTCACAGTGACATTTGGCCCACTTTCTCAGTGTGATTGTGTGGAATCCAGGAACTGGCAGCTGTTTCTCACAAAACATTATCCAAGTTCACAGGAAGTGGAACAAGTGACCCAAAAATGGATCTGAATTCTTTTTATGGGTTATTTGAATGGAAGAGGAGGAAATTCATGCAACACCTGTTGCACTGACTTTTTCTTAAAACTAACAGTTTTCAGCATTTTTAAAGAAATGTTTGTTTTTGTGCCTCAAGTGCTGCTGGGATATATGCTTATGTTTATACATGTTTGGTCACGTTCAGGTTTTCTCCTGAATTGTTCAATAAACCAGCTCATGCCTTTACAGTAGGTGATCTGTACCTATAGGAGGCGCCAGTGTTCTATTCAATGCACCTCACTCTGCGCTACTGTAACTGATTCTTTATAATGTCCCATATCTCTTTACAGTCTCTGCCATGACCTTTGACCTCTGCATAAGGATAACGACATTACATACGACGCTCTCACACATCAGCGGTCAGAGTGCACACACTGTATAGGTCGAGCTAAAGTGGAGGGAAGATTTAGAGACGATTTGAACCACTTTGCATCACTTATCTATACAGTCTGTAATCCAAAGAGATTAGCAGAGACGCTAAATGCTAGATTACAGTCATCAGAGCTCTCCAGATGAAGGGCTGTGGACGGATCTCTGTGTTTGGGATTATTCTTCACTTAATGGGACAATGCCATCAAGTGTTGCACTTCTTGTCACATTATGCGCAACTGGTCTGATCAACCAGTGCTCAACTAGTTCAGTATGAAGTCACTCATTCAGGCAGCTCAGAGCAGGACTCAGGAGGTGAAACATCACCACGCTCAACCTTATTTCACTGCTCCGTTGCAACTAGCTAAATCCGTAAAGTCCTCCTAAAGGTAAACTGGTTGGCGCTTAAAAGATTTCCACACACTAACATCTATGCAGTGTTTCACTTCACTCTGAGCACTCTGAACCAGACAATAACTGATTTTGTTCTTTGGTTATATGTTGTTTGTGTTTTTGTATTTATGTGTAGTTATGTAAGACAAGTGACGTCCTGGCACTCAAAACAAATCTCAGATTTTTTTTCTAATCTAACTAACTCATTCAAAGTTGTTTTTTGAATGAGTAAGCTTGCATCTAAAATTTATATCGGAGGAGGATTTCTTGGTTAAAGTGAGGAAACTGGTTAGGTTGTGATGGTTTGTGATGACTGCATTTAGGCTTTAAATATCCTGAAAGTAGTGTTGATTTTTGAATATTATTTTGATGAACAAAACCTGTAAGTATCGTATAGTAATGTGTGTTTGCCACAGAGCTTTTTTAAGCAATAATCCAAAATTCAATAGAAATATCCCATTGGCTTTTGGACGAGGGAACCAGGAAGGAGCTAAGTTTCATGTTGGCCTACAGAAAAACATCGTCCCTGCGGCATTGCATTTGTCTTTGGATCAGGCAGAAGGTCGGGCAATTTTAGGACCAGGACCAGGTAGAGCTATTAGGTCAAAGATTCAGACACCACATTCTCATCCCAACTCGTCACATGCTGCTCTGTCTACTTATGACATTTTAGGTGTGCTTCTGCTTTACATTCTGGGCTGCCATTACGGCGATGGCGGTTAGGCGTAGGCAAAAGAGGCACATGGTAAGGTGTAGAGAAAAAAAACACACACACATAACCACACAGGAAGTGAACTCTGGTCTCCTGCAGATAGGTCAGTTGTTTGTGGGACCCATCCACCTCCCCTCTACATGGTAACAGCAGCGTTTCATGCGCACATGACCAGCTCCATCTGGCTGCGCTCAAGGGACGCCCTCTAGCCATGTTCCAGTCGGATGTGGAAGGTGGCTTTTGGTGTCATGCTCGTCCACTGAAAGCACTGACAGAGCGGCAGTTTTTGATGAGTTCGCAGTGAGAACGGGGTGATTCAGATGGCTTAGAAAGCAACAAATCATCTCAAATTGGTCACTGACTGGTGGAAGGTATATGGTGCTCGTATATGTATAGCAGGGCTAATTAGGGAAAGTGGAAACAGGTTCACAGATGAATGAGAGTCAGGTGACTGGGAGTGATGGGAAGGTCTGAGGACATCTGATGGACAGGAAAAGAATGTCAGGTCTGGGGAGTTAAATGGGAGGACATAGCCTGAGGGAAGTTAGCAGGGGCTGAGGACAGAGACAGAGAATCAGACAGAGAGACAGGCCAGGCGACACAAACAACTAGACAGTCCTCATGACAATTTCTTCATGCCAAGATTGAACAGAATCTAAATCCTGTCCAAACATCCCTGCCACCACAGATACACACTGACATCCTTTATGTATCTTTAATAAAAACTACAGGAGACAATGATAATTATTACAGGAAGAGGAGTTTATGAACACAGAGCCAAAGGCTTTCAGGCATACTTTAGATTAACTGTGCAACATAAAAAAATAGATAAATATTAATTTACAGAAATATTCACAAATGAGATTGAGATGAAAGAGCGGTGCAAAAATAACTATCTGGGATGTCTATATTTATGACAAAGACCAGAAGTTGAGCAACGCTGAGTTAATTTGAATTCTGAAATATGAAGGCATTTGCCAATAAGAGAATCAACCTCCTCAGGGGCACTGGGACGTGTCTGGCTTTGGGCAACACAATGGCCAGAAATGGCCCTGAGCCAAGTTCACTACAGAAGCAGAGGAGGCAGATAACACCACCGGCCAAATACCAGACTGAGGTTGCTTTTATTAGCAGCTGGTCGTGTTTTACAAATTTCAGTCTGCACAGAGTTAAAGTTTGTTTAAATGTAATTATACAACATGTAGTTACGACCAAGCAACCCGATTGGTCCACAAAACATTTAGAATGTGCTAAAATCTGCATGACAGCACACCTTCATCATCACTGAAAATATTTCTCTTAATCACTGCTCTTGAGGAAATTATATGATTATCACACCATTTCAAGCAGGGGACAAGGGACATGTCAAAACAGTATTAATGTTTATCAATTTCACTATATTGAAGAGGGAAAACTAAAGCCAAGACAATACAGCTGATCAAATGAAAAGTAACATCCAACTCATTGATTGTATAAACTATAAACTAACAAAGACGACAATAAGCAGCATAAACCAGCATATTCTCTACAGACACATTACACACTGACAAAAAGTGACATAAAACAGCAAACTTCACTGCAAACTAAAAACTACTCAGCTGAATATTTTGTTAGTGAATTTTGGATATTAATTTTTTCACTATCTTGACTTTTGGACTTTTGGAAATGTTTGTCATCCTCCATCAGCTGTGCTATGACACAGAGCTACCAACTCAAAAATACAGGTAAAGTTCGCAGATGTAATAGCTAAATGTCTATATGGAAAGTGATTTTTTTCAGCAGATATGTTAGTCATAACAAGACTGAGAAAACGAGTCTGCAGATCATTACTAAGGTTCCACCTGATTGTTGGACTAGTAAACGAGGTTTCATTACATTTAGGATTCTACTGATGTGACTGGTTGTTTTCCAGTTATTAGTCAGGCTCCATATATCTCCATGGAAAATGAGGTAACAGTCACAATAAGCTTCTTTATTTTGAGAGCTAATTGCCCCAAAACATGTATACATTTTGATTACACATTTTTATTTTGGTGACTGCTTAAAGGGCTGCTTTCTTTTGCCAGTCCACCCCTGGCTTTTTATCTGTCTGTAGAAAGACGGTTGTTTTGTGAAAAACACAGCCTGCACACTGAGGGAGGCATTAGCACAAACCGCTGAGTTTGTTTCTTCTCTGCATAACAAACAAATAATAATACAGGAAATGAGAACTTCAAAGAGCGCTTTTTGTTCTGAGTACCTACCACTTTAACATTAGTTGGGTATAAATGAAAAAACAAAACAAAACAAATAAAAAACAGTGCATTCTGTGGATTATCCAGAGTTACAGAAACACAGTTCCTGGAGAAAAAAAAAAGAAAAAAAAAGCTATGTTATGTTGGTGTGGTGGCAGAAACTTCAGAGAATGATGATAAATAAATAAATATCTGAGTGTAATACAAGCTTTTTGTATCACGAGACACTTTTATCCTATTGCTCATCATTCTTTGTATTTGCATTTTTCCCCACTTTTGCACTGCAACTGTTGCTCAGCCGTTTCCCTTGATTGTATCTCATTTCACCAGATCTCATGGATTGCTTACAATCTCTTTGGAACTCTGCTGGATCCTGTGAGTGCTGTGACATAATGTGGATCCAGTCAGGCGCTCAGACTGTTATCAAACAAATATCCAAAAAACAGAACAGCAGAGACAGCACCAGCAGCAAACGAGTGTGAGGTTGTGCTGCACCACTGACACCTCACTGCAACACACACAACTCAAATCTTTGAAGTGCTAGTTTTCGAGTGGGTGATGACGGTTATGTTGACTCTGAAGGTGCCTTTAGATGACTATTATAATATATTTCAACAGCACCTGGCTCTGTCCCCTGTCCATTTTTGGAAGTATTGAGACAACACTGATTGCCTCTCATCTTCCATAGCAGTGAAAAGAGCAATCTTCCTTTTATTAATACATGTTTGGTGACCTCTCCAGACCCAATAAACCAAAACCATAAACATGATATAACTTAGTCAAATTAAAGAAATACTTCACCTGCAAAATGATCATTTGTATAACAATTATTACTCATGTTTTCATCTTTATTTTTAAGTCAAACAAAACTACCAGTTGTTGGTTCCAGTTTCTAACATAATTTGATGTCTCATATGCCTCTAGCAGTCATTTGTAATTATCTACATACATAATTGAGAGTCTTCATTCCCCATAAAATGAATGAATTATAATTTCACATTATTTCATACAATAAGAATATATTCATGAATATCACATGCATATGTAAATGTTTAAATGTCTGTCTGCCAGTCTGTCATCATGTATGCACACTATGCACTAAAAGCTGCTCTATGTGACAGTATGTAATGCACAAACCTGGAACTGCAACATTTAGTTTTGAGACTGTCAACATTTAATCTCTTCATGATTTGATTGTGTTGCCAATAGGTTGATCAAGTTGTTTGTTTTATGTTAATAAAATATAAAACATATTTAATTTACATGGAAATAACAAATAGTATATGACACAGTTGTAATGTTAGTAGATCCAGTTCTGTAAGACTCTCATGCCAACAAGTTCTCATTCCAAGTCACTGCACATTGCCACTTTCAGTGGACCTTTGCGTCTACATATTAAACACTAAAGATCTTTCTGTGTCTAATGTTGATGTTGCAGGATGCTGCTGCTGTGATGTCAACACAAAGCACATGGTGGGATTACGCTACATTTAGGCACAGAAGGACATGGTAACAGATGCCAGGATATCAACAAAAGCACACATTCATGAATGATAAGAATTAGGCAAAGGAGGCATATGGTAAGGTTTAGAAAAAAAAACCCCATCACCTTCAGACAGGAAGCAAACACCCAACATGTTCTCATCCCAACTTGTCACATGATGCTACTCTGTCAGTGACCTTCCACATCTACTTATTATATTTTAAGTATCCTGTATCAGCTGTTTATGCTCCAGGATGCCATTACTGTGATGTCAACAAATGCACATGGTGGGATGAGGCAGCATGATCCTTATGTTTACACAACACGGTGGACTGTCATGATGGTTAGGTTTAGGCAAAAGAGGCACCTGGTAAGAAAAAAACACACACATCAACACGAGAAGCGAACTCTGGCCTCCTAGTGAGTATAAAGTAGACCTGCAGATGGTGGTAAACGATAAGAATGTAAGAATAATTATTCTTTTAATACCTGAAACTTTTCTTCTTCCTTCTATTTTTCCCGAAGACAATCACTATGAAGGACAGGTTGTGTTTCACTGGCTATAAACAGTATGATGTTTTTCCGGAGACAAAGGAAGTAAAACTGCCAGATTTTTGTGACTTCTGTGTTATTGATTAGAGGTTTGAATGTTTACGACTTGCTGACATTACTAACTGATGCCCATTTTCCTTCTTTTATTGGCTGTTCTCAGAAACACAGTGTGTGTATTTTTGTCTCCTCCTCTTCTGTGATTTTCAGTTTTTAATGCAATAATCAAAATCAAACAAGCCTGCTATCAAAGCTGTTTTGTTGTTCTTCTACATATCTATAAAATGTTTGCTCAAGGCTCATTAATGCTAACAGCCTGCCACTTAGCCTTGCTTTATTAGACCCAGCACAGTCATGGCAACAGCAAAACAGCCAACACCGACTGCTCACTGAATGTATGCCAGCAATATTTAACACACTCTTAATGCACCAATTAATAACTGCTATGGACAAATAAAATATCAGCAGTTTATTTTAATATATCATAATGGAGATTATAGGCCTTTTCCCCTTGTGAACACAAACATTACTGGTATTTATAATGAATAGCAGCTGAGGACAGTCATAGCTCAGGTTTAATTGTTTAGTTATTAAAATAACTGTCAGATAATTTCAGATTAATAACAGATTATAGTCTTGTGTTGGTCAGGCTACAATCACTTTCATTTACAGCTAGAATTTGAGTTGTTCCAGCTGCACACTGCAATAGACAATCAATATACTGATATTACCCGAGCACAGCAGCATAGAGAGAGCACTTCTTTTGGATTATGTAACACATTACGTGTTCTTCAGCCCAATTCCATGCAAAACACAAGTCATGCAAGTATTTCTGGTGTTATAAGCATACGGTTTGCTGGCCGTGGTCAGTAGCTGCTGTATGTTTTGTATGCTGACTTGAGGTAAGTGGACTACCATTTAAGCAGGTTGCCTAAAAGTTGCCACCTTGGCAAACAACATGCACTTGTGTAAAGTTGATAAACTTCAATAACAGTTTCCAGCCTTTTCAACATTTTAGGAAGTGAATGTGCCATATCTTTTAATTTGCCATCAATGTCACACTGTCCGCACACTGTACAACACTGACAACAGAACACTACAAAAACTTCTCAACATACATCACAACATGTGTTCAGCTATGCTGTTTTCAGTGTTAGTTACAGGTGGCTTAAAGCTGATTTTATTTATTATCTTATTTATTTTGCCACTTGCATGCAGAAAACGGTGGCAAAACTGCTGGCCAATAAAGTTGTTAACCCAAAAGTGTTAACAGACTGTTAGCAAATATTATTTTAATAAAAACTAACTTTTTTTTTTAGAACCGCCACTATATCCCGACATTAGTACATGAGGCAGATGAGCGTTGGAAAACAAAAAACAAACAAATAAACAAACGAAAAACATTTCTCTGCCTCCTCATAGTGTTGCCAATGGCATTTGCAAGAATCATGAAAACAACCAATCACAGCAGATGAGTCTCTAAACACAGCTGTCAATCACTGATCTGCAGTCAAACTGTCAAACCTGGCAGCACTGATCAAATATGAATTAAGATTTTGTTAATGCATTGCCAATTTCTCACCCCAAATGTTTTTAAAAAATATATTTCAGTGTACTGTTAAGCTGTAAAAAGAGAAAGGTTGCTCCAGCTTGGTTTTAGCTCGGCTGTTTTCAACAAGGCGGCTAGGTCCCAAACTTTCTTCACCAGCAGTGATTAACAGCTGCTTACTCTGAAAAGTCCTGTTTTTGTAAAAAGTCTCGTGACGAGCTAGATTTTCCAAAGGCTGAAAACACAGCCAAGCAGATGTGCAGAAGTCTAGTGTTCTCTCAGATCACCTGAATGACAGTGATGCTCTAAAGTTATTTTGGGACCAATGGTGCAAAAATGATATAGCCAAACAATTCAGATGTCTGAGAGCATTTGCTGTGAGTTTGCAAGATGTACATGAATTGTAGTATTTGTCAGTCTGGGTGTGTGTGAGTGTTATTCTTATAGATTTGCACATTCTAATGTTGGCTCATGATAGAATTTTACTCATCACTGTGTCAAAAAAAAAAAAAAAATCATTTAAGTTTTCAAAAACTTAAATTTGTAAGAAATCATGTCAAACTAAATTAACAGACACAAAATCAAGAAAGCAGAAATCCTTACACCCTGTTTGTCTACGTACAGCAATACATTATGACTCATACTAAATAATAAGGTTAACCCTTTGAAACCTGAGCAAATCTTGATTTCTTCTTCAACTTCACAAGAGAATACAGAGCAAAAAAATAGCCTAAAACTTAAAAAAACAAACAAACAATAATAATAATTAAAAAAAAAAATCAGGGAAATCAAATCAAGGAAATGATCTGAAAAAAAGTGCTAAAAAGGAAAAAAAGAAATAATTTTAATGACACAATCATAATAATTATAAGTTTAAAATAAAGTTTAATGGATATTTTCTCATTTTGAAAAGAAAAAATTGTAATATATTCTCTGAAAAAAGAAAGCAACTAACTCATTTTCATGTCATTTTCTTGTTACATTTTCCTAATTTATCGTAATTCGCAGGGAATCTCTTGCCAAGTTGCTCATTGCCTGTTTCCCAATTACTTGAAAGAAATCAAACCACTGCTCAGATTTAAAGGGTGTAGACGCTTGTGAGAGGTGCCTATATGCCACACAAAAAAACTGATGTTAATCCATGTTCAAAGCGTTAAAATATTACCATGACAAATCATCATAATGCACAAGAAAAATATGAGATTAAAATGTATTTATTTTCCTTCACTAGCAGATGCACTTTTACAGCCAGTTTTGGGCTTCTCTTTCTTTCTGCTTCTGCTCTTCAGTTGGGGCAAAGTGTCATTTGCGGGGTAACAGCTGCCTGATGGCGTAACAGATTGGTGCCCGTGCTAATCTAAGCTGTAAGCAGGAGAAACCGCTGCCAGCTTAATCTGCTCATCTCTGCTGGAGTGGGGCCTGCCACGCAGCGAGGCAGCGTCAGGCTATGCTAACACTGTAGGCGAGCTGAAATACACTGGGCGAAACTAGCGAACCAGAGCTGGACTCCAGTCACCTCAAATTAAGCCGATATCTCCAGATGGTATCTGGGTGAACTGACCTAACCACCAATGAGCACCGCTTAAAGCTTTATCTACCAAAAGTGGAAACAAAAACTGTGTGGTGACGTTCCTCTGAGCTCATGTTCCCTTGCAGATGACACACAGGGATGGCATGTCACTTTGGTGCTTGGGGAAAAAGCAAATGACACATTTCGGCTGTTCATGACATTTAATGAGCGGAATGTCTTCTCGTGCCAATAGAAAAATCATTGCACACATTTAAACACGACAGTATTTAATTTGGCTTTACGTAATAAAGCAGCAGAGCCTAAATTAATAGATTATTACAGTTCCCTTTGATGTAGCGAGCCTGATACAATCTTCTAATTGAATCTCCACACTTCTGAAACTATAGCAGCAGCAGCAGTCACAGCGCTGATGTTTGGCGGATGTCATGCCATGTTATTTTAACACTTGTGGGGGATGATATTCAATCTCCTCATTTAGGAGTTTTTAAGAGCCTCTAAACTGAATATCAAATTGTTATGGCTTTCTGTGCATTTCACTGATGCATCAATGGCCTTTGAACCTTTTCATCAAGACTAAAAGATTAGAAACTGCTCAGTGGCAAAGCTCCCAGAGCAAGGCTGCAGCAAGGGAGTCGCTGAAAAAGACCCGCAGCCCTGCTCAGTTTCTGTGGATGAATAAAAGGGGAAAAAAGTACTTAACTTTCCTGTCCTAGTTTCACCTTCTTTATAAAGCCAGTATTCCTCAAGGTCCACTTTGCTGCCAGCTTTTTTATCACGATAGACCCACTGTTCTTTTGACTTCAATCATATACTAATATGCAGCCTGGTTGTCAGGAGAATAGGCTGCAATTGTTTATGCATACCACGGATATGTTACACATTTCCTATGTATCATATCAGCATTTGCAAGGCCTGGTCCACACATACACGGATATTTTTAGAAACGTATATTTTCCTCCTGTGGTTACAAAAAAAATCCCCGTCCACACCAAAACACAAACACAGGTGCTCAAGCGATGTCAAACGATGTTAAGCACACGCCAAAGCAACAGGTGGTAATATAACCTCTAACCTCTAATGTAAGGCAACGCCGGCCAATCAAAAGCCTAAAGTCATTAACGGAAAACTCACAACAAAAACAACAACAATAGCACACTGCAAGAGAGAATCATGTGTGGACTGACACAGAGGTGAAGTTACACACACCCGGCCTGTGTGAGCAGCACTGGTCAGCTGCGTGTTAGCCACGGCACATCTGGGTGGCTCGCTGATTTCTTGGCATGCCACACGCGGTTGGCGGCTGAAACAGACACTTAAAAATGATGTTTTACACTTTTCTTTATTTCTAAACCACCTTTTAACAGTTTTGGTGTCTATATCTGTCATAGAGAAGTGGAAAAACAAATACATCTGTTATACTTAAACTTCCCTGTTTCCATTTCAAATTAAAGTCCTCTCACAACATCACTGTCAACAGAATCCCATCAGTTGTTGGTATTTTAATGTGACACATTAACAGGACTGTGTTGTTGACAATGCAGGAGCTGCACGACTTCATAAATGAGTGGAATATGTGCTCAAAGATATGGAAATACAGAACTCATAGCAGCAGGCAGCAGAAGCATCACAGCCACCATGCTGTTGGTGTGAACACCACAGGCGTGCAACACACTGCAGGTCGGTGATGTCGCCATCACAGGCTGTTTAGGCGTGCAGCGTGTTGCTGGTGGAGATAATGATGCACACTCTGACGTCAAAAACAAAAGCGGCAAACCAAAAAAACTTTGTCCTTTGTTTAAATTATACATCATATAGGGTTCTACACTGTAACCATCATTTGTAAGACAATAAGGTCATAATTTTGGCTTGTACCATATATCAACAGACCATTTTCCTTAATACATGTGAAACATCTTGCTCCATACCTCCTGAATATCACAGAGTTCTGGAAAATTTAGATTTAGATAAAGATTTAACTCTTACTCCCAGGGATGACAATCTGAAATACCCCAATTACAGTAAATGTATTTTTAGTGAGTCTCTGATCAAACATCTTCACAAGTCTATCCCAAAGCTGAAGTATTGGACATTTACATTTTGAATGAGGGTTTTTCCAGTTCTCAAACAAAAATTTCAGTGTCACTTCAGCTCTCTGATCACTTTGTTGCAGAAACTCGTACAAAACTTCCCTCTCTATGGTAAACTTCTAAACTTCTAAACAGTTACAAATATATATTAGCTTTAAATGTTCTTGGCTATGTGACAAATTAAGTCTAATCATCTTGTTTTGGCTGATTCCACAACTCTCGCCTGTTTTCCTACTAAATGCTCCGCTATGTTCACCACTGGAAGCTAATTCTGTCTGCTGTTTGATGCTGGGCAGGTAGTTTACTGCACAGTAGCTTTAGCAGGGCTTTCTGCCAAAACTAAGTGCTTAATTTGATTTTTTTTTCCTTGGGGAAATTAATTATTTTCAGTCTATTTTTCTTCCTTTGCAGAAACACACACATACAGATCAATGTAGAAAGATGTCAGAATGATAAGACTGCTGCAGCACATTGCCTCAGGCAATTTTGGGTTTGGTGGGTAGTGTCCGACTACCAGTCCGCACTCTGTAAAACACTGCTAAAAAGCTTAATAGAGACAGCAGAACTGAAGAGTCGATAATTCCCTCTGGGTTTCCGTGTGACTCCTTTCACATCACAGGGCCTATTTTCATGGCACGCAACAACCAACACTCTGACAGTTTGGTATTTGTTTGACCTTGAAATTTGCTTTGTCTCTCTGTGATGTTTTGGTGCTCCGTGCAGAGTGCATGGTGCACAGGTAAGAGGGAAGGCTCAAACATTTTGGCTCACAATGTATCTGTTTCTGGAGCACTTAGGTAATTGTATAAACCAGAGTAAATTAAATACCTGTGAGAGATGTGCAGCAACCGTGGAAAAGTATGTAGAGGTCCAATATTATACTTATTTTCATGTTCATACTTAGATTTGGGTTTTCTACCAGAACATGTTTGCATACTTTAATGCTCAAAAGACATAATGTTTCCTCATACTGTCTGCATGAATATAACTTGCTGTTGGACATGCTCCATTTTAGAGCCTGTCTGAAATGTGGCTTGAAATAGTAAGAATGCACATATTACCGAGCAGTAAAAATGGTCAGTTTAGTGGTAAATGTGCGGTGTAAGTCACAGTTACAGTTAAACAATACTGCTGCTTCTCAAGGCTAAGTGGAGCTCCTTTTTTGCCTCCCAACTGCTGGTTAAAGGAAAGGGAGTCAACCTGAAGTTACTATGGCCCTGGAGGGAAACAACTCTCCCCTGCACTCGCTATCTACAGTCAGGGAGCTGAAGCAGGAGTAGTTACCATTAGTATCTACTCACACCTTACATTTGATTTGCTTTATCCATATTACATAATATGGATAGAGGATAACCACGTCCAAATCAACCCAGCTATGACTGTATTTCTTTGCCCCTTCTTGATACAGCAGGCTATATAGTGGATGTAGCACCTAACTGTGTTAATAAAGCAAAACATGTAGCTGACTTTTCACAAAATGTGACCTTTAAAAATGTAAACTATTTTAATGAAGTACACTCCAGACAGTAGGTGTATTTATATCAGTATAAAACAAACTGCAAAATGTTTAATGAAGTGAAAGAAATAGTTTGAAAACTTTTGGGGGGTTCACATTGAGAATATTTTCACCACTTTACCTTTCTATTAGACAGCCTGTTTAAATGGGAAAGCTGTTAACGGTTTTAGTACCCCACCAATGCTCTCTTCAAAACCACCAGACTCCATTGAGAAAATTTTAGCTGTTTAATGTAATTTTAGCTGAACTGAATACAGGAGCTGTATACCACAGTCTTGTTCAATAACACAAACTAACTGCAGCAGTAAACAAGCAGCTCCTGTTTTCATCAGTGTTAAATGACTGTTTTTCTCAATGGAGTCTGGCTGTGAAGAGAGCAATCTAACGGCATTAGTACTCTGTTCGAAGTTGCTGTCAAGGAAAAGTGGTAAAAATACCCTAGATATTGCATATATTTGAACTTATTTTTATTTTATTATGAATATAGTTATTCATTGCTGACTTCACAGGAGTAAATTGCTTAGCCTGCTTCTCCAAATTGGGGTGTGCTCGCAGTCATCTACTGAATGTAATACACTGTCTCTGAATAACACATACAATGCAACTTTGTATCACAAAAGATCCAAACTGTCCCTTAGAAGCGGGAACATTGGTCTGAATATGGTTGATTCTTTCAGTATCTGTTGCTGCTTTATGCTGTAACAATACACAGACAGTATAAATGTATCTGAATGCAGCAGGATATGTATGTTGATAAATAAGCGTCTGATTTGAGAGGTGCCACTGCCTCAGCGGTGCTATCACCCGGGACCGTTCCCTGTGTTTCCATCCATTTAATCACATTCAAATGACACCAGGCCTCTACACATATCAAACTGCTGCGCTCTTACTTGGTATTCCTTTTTTTATGCATGAGATGCTGGATTACAAGTTATCATCATTCATCTGTGCCTTCTTCTCATCTTTAGGGTTTTTTTTTCTTGAAATGCATCAGGGTACAAATGCTGCTCTCATATCTGTCACAGTGAGTGAGGTAAGATACAGCGGAAATATTGCTGAAATAATGTGATGATATTAACATTGTACAAATGAACCCTTTGATTCCTGAGCAAAATAGCTTGATTTTTTTTTCAAAAACATGGAAAAAGGGTGATGAACAACTTAATAAAACAACTGCCCCTCCAAAAGCAAGGAATTGGTAAAAAAAAAAAGTTCAAAGAAAAAGATCAGAAAATAAGCCAAAAAAGGATAAAAACAAACAAACAAAAAACAATTGGAAAATTATCTCAAGGCAGTGCATAAAAGTACATAATTTACATTATTTAGAAAATTATAAATGGTAGCTGTGTTTGAAAATATACCCTATCATGGAAATAAAGCACTATATAGTGTGCTCGACATTTTGTAGTAGTGTGATAGTGCACTAGAAAATACCCACAATGCATAGCATACATTTTAATCCTGTATCCATGTATTCCCAGAGAAGAAGAAGAAGACATTCAGAAAATTTCAGCGTAGTGTCTGAAATCTCATTTAGTTACTCTCTATATAGTTCACTATTCAATGCACACTATATAGAGAAGATTGAGTGAGTGAGTGAGTGAGTGAGTGAGTGAGTGAGTGAGTGCCAAGTTGCTCATTGTTTTTTTTCCAGTGTTTTTGAAAGAAATCATACCAATTTTCCTAGGTTTCAGAGGTTTAGATGCTAGCGATAGGCACCTGAATGCAACACTCACAACACTTAATCTAGGTGTTAGGGGTTAACTGTAAAACACATACCATCTGCTTCTATTTTTATTTGCGGCGTAGTGTTCATGTTGCACTGTTCTGTGACTTCCTGATCCTGATCTACACTCTCTCCTAGCCTGAGACCTCCCACTTTGCATATGTTGTTGCAATTGAATGATTATAATATAGCTGCCATAACTATTAATGTGAAGTAATGTGATGTTACATCTCTTAGTCACTGGGTGGTTGAAAACCGTTTTGGGGTTTCATACACTCTGTGTCATTGATTTTTATATATTTTTTTTTCTCAGCCAATGACAAAACCCAACTCACTGAATCCAGCAGTGTGCCTTTAAGGTCTGGGTGGATGATGTATAAAAGTAATGGGCAGCAAAAAATAACCCCACCTGGCTCCCTGACCTCTGGTAAATCCACGACACTGCTAAGCCACCACATTCTCTGAAAAGCACACAGTGGCTTTGGTATACAGTTAACAGATCATAACATGACTCGCTCTGAGCCCATACATCAAATGATCCGGCCGATAGGCTTTCCTTTCCCTTCAGTGTGGATTAACAACAAGCTTAATGTGTTATTTTACTGAGGATTAAGAGCAATAATACACCCCACACGTTAGCCACACTCGCCCCCCTCTGTCCACTGACAGACAGCTGACTCTGATCCACATCTGTTTGAATGTGTACAACCATGCACAATATATAACAGTCCTGCCAATGCATACACTGTGTATTACTGATGGTGACATCATGGGGTATCCCAGCTTCAGCCTGCATTCCAAACACGTGGGGTGACATTTGAAAGCCATGGGTGTTTCCCAGGCATGACGAATGAAAAAAAATGCTATTGGGCGCATTATGGGAAATGTTGGATCGAGTGTTTTGGAGGCTAAACCCATACTAGGGACTAAACGTCAAAATCAGTCTGAGAGAGGCTATGATATTTTGACATTTTTAAATAAAAGATATAAGAATCGTAGGAGTTTTATAACTAAGGAATTGCACTACTAAATTGCTTGAGAGAACCTTTAAAGTCAGGTAGTTTGGATTTTTTAAAGTTGAGTTTGTCACAAACTGGCTCAGTGAATGTGACAAGGAGGGAGTCCGCAAAGTAGATTTAGTAAAAACAATTATAATTTATTAATGGAAGACATGCAAACAAGAACAAACCACGCTAAACAAACCAAAACCAACAATGTGGGCTGGATGTCTGCTGAGGAAGGCAGAGGATGAGTGAATGTGACTATTTTCACTAGTTATATATACCGAAAATCCCACACAAATAGGTTTGCAAACTCAACAAAGTGGGGATAAAAAAATCTCAGTCACACACAAGAGTCAATACAAGATTGGTCAAACATAATATCAATGCCAAATTTAATCTTATCTAACGGATTTGATCTTCAGCGAGCCCACATTTGTCACAAACTGGCTCAGTGAATGTGACAAGGAGGGAGTCCACACAAGAGATTTAGCAAAAACATTCATGATTTATTAAAACCAAGACACACAAAAATTAATCAACTAAACCAAAACCAACAATGCAGAGTGGATGTCTGCTGGAGGAAGGGAGAGAGCAGCTTTTATAACGGTGAAGGCCCAGGAGACCAAAATCAAGCTAACAAGCCTCCCATGTCAGCCAGGTGCCTGATGAGACCAGCCATGTCAGCCTTTAAGACAGTGGAAGGGGTGTTACAGGTTGTATGAGGTATACTTATACATAGTCAGTGTACACATACGGTGTGTGGTTTAGCATGCTCTCTGTTTGGAGAAGCAGCAGGAGTACTGACATGGAAGCTAAGCAGTGTACTGCTATATTGTATGGAGGTCAGCAACAAAATGTATTTAATGTGTCGTTATCGGCTTCTGTTCCCCTTATACTGCTGCTCCTCTATACTCTCGCCAAAACCACCAGACCCCATTAACAAGAACAGTAATTTAACCTCGCCGAACAGAGGAGCTGCTGGTCTAAAATGGCAGTGACCAGTTAGTTAGTTTGTGTTTTTGTTAGGGTTGTCTGTGTGGACAGCTTAATAGAGATGTGATTAAAGTTTATCCATAAAGAATTTTTATTTTTATTTTTTTCAAATTGTGTTAATTGCAGGAAATCCCAGACATCTGAACTATCCTTTTAATAGACCTTTTCCACTGCAGACATCTGGGCTTGTTATAGTAGAAAAAACTCAGGTGTATATAATATAACACTAAGGATGGCTCTTGTTGCTTTGGACCCCAGGAAGACTAGCTTGTTGCTTAGGCGTCAGCTAATGGGAATCCTTATAATACACAAAAAATGATCCATGGACGAGCTCCAATGAGCCACTACACATGTTACCAGGAACCTGAAATTAAGTCCCTCAAATGGAATTCAGCAATTACCCCCATTAATTACACCTGTCAAGTCAAATTGTCCTCCGTGAAAGAAGGCCTGTTGAGATTCTATCTATATTTTGGGTTGTACTCAAATGAAAGAAAAAGGGAATATCGAGTAGGGTTGAAGCCTTTAATCTAAGCCTCAGGCCTGAAGCAGCTCCTGGGGATGGAGATATTCATCATCCATGATCTAACAGAGCAAAAGCACTGACCACATAGTCATGACATGTGAGATTCATGGTAATGGTTTGCATAAATAGTAAATGAATAAAATAAATAAACCTAATATTTCCATGGTGCCAGAACAATAACGCCTCTACTGGATGACTTTCTTACCTTTTCTTTAGCATCATGATTCACATTTTCCATTCATGGTGAAACAGAGGTGGTTAGGAGGCATTGTTTGAACCATCAAGGTCTTCTTCAGACAACCCTTTCCATCTTGCATTATCTAATCTACTGACAACTTCTTTTTCAGTTCTGGCACCTGAGCCCAACTGGGACTCACTGTGCCCCTTTCATGCTTCACATTTTCCACTTGGCACCAGGAACTCTAGCAATCTATTAGGCTGATTGCCATAAAAATTTCAAGGCACGGCTGTGCTGCCACGGGGATAAACTCTTAAAGCATGCAAAGATTCCAAATGAGAGGGGTGATAAAATGTACATCTTCTGCAAAGATGCAGTAGACTGACTGGTAGTGACTGTTAGTTGGGTTAACTACAACCTCAGAGCAATCAACATTACAGGAAAGCTGGGGTTTGTTTTTAACTAAAGTTTTATATTTGTCACTGAAAACAAAACAAGTCACCAAACAGGTTGTAATATCTGCTGTGTTCTATCCAAAACACAGCACTTTCAGTTTATTTTGCCTTTTTGTCTTTATTAAAAGTACAGACAAAGAGTGACAGGAAAGGGGGGAGAAGAGAGAGGGGATGACAGGCAATGAGAGACTTTAGGTTGGAATCAAACCTTGGCTGCTGGGGGGAGGACAAAGCCTCAGTACATGGGCTGCATGCTCCACCAGGTGCGCAACTGGGATGCCCAGCAACCCTACTGTTGATAAACCACACGTCCCAGTGTTGGAGGATTACTTTTAAAAATGTATTCCAATACAGACTACTGAACATATGCCCGAAAATGTTTTTGTGACGTATTCTGTTGCATTACTCAAACTAACCTGTTGAAAAATCCAGTTTGACTAGCTTCATATGGTTAGGATGGTTGAGCAGCTTGTTTGATCAGCTTAAGATATGCTTTTGCATATTTGTTGATGGTTTAGATCAGGCATGTCAAACTGGTCCTCAAAGGGCCGGTGTGGCTGCAGGTTTTTGTGCCAACCAAGCGCACACAGTTTGACCAATCAACTGTCTGAAGACGGAGATCAGTTGATTAAATGAGTCAAGTCTGGTGTGCTGCTACTTGGTTGGAAACAAAACCTGCAGCCACACCGGCCCCCCTGTGGACCGGTTTGACATGCCTGGTTTAGATGATCATAACAGCTTGTGATGGGCACTCTAGCTGGTTTATCCATTAAAGTTCCTGTTTATTAAAACCAAATCAATATCCTAGAGTATGAAGAGATAACAGCGGCATGAGGGGGAAGTATGAAAAGCAAAGGGTATAAATTGGCTAAGTCTATGGGCTGGTTACACCAGCATGTCCGGCTGGTGGCCCACACAGTTAATCCATCAAAGACCAGTAAGAACTGGTTCAGGACCACCTAAGACCATCTTTAACCAGATTAAACCAACTACTAGCATAAGCTGGTTTTTAAGCCCATTCTCACTCCGATGTTGTCACATGGTACCGTTTGGGCAGTGACGTCCTCGTCAACCTATATCTTGTTAGGTATCCCTGCCACATCAAGCTTTGATGTGCCGAGTTCGAAATGAGAACGAGTTACGTAACTATGTGATATAAAGAAGTTCGAGTGTGCCTATAGGGCGGAGGGAGGTGGATGGGCCATACAAACAACTGACTTTCTTGTGGGAGTCTCGAGTTCGGGTCCCATTTGGATGCATGTGTGTGTGTGCGTTTGTGTCCAGAGTTTGCATCCTGTGTTCATGGTGAGAATGTGTTGAGTTTTGAGCTTTTTTTTGCTAAGCTCATTTATATATATAGTGTCTTATATTTTCATGTACACAACAGTGTTCTGCCATTGTTAGGTAGCAGATGCACTGCACACACTTAAACTACATAGGCTAACTATCAGTTGTGCAACTGAATGTAGACATAACCACAAACTTGCTATATTTCTGTTTGTACTTTTGAAACAGAAAACACATGTTTTATACTATGACATTTACTGGAAACAACATGGAAGTTGCATCACTCGTGGCTGGTTAAACCATTCCAATAGAAAACAATGAAATTAAACTGGCACTGGGACGTGACACATTCAGGTAGGGCACGTGTCAGAGCTAATTCAACAAAGGAAAAAATAATCTCTTCAAGCATTTTTAAAGACAGTCAGTGCATTCAGAATACCACCAATTTAAACTGTAACAGAATACACTGGTCATATTTTTTAATTTAAATCAGTATTGTTGTAACTGTTTCTTGTATTACATTATTCCCCAACACTCATGGCCTGTAAGCAATCAGATGGTGCTGTGGGTGGGCCCTTTTGCCAATTTGTTTAAGTTCTTTGGCTTTGAAATACCCCCCCCCCATATTTATAACGAAATACTATGACACAATACATGGGATAAAACGACCAATTAATGCGCACAACACTCATTGTCATTCACGATCCAAGCCAGCACTATGAAGCAGCCATGCCGGGCTACAATCGGGTTGATATCATATGGTCTGTACCTGGCATTAGTCTGGAGTGGTGAAAATAAAATATTAAAGGCGCACAGTAATAATATTCTCCAAGCCCAAAGTGCAATCAGTTTCAGTTTGACCTCCAAATGAAGTGATATGCTTAATCTTGGTAAAGTGTTGGCTTATTCAAAATCTGTCTAATACTCTGAATGCTTGATATTTGTCTGCAATTGGACTTCTTTTAGCCCTGATCAAAGGTCTCATTAATATCAGCAAGTACAATGTTATCATGATTGAAAAAAAAGGATGCCTGCAGCTACAAAACTAAAACCCAAGTTGTGAAAATCCTTAGTAATGCAAGTTAATATACTTCCCAACATCAAGCCTCTGATTTGGTCAACAACAGGATGCTGTTTGGGCTCTGAGGCTGTTATCAACTTGCGTATATGGAAGAAGGGGTGGGGTGTGTTAAGGGGCATTTTCAATTTTCAGCCTCTTTCATTCAAATGCGGCTAAGCCTGTAGCTTACTGATCTGATTTGGTGGAAAAACCATGTTAAAGTATTATTCAATATAAAAAAAGCTACGGGTTTTAACACATCTGGAGGGTGCAGCCCTTTCTAGGGAAACAGGACAGAGTATGAGACTCTTTATACTAATGCGACTGCAGCCTTGTATCCTCTGCTGGGACTTTATGCCTGTGCTGGGGCTATTTTTAGTCCCATTTCCACTGTGACCTCTTGCTACACGCTCTGCCTTTCTCTGAAGCAGCAATCTCTCTAACAGGGGACGAGTGATCTCACTTAATGAAGGTTACATCCTCTGCTCTCAACAAGGTACAACTTCAAAAGGAAGAGGAGTCAGAAGATTTATTCCTCTCTGGCTCTGTTTCAGAGTAGAGCAGAGGTGTGGGTGTATCTTCGCATCCAAATATCTAAATGAAAGCTTGGTCAAGTTTGGAGTTTTGAGCAGTCTTAGGAGATTCATTTGATTGCTCACAAAAGATACAAGAGGCACACACTTCTGAGCTTATCAACAAAGACCTCGCCTTCAGCTACTATCTGAAGTGTTTCTGTGATAAAGTACCGCTATCTTTAGATTTAACTCACGCCTTAAAAAGATATCAAGAGGTGCAGCTTCAACGCGAGAGTGTGAAACATCTTGTGAACTGCTGTCTTTAGATGGCACACAGAGCGACGCCAGTTGTGTTTCATAACTTGGGGAACAACTTCTTAATGCTTCAGCATATCCCACTGAAATTCATCTTAAAAACCCAGGAGAAACATTGATGCTGTCAGCTTGGGAAAAAAAGCTTTACATTTAGTTTTTCTGGGGCTGCAGCAGAACAAAAACAACATGTCTGTTAATTTCATTTTGAACAGGTGCAGGGTAAAGATGCTTTGTGGTTTGAGATGGTGATTTAAATTGGCATAACTTCAAAGAGCCCTACACATCAGGCTCTGGCAGCCCAGTCACCAGAATGCCGAATGCTGGCATTGTACATTTCTGCAAACCATGGATACAATTGTATGTTTCTTATGTATATCTGTATTTCTAGAGGAATGTGATTTATGAACTGTCATGTGGAGGTGGAGGGGAGGGTGGATGATGTGACACCTCAGAGATGCCTGCCAAGCTGCAGACCACTGTTCAAGTTGGTGCAAGTCATCCTGTGCACAAATTACTGTTGCTGTATGTTGCTTCTGTAATATATTGTTTTTGCTTTTATATGTTTTTCTAATGTTTTTACACTTGCTGCAAAACATTTTTCTTTTCCTAATCATAACCAAATGTTTTTTGTGCCTCAGCCTAACCACATTTTAAGGTTTTGCAGAAATGTAAATGCCAACATTTATTCTGGTGATTAAGTTTGGTCCTGAAGACAAAGGACCAATCAATTATTAGACGTAAGGTCAGACAGAAGTGCTAACATGCAAGGTAAGCCAGGTCACACACACACGCACGCACACACACACACAAACACACAGGTCAACCAAATACTAGTTTTGCCCCCATTTCTGTCTTCATACAGGATGCTACTAGTTCCACACATAAACACAGGGATAAATGAGAACTTAACTATTTCTTTTTGAAGTATTTTGCCTGTATTTGACAGTTGACAATAAAAATTGTCAAGTCTAAGAAAAATATCATGCTGGGCTACAAAAGATAAAATAGGGGTTAAAAACTGGATATGGAGTTTGAAAGAGGGCGGTATTCACATTGATATGCATTGTGGGAAATGTAGGATCTAGCACTTTTGGAGCTTGGCGCACAAGTGGGACTAAATGTCAGGATAACTTGGCTGCTGCTGCACAGAATTGCCCTTCTATACTTTGATCTATCTCTTGTGAGTCCCCCAACTGTGGTGCATTGTTTAAGGTCATGTGTAGGATTTAGATGGATATCTTGGCAGAAATGAAAAATATAGAATCAGAAAATTTAATTTAATAGTCATAACTATGTTTTCATTAACATATAGTCACCTGAAACTAACAGCCTAAATAAATGGGCCACTGCCACAGCAGGCCCGCAGCAGAGTGCATTTGAGCTTATTAACATTCATGCTCACAGTTAACAACTGAATTTACTATAAAATGTAGAAATATATCTAAATATTATTTAACATAATAAAAATACATATATTTATATAAATATATATAAAAACCTATCGTACACACGATACACGATTTAAACTCATACACACCATATCTTATACACATACATACAACCATGCATATATTTAAAATGCCATTAAAATGACAATATACAACAGTACAACATTATACAAAATGAGAACCCCTGAAACATCAGCTGTCTATGTTTTGTTTTATTCAGTTCTGTATTGTACAATCTGTTTGTTGCTGTTGTCAGCCTGTTAGTTCTGCTCTGAATGTGTGTTAGGTTGACGACAGAAGCTGTGCTTGCCCTCACAGGCATTGCACTACTCAACATTCTTTTACACAGCTGCATTTTCTTTTTCTCTACCTGTGGCAGCACAGCAACCTTGTGTGTGTTTGTACATTTCACATTGAAATCAGTCATTCCGGTCAATGCATCCTGTAGTTAAAACGATCTAGTTAATAAGGTTAGTACCAGTTAATAATAGTCAATGCTTCCAAACGAGTAAAAACAACTGCATTATCACTTGATCAAACTCCATGGACACACAGTGAAGCTCGCAGCAACCACACGCTGTAAAGACAAAGTCTTTGTAGCCACCGTAACACGATGCCCAAACTGATGTGTTGCCGTCACCTTAGAATGCACCTAGAATGATTAGAATGTTTATATCTTATATCCTTTTCCAAATAGTCTGTAATGTTGCTCTACAATAGCCCAGAATGGACAACTCTAACAGTGGCTCTCGATAGAGCCATTTGCATTTTTGTGTTTTCACTTATTTATGTTTTTGACGTCGGCCACATTAGTTCTTACATGCATGGCACACAGATGTTTAGCCGATGCAATCAGCAACCTCACATTTAGATGCCACTAAATCTTTAATACTAAATCTTTAAATCACAGAAGTGTCCCTTTAAGTCTCAGCTTCTCAGAAGAGTATTATTTATTGTATTTTAAATATATATTATATATTGTGAAAGATTATAGGGTCTATTAAAACCTGACCAATATTGGTTTTAGGCCAGTACTGATATGAGAGAGCTCTAAAAATCTACAATGCGAATACAAAATACATTGACAGTATATTGACTGATGATATTTTTAAACAAACATAGCATTAACAAACATTTTCTATCAGTATCAATGTAATTTAGTTCTCTAAAAGCTGTGACTCAGATATTTACTGAGGGAGGGAGACATTTAACACAAAAATGCCAGGGCTGTCTGGTGTGTACAATATGTAATTTAATATAATAATAATATAACAATAATATGACCGTTCTTGTTACTTATCGGCCAAAATATATTTCCGCAATAAATTAATATTGACTGATGAAAGACCAATATAGTATGTCTGTCTAGTTCTAGAGTCTTAAGCAGAGCACACAAAAGTTAAGTTGGGTACATGGTAAGGAAATGTCCACTGCTGGGAAAAACATGGACAATTCTTGACTGAGCAATGAAATATAAATCGGTTTCAAATGTATTTGTTAAAGATATAGTCAGTGTTTTCACTGTATGAAAAGAAAGAGAAATCTTTGAAAATATCAAAGAATGTCTTGAGCTTGTATTATAATGGGAAAAAAAGCATTGCTGTGTCATCAGAGCCCAACTGTTTCAGGATGAGATATCTGATCAAAATCTCATCATGTCCTGCTGCTTAGAGCTCATATTTAGGATGGAGCTGCAGGTTTTTAGCACAAACGGTAAAAAAGTACAGGAGCTGATGAATGATGGAGTCTGAAGAGATTTAGAAAATCTGAAAAGTCTAATATTGTTCTTTGACTTCAACATCAACTACCTGGCTGTTGCGAGAGCTTTTAACCACATCACTTGTGGACAGTGGCGGCTTGTCAATAGGGGGCGCTAGGGCGCCGCCCCCATCAAAATTACAGGAAAAAGTATAGACACACAGTACACATAAATCATGCAATAAAAAGTAATTATCACATCTGTGCACTCAGAAAATGTGTCTGACTTTTAATTTTTCAAGCCTTCTTCCCATCCCATATTGGGTTTATTCAGAGTTGTTTTTTGTGCAGGCTGAAATACATATGTTTCAAAGGCGAGGGACGCCGGCCAAATGAGTGTGTATGTATGTCGTTAAACTTTTCTTCCATGTGACTTCACGGTGGTCTCTAATTTGTTACTCAAAGATTCTCCTCCGGGCGCAGCTCTCTGCGCCCGGAGGAGAATCAGCGCGTGAGAATCAGCGCGTGAGAATCAGCGCGTTGTCTGTCATTGTTCATCCAACCTGATTGATTGATGATACCTGTCAATCAAAGTCACACCCCTGGCAGCGTAGATGCGCGAGCGCATCTGTCACAAACACAGTCAACAGACGGACCCGCGCATACGGATGCAAACGGACAAGTCACGACAAGACAGGAGACAATGGCGGCAGCAAAACAAAATTCGGTTGTTTCTTTACAAAATAATAATTTCACGAGGCGTTCACTGGAGGAAAAGAAGCGGATTAAGGAGCTTGGACCGGACCAACCGGATTTAAAAATCCAGCAGCAGGCAAGTGACCGTGGGCGGAGTTACACCCGGGGCCTCTCCTGCCTGTGTTATGCTAAACACAGTTGGCTAACTGGATGTGAAGTTAGCAATGCTCTTTATTGCTTTCCCTGCTTGCTTTTTTTAAGTGTTGGCACTGAACCTCTGTGGACAACAACGGGGGTCAGAGACCTGAAACATCTCTCTGAAAAATGCAAACGGCATGAAAGTAGCCGTAGCCATCTTGACAACAGCATGAAGCTACAGTTTTCTGGCAGAATTAGCATGCTCTCCATGGAAAAGAGACTCGTTTGTGAAATGACAGATTTCAATCAGAAAGTCATTGAAAAATTTGCTGGCCTGAAGGAGAGGAGAGCAAAATTTATGTTCAAGTAGAGTTTATAGTTGTGTTGTAATCCCCACTCCCCAGTGCGCCCCCCCAAAATTTTTTATCACCAGCCGCCACTGCTTGTGGAACTCATCAGTGAATGGAGTATACAGGTCATCAGTTAAGAAAATGAGATGTGGTTAAAAGCTCAGGAGGAAAAATTATAAGTGGACCATGAGTTTGTGTTCATGTGATCACAAACACTTGTATATATACACAACAAGAAAGTGATCAACCTGGTATCACAAAAATAAGTGAATTAAATATGACCTCATAATACCATATTACCTGGTGCCTTTTTATTAAAAGTATGTGGCAGTGCCTTGCAAACAATACTAATAGAAAGCCTATTAGGATCTTTAGTTTTGGTGGACCCACAAATCCTCTGGTTCAACAGCATCACACAATGTGCAGTGGTTCATGTTTAGACCCCATAGGTAGTATAAAAAGTGAGAAAAATCTATTTACGGAGGAGGTTGGGATGGTGAATGGCCAAAAAAAACAACTGGACTTTCACCCAGGAGACTGCTGTTTGTGTCCTAACAGTGTCCTGAAAGTAAATGGTAAATTGACTGTGCTTGTATTGCCCCTTTCTAGTTTTTTTGACCATTCAAACCTTTACAGGACATGTCACATTCACCCATTCACACACTCATACATACAGTGGTGCCCGAGGACACCGTACAAGGTGCCACCTACTAGGTAGTAACCATTCATACGCATGCATACTCTGACGCAGCATCGGGAGCAATTTGGGGTTCAGTATCTAGCCAAAGGATACTTCAACATGTTGCCCGGAGGAGCCGCTGACCTTCCGATTAGAGGACGACCCACTCTACCTCTGAGCCACAGCTGCCTCATACTGACTTCTTTTCAGATTACATACTTGCGTCCTTCACTTGGTTATGTCATGTTATGTGACTTATTTAAATCACTTAATGTACTTATGTCCTGTACATAAGTTAGTTCTTTGAAATGAAAACACAATCTTTTTTCAACCCAAAGAAGTAGTTTTGGTGCCTAAACCTGACCCTGTCACACCATGTAATGTTGTGTTAAAAGGTTGTGGTCCTTTCATATATTTCAGTGAGATTAGGCCAAAAATAATACATAAACAAGGGCAGGAGAACATTTCACACCTACCTCCGAATGCTGGCCTCATGGTGAAGTCATGATCATCCACTTTGAGCAGATGCTCTGTCTTTGTTTTGCGAGACTTGGTAACATCTGGAGGCTTCTTTGGCAAGGAGCTAGAGGAAGATGACATTCGCTGTTAGAGGGTACGCAACAGGTACACTGGGGTTAGGTTTTGAAGAGAAAAAAAGCAACACACCACTCCTGGAGAATACTGATTCAATCTCCTGTGACAACTGAGACCAAGATAATTTATTTATGACCTCTTTTTTTCTCATCTTTGAGACATCTGCAATCCAAACTTCTAAAAGTCCACACGCAAAATGTCTGCAGGTGAAAGCTCAAACAGAAACTACTCATTGCATCATGGCAAGGGAAAT